>NC_080076.1:33484972-33798572 GCF_949987535.1 Balaenoptera acutorostrata | reverse complement strand
CCTCCGCACCTCTGTGGCTGCGCTCACCTCTGTGGCTCTGAAGCTTCCCCCCTCCGCCCCCCGCAGTCTCCGCCCGCGAAGGGGCTCCTAGTGTGTGGAAACCTTTCCTCCTTCACGGCTCCCTCCCACTGGTGCAGGTGCCGTCCCTATTCTTTTGTCTCTGTTATTTCTTTTTTCTTTTGCCCTACCCAAGTACGGGGGGAGTTTCTTGCCTTTTTGGAGGTCGGACATTTTCTGCCAGCGTTCAGTGGGTGTTCTGTAGGAGCAGTTCCACGTGTAGATGTATTTCTACTGTATCTGTGGGAAGGAATGTGATCTCCGCGTCTTACTCTTCCGCCATCTTCTCCCCCCCTCAATCTTTTTTTTTTTTAATCTTTATTGAAGTATAATTGCCTTACAATGGTGTGTTAGCTTCTGCTTTATAACAAAGTGAATCAGTTATACATATACAATATGTTCCCATTTCTCTTCCCTCTTGCATCTCCCTCCCTCCCACCCTCTTATTCAATCTTAATGTAATTCTGCAAGGTCTAGATAAATAAGGAATATTTTCCAACTCATTTTATAATCTCTATAACTAAACTTCTCAAGGAAAATATTAGAAAGGAAAATTATAAGACCAATCTTGATCAAGAAAATAAATGACAAAAATTTAAACAAAATGTTAATGAATTGAATTTAGCAATACATTTTAAATAATGGTAAAGTTGAATAAAACCCAGAAATGTAAATTTGGTTTAACATTAGAAAAATCAATAATATAATTAACCACATTAAAGGATTAAAAGAGAAAAGCTGTATCTGCAAGTCAATAGATGTAGAAAAATTATCAGATAAAATTCAACAACCACTGATGATTTTTTTAAAAAGCTAAACTCCTTTTTAGCAAACCAGGAATGGAAGAGAAAATTTTTTTAATATGATAAAAGGTATCTACAAAATTGCCAAGCAAACCTCATACTAAATGGTATTTTCCTCATAATTAGGAACAAGATCAGATTGTACACTGTACTCTGACTTATTCAATAATATACTAGTAGTCCTGGCTAGTGCTCTATGGCAAGAAGAACCTATAGAAATATGATTATTTAACAGAAAGACATTAAGTTGTTACTGTTCTTGAGACAAATTTATATGTAAAACTTCAGTAGGATTGTATTAATTAAAGTGGGCTGGATTATTTTCTGATAACAAAGAACTACAAAATTTCAGAAACTTAAAAAAACAAAAACTTATATTTTATTCACACTTCATGTCTAAAAAGAGTGAGCAGAGAAGTGCTCTTGACATTTCGTCAGGAAGCCCAGTTGATGGTGACCCAATTAAGATGAAAGCTTTCATACATGATTTTCACAATAACACAGTGGGAGTGGAAATGAAAATTGAAATTGATCCCCAGCAATTGCATTTTTCCATCCAGAAATGACGTGTCATTTCCACTCACATTTTATTTATTTCACTAGTCAAGACAAGTCAGGAATATGCCTAACTTCAAATGGGTACAAGAGTGCAATCCTATTGTGTTCCCAGATTGAAGAGACTGGAATATTTGTAAGCAATCATAACAGATAAAATTAGAATCTACAGGTCAAATAAGGTAACTAATATAAGTGTTCAACAAAATTGCATTAAAAAATATATATAGATACATAGCAATTGCATATGCACTAGCAACAAATCGTTAAGAAATTAACTTTAAAACTCTCATTTAATAATGTATAAGTTATATAAATTTCCACAAATAAATCTAACCAAAGATACAAAACTGAAATGGACAAAATTATAACACTTCATTAAAAAATTTAAAGCAGATTTAAATAAATGGAGAGGTATAAGATGCTACCAGAATTTATGAATCTATGGATTTAATGTTCCATCAGTTCACCTAAGTTGGTCCTTGTGTTTGTTTGCTTTCATAAAATCTAGCAAAGAGATTCTGAAATTTATAAGAAAGAGCAAATAACAAAGAATCATTGAGAAAATCAGCCAAGTAGTATGACTTGTCTTATCAAATAGGATAAAGTGTTTGTAGAGCATGAGATTAGCATTTAGACTACAATTATGGAACAAAAGCCAAAAAGACCCATACGTGTACAGAAACTTCATTGATAAGGTGGCTGAACTGGTATTGGAGATCACTGGAAAAAGTATGGATCTTATAATAAGTGAACCTTAAATAATATTATACATTTCATAAATAAAAAAATAAAATTTGATTCCATCCCCACACCATACACTCCTGTTCATGTCAGGACCTATCATTACAAGCTTCATTAACATTTATCATTCATCCTCTCTTCTTCAACAATCCCTTCTCCCAGGTCATAGAATCATATATAGATATTTTTTTCACATCTTTATTGGAGTATAATTGCTTTACAATGGTGTGTTAGTTTCTGCTTTATAACAAAGTGAATCAGTCATACATATACTCATGTTCCCATATCTCCTCCCTCTTGCATCTCCCTCCCTCCCACCCTCCCTATCCCACCCCTCTAGGTGGTCACAAACCACTGAGCTGATCTCCCTGTGCTATGCGGCAACATCCCCCTATTTTACGTTTGGTAGTGAATATATGTCCACGCCACTCTGTCACAGCTAACCCCTTCCCCTCCCCATATCCACAAGTCCATTCTCTAGTAGGTCTGTGTCTTTATTCCCATCTTACCCCTAGGTTCTTCATGACCTTTTTCTTTTTTTTCTTAGATTCCATATATATGTGTTAGCATACGGTATTTGTTTTTCTCTTTCTGACTTAGTTCATTCTGTATGACAGACTCTAGGTCCATCCACCTCACTACAAATAACTCAATTTCGTTTCTTTTTATGGCTGAGTAATATTCCATTGTATATATGTACCACATCTTCTTTATCCATTCATCTGTCGATGGACACTTAGGTTGCTTCCATGTCCTGGCTATTATAAATAGAGCTGCAATAAACATTTAGGTACATGACTCTTTCTGAATTATGGTTTTCTCAGGGTATATGCCCAGTAGTAGGATTTCTGGGTCATCTGGTAGTTCAATTTTTAGTTTTTTTAAGGCAGCTCCATAATGTTCTCCATAGTGGCTGTATCAATTTACATTACCACCAACATTGCAAGAGTATTCCCTTTCCTCCACACCCTCTCCAGCATTTATTGTTTGTAGATTTTTTCATGATAGCCATTCTGAAGGGTGTGAGATGATATCTCATTGTAGTTTTGATTTGCATTTCTCTAAAGATTAATGACGTTGAGCATTCTTTCATGTGTTTGTTGGCAATCTGTATATCTTCTTTGGAGAAATGTCTATTTAGTTCTTCTGCCCATTTTTGGATTGGGTTGTTTGTTTTTCTGTTATTGAGCTGCATGAGCTGCTTGTAAATTTTGGAGATTGATCCTTTGTCAGTTGCTTCAATTGCAATTATTTTCTCCCATTCTGAGGGTTGTCTTTTGGTCTTGTTTATAGTTTCCTTTGCTGTGCAAAAGCTTTTAAGTTTCATTAGGTCCCATTTGTTTATTTTTGTTTTTATTTCCATTTCTCTAGGAGCTGGGTCAAAAAGGATCTTGCTGTGATTTATGTCATAGAGTGTTCTCCCTATGTTTTCCTCTAAGAGTTTGATAATGTCTGGCCTTACATTTAGGTCTCTAATCCATTTTGAGTTTATGTTTGTGTATGGTGTTAAGGATTGTTCTAATTTCATACTTTTACGTGTACTTGTCCAGTTTTCCCAGCACCACTGATTGAAGAAGCTGTCATTTCTCCACTGTATATTCTTGTCTCCTTTATCAAAGATAAGGTGACCATATAGGCATGGGTTTATCTCTGTGCTTTCTATCCTGTTCCATTGATCTATATTTCTGTTTTTGTGCCAATACCAAACTGTCTTGATTACTGAAGCTTTGTAATATAGTCTGAAGTCAGGGAGCCTGATTCCCCCAGCTCCATTTTCCGTTCTCAAGATTGCTTTGGCTATTCGGGGTCTTTTGTGTTTCCATACAAATTGTGAAATTTTTTATTCTAGTTCTGTGAAAAATGCCAGTGGTAGTTTGATAGGGATTGCATTGAATCTGTAGATTGCTTAGGGTAGTACATCATTTTCACAATGTTGATTCTTCCCATCCAAGAACATGTTATATCTCTCCATCTATTTGTATCATATTTAATTTCATTCATTACTGTCTTATAATTTTCTGCATACAGGTCTTTTGTCTCCTTAGGTAGGTTTATTCCTAGATATTTTATTCGTTTTGTTGAAATGGTAAATGGGAGTGTTTTCTTAATTTCACTTTCAGATTTTTCATCATTAGTTTATAAGAATGTCAGAGACTTCTGTGCATTAATTTTGTATTCTGCTACTTTACCAAATTCATTGATTAGCTCTAGTAGTTTTCTGGTAGCATCTTTAGGATTCTCTATGTATAGTATCATGTCATCTGCAAACAGTGACAGCTTTACTTCTTCTTTTCCAATTTAGATTCTTTTATTTCTTTTTCTTTTCTGATTGCTGTGGCTAACACTTCCAAAACTATGTTGAATAATAGTGATGAGAGTGGGCAAACTTGTCTTGTTCCTAATCTTAGTGGAAATGGTTTCAGTTTTTCACTATTGAGGATGATGTTGGCTGTGGGTTTGCCATATATGGCCTTTATTATGTTGAGGAAATTTCCCTCTGTGCCTACTTTCTGGAGAGTTTTTATCATAAATGGTGTTGAATTTTGTCGAAAGCTTTCTCTGCATCTATTGAGATGATCATATGGTTTTTCCCCTTCAATTTGTTAATACGGTGTATCACATTGATTGATTTGCATATATTGAAGAATCCTTGCATTCCTGGAATAAATCCCACTTGATCATGGTGTATGATCCTTTTAATGTGCTCCTGGATTCTGTTTGCTAGTATTTTCTTGAGGATATTTGCCTCTATGTTCATCAGTGATATTGGCTGGTAGTTTTCTTTCCTTGTGACATCTTTTTGCGGTTTTGGTATCAGGGAGATGGTGGCCTAGTAGAATGAATTTGGGAGCGTTCCTCCCTCTGCTATATTTTGGAAGAGTTTGAGAAGGATAGGTGTTAGCTCTTCTCTAAATGTTTGATAGAATTTGCTTGTGAAGCCATCTGGTCCTGGGCTTTTGTTTATTGGAAGATTTTTAATCACAGTCTCCATTTCAGTGCTTGTGATTGGTCTGTTCATATTTTCTATTTCTTCCTGGTTCAGTCTCAGCAGTTTGTGCATTTCTAAGAATCTGTCCATTTCTTCCAGTTTGTCCATTTTATTGGCATAGAGTTGCTTGTAGTAATCTCTCATGACCGTTTGCATTTCTGCAGTGTCAGTTGTTACTTCTCCTTTTTCATTTCTAATTCTATTTATTTGAGTCTTCCCCCTTTTTTTCCTAATGAGTCTGGCTAATGGTTTATCAATTTTGTTTATCTTCTCAAAGAACCAGCTTTTAGTTCTGTTGACCTTTGCTATTGTTTCCTTCATTTCTTTTTCATTTATTTCTGATCTGATCTTTATGATTTCTTTCCTTCTGCTAACTTTGGGGTATTTTGGTCCTTCTTTCTCTAATTGCTTTATGTGCAAGATTAGGTTGTTTATCTGAGATGTTTCCTGTTTCTTAAGCTAGGATTGTATTGCTATAAACTTCCCTCTTAGAACTGCTTTTGCTGCATCCCATAGGATTTGGGTCATTGTGTTTCCATTGTCATTTGTTTCTAGGTATTTTTTGATTTCCTCTTTGATTTCTTCAGTGATCTCCTCGTTATTAAATAGTGCATTGTTTAGCCTCCATATGTTTGTATTTTTTACAGATCTTTTCCTGTAATTGATAT
The DNA here is from genome assembly GCF_949987535.1 of Balaenoptera acutorostrata. Taxonomy (NCBI): domain Eukaryota; kingdom Metazoa; phylum Chordata; class Mammalia; order Artiodactyla; family Balaenopteridae; genus Balaenoptera; species Balaenoptera acutorostrata. Next base: position 33,792,756 of record NC_080076.1, on the reverse strand, counting down.
CTAGTCTTATAGCGTTGTGGATGGAAAAGATACTTGATACGATTTCAATTTTCTTAAATTTACCAAGGCTTGATTTGTGACCCAAGATATGATCTATCCTGGAGAATGTTCCATGAGCACTTGAGAAAAATGTGTATTCTGTTGTTTTGGGGTGGAATGTCTTATAAAAATCAATTAAGTCCATCTTGTTTAATGTATCATTTAAAGCTTGTGTTTCCTTATTTATTTTCATTTTGGATGATCTGTCCATTGGTGAAAGTGGGTGTTAAAGTCCCCTACTATGATTGTGTTACTTTCAATTTCCCCTTTTATGGTTGTTAGTATTTGCCTTATGTATTGAGGTGCTCCTATGTTGGGTGCATAAATATTTACATTTGTTATATCTTCTTCTTGCATCAATCCCTGGATCATTATGTAGTGTCCTACTTTGTCTCTTGTAATAGTCTTTATTTTCAAGTCTATTTTGTCTGATATGAGAATCACTGCTCCAGCTTTCTTTTGATTTCCATTTGCATGGAATATCTTTTTCCATCCCCTCACTTTCAGTCTGTATGTGTCTCTAGGTCTAAAGTGGGTCTCTTGTAGACAGCATATATATGGGTCTTGTTTTTGTATCCATTCAGCCAGTCTGTGTCTTTTCGTGGGAGCATTTAATCCATTTACATTTAAGGTAATTATCAATATGTATGTTCCTATTCCCATTTTCTTAAATGTTTTGGGTTTGTTATTGCAGGTGTTTTCCTTCTCTTGTGTTTCTTGCCTAGAGAATTTCCTTTAGCATTTGTTGTAAAGCTTGTTTGGTGGTGCTGAACTCTCTCAGCTTTTGCTTGTCTGTAAAGGTTTTAATTTCTCCATCGAATCTGAATGAGATCCTTGCTGGGTAGAATAATCTTGGTTGTAGGTTTTTCTCCTTCATCACTTTAAGTATATCCTGCCACTCCCTTCTGGCTTGCAGTGTTTCTGCTAAAAGATCAGCTGTTAACCTTATGGGGATTCCCTTGTGTGTTATTTGTTGTTTTTCCCTTGCTGCTTTTAATATGTTTTCTTTATATTTAATTTTTGATAGTTTGATTAATATGTGTCTTGGTGTGTTTCTCCTTGGATTTATCCTGTATGGGACTCTCTGTGCTTCCAGGACTTGATTAACTATTTCCTTTCCCATATTAGGGAAGTTTTCAACTATAATCTCTTCAAATATTTTCTCAGTCCCTTTCTTTTTCTCTTCTTCTTCTGGGACCCCTATAATTTGAATGTCGCTGCGTTGAATGTTGTCCCAGAGGTCTCTCAGACAGTCCTCAGTTCTTTTCATTCTTTTTTCTTTATTCAGCTCTGCAGTAGTTATTTCCACCATTTTATCTTCCAGGTCACTTATCCTTTCTTCTGCCTCAGTTATTCTGCTATTGATCCCATCTAGAGTATTTTTAATTTCTTTTATTGTGTTTTTCATCATTGCTTGGTTCCTCTTTAGTTCTTCTACGTCCTTGCTAAATGTTTCTTGCATTTTGTCTATTCTATTTCCAAGATTTCGGATCATCCTAACTATCATTATTCTGAATTCTTTTTCAGGTAGACTACCTATTTCCTCTTCATTTGTTAGGTTTGGTGTGTTTTGACCCTGCTCCTTCATCTGCTGTGTGTTTTTCTGTCTTCTCATTTTGCTTATCTTACTGTGTTTGGGGTCTCCTTTTCACAGGCTGCAGGTTCATAGTTCCCATTGTTTTTGGTATCTGTCCCCAGTGGCTAAGGTTGGTTCAGTGGATTATGTAGGCTTCCTGGTGGAGGGGACTAGTGCCTGTGTTCTGGTGGATGAGGCTGGATCTTGTCTTTCTGGTGGGCACGTCCATGTCTGGTGGTGTGTTTTGGTGTGTCTGTGGCCTTATTATGATTTTAGGTAGCCTCTCTGCTAATGGATGGGGCTGTGTTCCTGTCTTGCTAGTTGTTTGGCATAGGGTGTCCAGCACTGTAGCTTGCTGGTAGTTGAGTGAAGCTGGGTCTTGATGTTGAGATGGAGATCTCTGAGAGATTTTTGCCGTTTGGTATTCCGTGGAGCTGGGAGGTCTCTTGTGGACCAGTGTCCTGCAGTTGGTTCTCTCACCTCAGAGGCACAGCCCTGATGCCTGGCTGGAGCACCAAAGGCCTTTCATCCACACGGCTCAGAGTAAAAGGGCGAAAAAATAGAAAGAAAGAAAGAGGATAAAATAAAAATAAAATAAAATAAAGCTATTATAAAGCAAAGCTATACAGACAAAATCTCACCCAGAAGCATGTACATATGCACTCACAAAAAAAGGAAAAGGGGAAAAATTAATATATCCTGCTCCCAAAGTCCACCTCCTGAAGTTGGGATGATTCGTTGTCTATTCAGGTATTCCAGAGATGCAGGCACATCAAGTTGTTTGTGGAGTTTTAATCCGCTGCTTCTGAGACTGCTGGGAGAGATTTCCCTTTCTCTTCTTTGTTCGCACAACTCCCGAGGTTCATCTTTGGATTTGACCCGCCTCTGTGTGTAGGTCGCCTGAGGGCGTCTGTTCCCTGCCCATACAGAATGGGGTTAAAGGAGCAGCTGCTTCGGGGGCTCTGGCTCACTCAAGCCGTGGGGAGGGAAGGATACGGATGCCGGGTGAGCCTGCAGCAGCAGAGGCCGGCGTGACGTTGCACCAGCCCGAGGCACGCAGTGCATTCTCCCGGGGAAGTTGTCCCCAGATCACGGGAGCCTGGCTGTGGCGGGCTGCACTGGCTCCTGGGAGGGGCGGTGTGGAGAGTGACCTGTGCTCTCACACAGGCTTTTTATTGGTGGCAGCAGCAGCCTTAGAGTCTCATGGCCGTCTTTGGGGTCTGCTCTGATAGCCGCGGCTCGCGCCCGTCTCTGGAGCTTGTTTAGGCGGCGCTCTGAATCCCCTCTCCTTGTGCACCGCGAAAGAAAGAGGCAAGAAAAAGTCTCTTGCCTCTTCGGCAGCTGCAGACTTTTTCCCGGACTCCCTCCCGGCTCGCTGTGGTGCATTAACCCCTTCAGGCTGTGTTCATGCCGCCAACCCCAGTCCTCTCCCTGTGATCCGACTGAAGCCCGAGCCTCAGCTCCCAGACCCCTCCCGCCCCAGCGGGGGAGCAGACAAGCCTCTCGGGCCGGTGAGTGCGGTTCGGCACCGATCCTCTGTGTGGGAATCTCTCCGCTTTGCCCTCCGCACCCCTGTGGCTGCGCTCTCCTCTGTGGCTCCGAAGCTTCCCCCCTCTGCCACCCGCAGTCTCCGCCCATGAAGGGGCTTCCTAGTGTGTGGAAACCTTTCCTCCTTCACGGCTCCGTCCCACTGGTGCAGCTTCCATCCCTATTCTTTTGTCTCTTTTATTTCTTTCTTCTTTTGTCCTACCCCAGTACGTGGGGAGTTTCTTGCCTTTTGGGAGGTCTGACGTCTTCTGCCAGCATTCAGTGGGTGTTCTGTAGGAGCAGTTCCACGTGTAGATGTATTTCTAATGTATCTGTGGGAAGGAAGGTGATCTCCACGTCTTACTCTTCCGCCATCTTGCCCAGACCTCTCCATAACATCTTACAGAAAAACCCAAATGAACTTTTTAGCCAACCCAATTGTTATAATGTTTATCTATCACTATAGTAAGAAAGCCACAGCAGCCTTTGTCCCTAATTACAGTTTATATTGTAAACTGTAATTATAGTGCTTTTTATTCAAGAACAAAAACCAGATTTTTGTTTTTAAAATGCCTTAATTTTTAACACTTAATTTAGGAATACATTGAGATATGTTACTGTGTCACAACACAGGGTGGGAGTGCAATCAGGATTTAGATAAACAAATGAGCGAAAATGCATATTCATTCCAGTTAATAGAAAACACTTTGCTAAAGCCCTTATTCTCATTTTATTTATGTGCTATATTACAATTTTGCATTGAAGAGATTTAAATAAGTGGTGAAAAATCCATGAACCACTTAAGATAAAAGCAAGTTAAGTAACTACTGTTCAGGAAATGGTCTCTACATGTGAGTATCATGAAACTACCTAGGAAATGCCATTATGAAAGTAATCACTTATCTTGATTCAAACAAAAATTTATCTAGGAAGAAGACTATACTATAAATCTCTTTTTGAATAAACAACTAGGTGTTTTATTTAACTTTTTATTGTATATTGGAGTAGAGCTTATTAACAATGTATTTTTAGTTTTAGGTGCACAGTGAAGTGGCTCTGCCATATATAAACATGTATCCATTCTCCCCCAAACTCCCTTCCCATACAGGCTTCCACATAACATTGAGCAGAGTTTCCTGTGCTATGCAATAGGTCCTGGTTGGTTATCAGTTTTAAATATATCAGTGTGTACATGTCAATCCCAAGCTCCCAAACTATTCCTTCCCTTCCTCCCTGGTAACCATAAGTTAGTTCTCTAAGTCTGTGAGTCTGTTTCTGTTTTGTAAATAAGTTCATTTGTACCATTTCTATTTAGATTCTGCATACAAGTTATATCAACTAGTTTTAAAAAGATATTGCATAAAATTCCAATAGGCTTTTAAGCAATAATTTTCTTAATTGTATATTTTACCATTTGCAGCAGATTTTTTCAATGAAGTTCTGTAGCAAATATCCTTATTTTCCTTTTAGATCAAAAGTAGGATTCTTGCCTAGGTGTACTTCTAACCAATTATTAGGTCAGCAAGGTAAGTTTTAAGATGATAAGTTCAGCTCATAAATATATTCTGTTATTTAAAATTTTTGTTATAATTTTATTAATTTAGATTCCTAGGAATAAAATCAGAATGTTCAAACCTAAAAGGTAATGCATTCATGAATACACTTTCAAATACCAAAATTTTCTACTAGATTTAAAACTAAATTTAAAAATTAAAATTTGGTGTATACCCTCAATTTTATAATTAATGAATCTCACTGGGTTATCTATGTTTGGAACTAACTGTCAGAATAGTGCTATCATGACTATGCCTTTTCAGACAAAAAGAGAGACTCCTTAAAAATTAACAATGCTTTCTAGAAGATTTAAACAAAAAGAGATGAACAATACAACAACTGAAATGAAAAATATGTTAGAAGGAATCAATAGCAGAATAAATGAAGCAGAAAAACGGATAAGTGAGCTGGAAGATGGAGTGGTGGAAATCGCTACCCTTGAACAGAATTAAAAAAAAAAAAAAAAGAATGGAAAGAAAGGAGGACAGCTCCAGAGACCACTGGGACAATATCAAATGCACCAATATTTGCATTATAGTGATCCCAGAAGGAGAAGAGATAGAGAAAGGACCTGAGAAAATATTTGAAGAAATTATAGCTGAAAACTTCCCTAACATGGGAAAGGAAACACTCACTCAAGTCCAGGAAGTGTATACAGTCCCATACAAGATAAATGTAAGGAGGAACATACTGATACCCATACTAACCAAACTGACAAAAATTAAAGACAAAGAAAAAATATTAAAAGCAACAAGGGAAAGGCAAGCAAATAACATACAAGGGAATCTCCATAAGGTTATTAACTGATTATTCAGCAGAAACTCTGCAGACCAGAAGGAAGTGGCACAATATATTTAAAGGGATGAAAGGGGGAAACCTACAAACAAGAATACCCAGTAAAAATCTTATTCAGTTTTGATGGAGAAATCAAAAGACTTACAGACAAGCCAAAACAGAGATTTCAGCACCAGCAAACCAGCTTTACAACAAATCCTAAAGAAACTTCTCTAGGTGGAAAAGAAAAGGCTACAACTCGAAACAAGAAAATTATGAATGGGAAAGCTCACTGGTAAGGCAAACAAAAAGTAAAGGTAGGAAATCATCCACACACAAATATGATATCAAAACCAACAATCATGAGAAGAGGAGAGTACAAATGCAGGATAATGGAAATGCATTGGCAATTAAGACACCAGCAACTTGTATATATACAGACTACTATATCAAAACCTCATGGGAAGCACAAACAAAAAGTCTACAATAGATACAAATACAAAAAAGAAAAAACAATCCAAACACAGCACTAAGATAGTCATCAAGTAACAAGAGAGGTGAACAAAAGGGGAAGGGAAGAAAAAAGACCTACAAAAACAAATCCAAAACAATTAACAAAATGGCAATAGGAACATAAATATTAATAATTACATTAAATGTAAATAGATTAATTGCTCCAACCAAAAGGCAAAGACGGCTGAATGGATACAAAAACAAGACCCATATATAGGCTGTCTACAACAGACCTACTTCAGATCTAGGGTCACACACAGACAGAAAGTGAAGGGATGAAAAAAGTTATTCCATGCAAATTAAAATCAAAAGAAAGCTGGAGTAATGATACTCATATAGGGAAAAATAGACTTTAAAATAAAGACTGTTACAAGAGACAGGGGAGGACACTACATAATGATCAAGGGATCAATCCAAGAAGAATACATAACAATTGTAAGTATATATGCACCCAACATAGGAGCACCTCAACATATAAACCAAATGCTAACATCTATAAAAGGAGAAATTGACAGTAGCACAATAATAGTGAGGGACTTTAATACCTCACTTTCATCAATGGACAGATCATTCAGACAGAAAATCAATAAGGAAACACAGGCCTTAAATGACACAATAGACCAGATAGACTTAACTGATATTTATAGGACATTCCATCCCAAAGCAGCAGAATACACTTTCTTCTCAACTGCACATGGAACATTCTCCCAGATAGAGCACACTTTGGGTCACAAATCAAGCTTTGGTAAATTTAAGAACATTGATATTGTATCAGGCATCTTTTCTGACCAGTATGCTATGAGATTAGAAATCAATTACAGGAAAAATAATTTTAAAAAAAGAAATAAACGTGGATGCTAAACTATATGTTGCTAAATAGCCAATGGATCACTGAAGAAATTAGAGAGGAAATCAAAAATTACCTAGAGACAAAAGAAAATGAAAACACGATGACCCAAAACTTAGGGAACACAGCAAACGCAGTTCTAAGGGGTAAGTTTATAGCAATAAAATCTTACCTCAGGAAATAAGAAAAATCTCAAATAAGCAACCTAACCTTACACCTAAAGCAACCAGAGAAAGAAGAAAAAACAAAACCCAAAGTTAATAGAAGGAAAGAAATCATAAAGATTAGAGCGGACACAAATGAAATAGAGACAAAGAAAATAATAGAAAAAAAAATCAATGAAACTAAAATCTAGTTCTTTGAAAAGATAAACAAAATTGACAAACCTTTAGCCAGACTCATCACAGAAAACAAACAAAAAAAAAAAAAAAAAAGAGGGAGGGGGTCAAATCAATAAAACTCGAAATAAAAGAGGAGAAACTACAACAGACACCAAGGAAATACAAAGGATCATAAGAGATTACTACAAACAACTATATGCCAATAAAATGGACAACCTAGAAGAAATGGACAGATTCCTAGAAAGGTACAACCTTCCAAGACTGACCCAGGAAGAAATAGAAAATATGAACAGACCAGTCACAAGTACTGAAATTGAAAGAGTGATTCAAAAACTCCCAACAAACAAAAGTCCAGGACCAGAAGACTTCTCAGGTGAATTCTAGCAAACATTTAGAAAGAGTTAACACCTATCCTTCTGAAGCTCATCCAAAAAATTACAGAAGAAGGAAGACCCCCCCCACAAGTTCTTTCTATGAGGCCACAATCACCTTGATACCAAAACCAGCTAAAGATACCACCAAAAAAAAAGAAAATTACAGGCCAATCTCACAGATGACCATAGATACAAAAGTCCTCAACAAAAACACTATCAATCTGAATCCAACAATACATTAAAAGGATCATACACCATGATCAATTGGGATTTATCCCAGGGATGCAAGGATTCTTCAATATCTGAAAATCAATCAATGTAATACACCACATTAACAAGCTGAAGAATTAAAACCAAATGATCACCTCAATAGATGCAAAAAAAGCTTTTGACAAAATTCAACACATATTTCTGATAACATCTCTCCAGAAAATGGGGATACAGGGAACATACCTCAACAAAATAAAGGCCATATATGACAAAACTACAGCAAACATCATTCTCAAAGGTGGAAAGCTGAAAGCATTGCCTCTAAGTTCAGGAACAAGACATAGATATCCACTGTCACCTCTTTTATTCAACCTAATTTTGGAAGTCCTACTCATTACAATAAGAGAAGAAAAAGAAATAAAAGGAATTCATGCTGGAAAGAAGTAAAACTGTCACTGTTTGCAGATGACATGATACTACACATAGAAAATCCTAAAGATGCTACCAGAAAACTACTGGAGCTCATCAATGAATTTGGTAAAGTTGCAGGATACAAAATTAATACACAGAAATCTCTTGAATTACTATAGAATAACAACAAAAGATCAGAAAGAAATTAAGGAAACAATCTCATTTACCATTGCAACAAAAAGATTAAAATACCTAGGAAGAAAAGACCTGTACTCAGAAAATTATAAGATGCTGACAAAAGAACTGAAGATTTCACAAGCAGATGGAAAGATATGCCATGTTCTTGGATTGGAAGAATCAATATTGTCAAAATGACTATACTACCCAAGGCAATCTACAGATTCAATGCAATCCTTATCAAATTACCAATGGCATTTTTCACAGAATTAGAAAAAAAGAAAATTAATTTGTATGGAAACACAAAAGACACTGAATATCCAAAGCAAACCTGAGAAAGAAAAACGGAGGTGGAGGAAACAGGCCACGAAACTACAGTCATCAAAACAGTATAGTACTGTCCAAAAACAGAAATCAATAGAACAGGATAGATAGCCCAGAAATAAACACACACACCTATGGCCAATTAACATGTGAAAAAGGAGGCAAGAATATACAATGCAGAAAAGACAGCCCCTTCAATAAGTGGTGCTGGGAAAACTGTACAGCTACATGCAAAAGAATGAAATTAGAACATTCTCTAACACCGTGCACACACACACAAAAACGTAAAATGGATCAAAGACTTAAATGTAAGGCCAGACCCTATTAAAACACTTAGAGTAAAGCATAGGCAGAACACTCTTTGATGTAAATCACAGCAATAAATTTTGGGGTCTACCTCCTACAGTAATGAAAATAAAAACAAAAATAAACAAATGGGACCTCATTAAACTTAAAAGCTTTTGCATAACAAAGGAAACTATAAACAAAAAAGAAGACAACCCACAGAATGGGAGAAAATATTTGCAGATGAAGAGACCTACAAGGGATTAATCTCCAAAATATACAAAAAGCTCATGCAGCTCTATGTCAAACAAACAAACAAACAAAACAATCAAAAAATGTGCTGAAGAACTAAATAGACATTTCTCCAAAGAAGACATACAGATGGCCAAAAGGCACTTGAAAAGATGCTCAATATCACTAATTATCAGAGAAATGCAAATCAAAACTACAATGAGTTATCACCTCACACTGGTCAGAAGGGCCATCATCAAAAAAATCTGCAAACAATAAATGCTGGAGAGGGTGTGGAGAAAACAGAGCCCTCTTACACTGTTGATGGAAATGTAAATTGGTGCAATCACTATGGACATCTGTATGGAGATACCTTAAAAAAAACTAAAAATAGAACTACCTTATGATCCAGCAATCCCACTCTTGGCTGTATAACCAGAGAAAACTAAAATTCAAAAAGATGCATGCACCCCAATATTCATTGCAGCACTATTTGTAATAGCCAAGACATGGAAGCAACCTAAATGTCCATTGACAGATGAATGGATAAAGGAGATGTGGTACATATATAAATGGAATATTACTTAACCATAAAAAGAATGAAATAATTGCAGCAATGTGGATGGACCTAGAGATTATCATACTAAGTGCAGTAAGTCAGACAGAGAATGACAAATATCATATGATATCACCCATATGTGGAATCTAATTTATAAAAATGATATGAATGAACTTATGTACAAACAGAAACAGACTCACAGATTTTTTAAAAGTGTTTATTAGAGTATAGTTGATTTACAATGTTGTGTTAGTTTCAGGTGTACAGCAAAGTGAATCAGTTATACATATACATATATCCACTCTCTTTTTAGATTATTTTCCCATATAGTCCATTACAGAGTATTGAGTAGAGTTCCCTGTTCTATACAGTAGGTTCTTATTAGTTATCTATTTAGATGTCCACTCTCATCACTCTTATTCAACATAGTTTTGGAAGCCCTAGCCATGATAATCAGAGAAGAAAAAGAAATAAAAGGAATACAAATGGGAAAAAAAGAAGTAAAACTGTCACTGTTTGCAGATGACATGATACTATACATAGAAAATCCTAAAGATGCCAACAGAAAGCTACTAGAGCTAATCAATGAATTTGGTATGGTTGCAGGATACAAAGTTAATGCACAGAAATCTCTGGCATTCCTATACACTAAAAACTAAAAATCAGAAAGAGAAATTAAAGAAACAATCCCATTTACCATCACAACAAAAAGAATAAAATACCTAGGAATAAACCTACCTCAGGAGGCAAAAACCTATATTCAGAAAACTATAAAATACTGATAAAAGAAATCAAAGATGATACAAACAGATGGAAAAATATACTATGTTCTTGGATTGGAAGAATCAATATTGTCAAAATGACTATGCTACCCAAGGCAATCTACAGATTCAATGCAATCCCTGTCAAACTGCCAATAGTATTCTTCCCAGAATTAGAACAAAAATTTTTACAATTTGTATGGAAACACAAAAGTCCCTGAATAACCAAAGCAATCTTGAGGGGGAAAAAATGGAGCTGGAGGAATCAGGCTCCCCAACTTCAAACTATACTACAAAGCTATAGTAATTAACACAGTATGGTATTGGCACAAAAACAGAAATATAAATCAATGGTACAGAATAGAAAGCCCAAAGATAACCTCATGCACATTTGGTCACCTAATTTATGACAAAGGAGGCAAGAACATACAATGGAGAAAAGACAGCCTCTTCAATAGGTGGTGTTGGGAAAACTGGACAGCTACATGTAAAAGAATGCAAATAGAACATTACCTAACACCATACACAAAGATAAACTCCACATGGATTAAAGACACATTTCACTGGACTAACAGATTTTGGAAACAAATTTAAGGTTACCAAAGGGAAAAGGTGGAGGGACGAGAAAAATTAGGAGCTTGGGATTAACATACTCACTACTACATATAAAATCAATAATCAACAAAAACCTACTCTATAGCACAGGGAACTCTACTCAATATTCTGTAATAATCTATATGGGAAAAAATCTGAAAAATAATGAACATGTGTATATGTAAAACTGAATCAATATACTGTACATCTGAAACTAACATAACATTGTAAATCAACTATACACCAATATATTTTTTAAAATTATCAATGCTCTGATAAAATCTGTCCTTGACAAATGTACTTTTCAGTGTTTATTGTGGGAGTGTATGAGTACCAGTAGTTGCCCAGGGGACAAGGGTGGTATAGAACAGTATAATAGTGACCATAAGGCTTCTGTAGCTGGTGAGAAAAATTAAAGTTACTTTTACAGTCTACATAAAAAATCAGGGCTTCCCTGGTGGCGCAGTGGTTGAGAGTCTGCCTTCCTGTGCAGGGGACGTGGGTTCGAGCCCTGGTCTGGGAGGATCCTACATGCCGTGTAGCGGCTAGGCCCGTGAGCCACAATTACTGAGCCTGCGCATCTGCAGCTTGTGCTCCGCAACAAGAGAGGCCGTGATAGTGAGAGGCCCGCGCACCGCGATGAAGAGTGGCCCCCGCATGCCACAACTAGAAAAAGCCCTCGCACAGAAACGAAGACCCAACGCAGGCATAAATAAATAAATAAATATTAATTAATTAATTAATTAATTAATTAAAAAATCAAGCACACATGTTTATTAGAAATGGGAGGTGTTCTAATACAATTTCCTAATTAGCTCACAGCAGGCAAGAGTAATGACTATATAGGAATAATGACTAAAACAAGGATTCTTAATCTTTGCTTCAGGTCTCCTTTTGAACCCTTAAAAATTGTGTAAAAAGTGTGTGTGTGTGTGTGTGTGTGTCCAGAGACAGTTCACAGCTCCAGTTACTTTTTCAAAGAATAATGCTTCCACCCTCACCACCATATACCTCTGAACTGGGTATATAGACCATTAGCTAAAAAGTGAACACTTCCCTTTTGATATAATGGGAAGAACATGGCTGGAGTCAGAAAGAACTCATTATTCCCCAGCTCCACAGTTCTTTAGTGCTAGAATACTGAGCTAATCACTTCAGCTCAGAGTCTCCAGTACAGGGCCTGCTGGCACCTAGGGTGTCTTTGTGAGTATTATAAAAAGGAATATTTTTCTTCCTCAGGCTGAGGGAAACCTTTGCCAAGCACAGAATGGAATTCGGCTCCATGTGACTCTGTGACTTTGTGTAGGATAAAACCTGTCTGGTCATTGTTAGTAACATGAGAATAATTTATTCAAAACACTTTTATTAAGTGTTGGGCTTGGTCTTAAGCATTGAGGAGGCAGATGTCAACAAATCAGACAAAAAGCCTTGCTGTCTTGGAGTTTATATTCTGGGTGGTGGTAGTAGTTTTGGGGGATGGGGTGGTAGAGAGGTAATGTTTAATGAGATATGACATGTAAAGAATGACCTGAAAAACTTGATGGGGAGAGAGAGAGAGAGAGAGAGAGAGGGAGGGAGAATGAATGTAATTGATTAACATTTTCTTTGGCATATAATAAGGACTTAGGGATGGTGTTTTATAATTTGAAATTGTAATATGGAATATTATTAGGGAAAAGGGTGTTTCAATTCTAAGAACCTCATAGTATTCTCATATGTTACTACATTCAAGTTGTTTTCAAATCATTAAAAGGACACACTGCTTTAAATAACAGCATATAAGCAATTCAAAATGACAGTTTTTACTCTTCATGCTTACTTCAAAGACCTCAAGAAATATTATGAGCCTCTGGAGTTAGCTAGCTCCACCATAGGAAATAGGATTCCGAATCTGTGTTCAGAATATAGGAAAGGACTCAGATTCTAACAAGTTACCTTCCTCAGTCCTACAGACAGCACATCCAGGCTGGTAGACAAAGGTGTAATGTCTGCTGGGATAAGCAATCTCTGTGATAAACTGTTTGTCTTCGTGGTTAGGCAAGGAGATATTTAATAGAGCTGTCACTCATTTTTGGAAGAGAAGAGGAAAAAAAGAGAAGTGGATGAGGGAAAGAACTTGTTCACTTTGCCCTGAAAATATTATTTTCTTTTTAAGACTATGAAATTCGAGCCCTATTTTATGAAACAGATTTGCCTGCTAGCAGCTTTACAGGCAGAGGTGACTACTTATTTCTTATTCTTCACAAAAAAAAGTGTGTAAGTCAGTCATTACTTCTATTTCTATTTCTTATGGAGGCTCTGCAAAAAGAAAGAGACTCACATAGGGTTAATTATCACAAACTTTGCTATATTGCTGAGGCACAGGTTGGAAAAGAAGAAAAGAAGCAGATCTGTCCCATTACATTGTTAGTTTCTGTCTTGGAGCTCTAAGCATAATTCGACCCCTTTCTGGGAAGGAAATGACCATAACTGCACCATTCTGGTTCATTTAAGGAGGAGGTATTGTGTTCACAAAATGAGGCTTCATAAATATCTCCATTTGCTGTCCAAATCCCAGAACAACAATAAAATTATGATTATAGATATGCATGGGTCTGTCTGCTGACACTCTGACTTCCCAGCACAGGTGACTGTATTTTTCCTCCATAGTGACCCCCTACCTCCATCTACCATTGCAAATATAAACTTTTGTAACTCAGAAATTTTTATTTATTATTTATTCCTTTAGTTTATTATTACTTTATAATGTATTTTTAAACTTTTTTATTGAAGTATAGTTGATTTCCAATGCTGTGTTACTTTCAGGTATATAGCACAGTGATTCAGATATATATATTTTTTGGGTGAACATTGGGGTGCCTGTATATTTTTGAATTACAGTTTTCTGTGGATATGTGCTCAGGAGTGTGATTGTTGGATCATATAGTAGCTCTACTTTTAGTTTTTTAAGGAACATCCATACTGTTCTCCATAGTGCCTGTATCAATTTACATTCCCACCAACAGGGTTCCTTTTCCTCCACACCCTCTCCAGCATTTATTTGTAGACTTTTTGATGATGACCGTTCTGACTGGTGTGAGGTGATACCTTATTGTAGTTTTGATTTGCATTTCTCTAATAATTAGCAATGTTGAGCATTTTTTCATGTGCCTGTTGGCCATCTGTATGTCTTCTTTGGAGAAATGTCTATTTAGATCATCCTCCCATTTTTTATTGTGTTGTTTGCTTTTTTTGATATTGAGCTGCATGAGATCTTTGTATATTTTGGAAATTAATCTCTTGTCAGTTGCACCATTTGCAAACATTTTCTCCCATTCTGTAGGTTGTCTTTTTGTTTTGTTTATGGTTTCCTTTGTTGTGCAAAAGCTTTTAAGTTTAATGCGTCCCATTCATTTGTGTTTTTATTTTCATTACTCTAGGAGATGGATCCAAATAGATATTGCTGTGATTTATGTCAAAGGGTGTTCTGCCTTTGTTTTCCTCTAAGAGTTTTATAATATCCAGTCTTACATTTAGGTCTTTAATCCATTTTGAGTTTATTTTTTGTGTATGGTGTTAGAGAATTTCTAATTTCATTATTTTACATGTAGCTGTCCAGTTTTCCCAGCACCAGTTATTGAAGAGACTGTCTTTTCTCCATTAGATTAATTGGCCATAGGTGTATGGGTTTACTTCTGGGCTTTCTATCGTGTTCCATTGATCTATGTGTCTATTTTTGTGCAAGTACCATACTGTTTTCATTATTGTAGCTTTGTAGTATAGTCTGAAATCAGGGAACCTGATCCCTCCAGCTTTGTTTTTGTTTCTCAGGATTGCTTTGGCTATTCAGGGTCTCTTAGAATGTCTTTAAAACTTCCTAGAATCTGACTGTCCCAAGCTTTTCTCTGGGTGGTTAGTCAATTAAAGGAAACATTTATTTATTGATCACATATTATGTGCAAGACACTGTGAGAGATATATTGATGAATAAGCATGATCTCTGGCCTAGAAAAACTTATAACCTTGTCTTCTTGTCTGAAGATTTAGAATTTTGCCAAAATTATAATTACCTTTTAGCTACAAGAGATCAAATAGAATCAGATTTTAGACTTGTGAAAGCATGAAAACATATGGTGACATTTTTCTTATTTCTCAAACACATTTTATTATTTATTCTTTTATAAATCAGATAAGTACAGTAATTGATATTTAGACAACCTCTTTATTTTGCTATGGCCTATCTACTATTTGGACACAGTTGATCATCTAAATTTCTCTTGGGAGTCAGATTTCAACTGGATGTGTGAAGCCATATACAAAGTTAGAACTTCTGTTTGCTGTTAGTTTATTTGGATGCTATAAATATTTAACTTTCTAAATAAATATGGGCTTATTTACTCAACAATATAAATATTGAGCTTTTATAGTCTCTTAGGAACCATACTAGGAGCCATAGATACAAAGATGTCAAGTCTTTATGGAATTTTGTAATACATGCACTGAGAGCTTTTTTCCTGAGACTAACTTGAAAATATAGAAAAATAACTTAAACATGTAGTAGACTTTCTTTCAAAACCCTCTCTGAAATGGCCCTAGTTACTCTTCAAATTCCTATTTCCAACCATAAGCATTTACACACCTTATGCTTCACTCAATCACTTGCTAGCTTCTGCTCTTGCCATATGGTCCCACCTTGTACTTTTGTGTTTTCTTTCTTCCATACCACTGGCCTTTCCATCTTCATCATCTGTAATTCCATATTCAAACATCCATCAAAGTTCTGCTGTAATCACACTCTTCTATAATATTTTACAAAGCATTTAATTTTAAGAATCTCTATCTTATGTAATTGTGCATGATACTTTGAATCTCTTTTGATAGTATCCACTTCAACCATATTGTAGCCTTATTTACATTAGTTGTCATCTTTGTTAGATTGTGTAGTCTCTCAAAAGATAATTCATATCTGATCCACTCAGAAGAGCTCCTTGATTTGAAAAGTGTTCAATAAATATTTCCTGATGGAGTCAATGATACAAAGTACAATCAAAGAGGGACTTATCAAACTTTTGGGTGCGTAAGAATCACCTGAAGAGACTTAAAACAAGGATTGCTGGGGTCCACACAAGAGATTCAAATTTAATAGGTCTGGGGTAGGCTACAACAATGGTGATTGTGCAGGTCTACAAGCTAATGAGTAACACCCCTGACACACACCTCGAGAGACATTCAATATTTGAGGGTGGGGTTAGCTTCATAACATTTTTCTTCAAGAGAAGGGTATAGGCTATAGTCTAAAACATGCTCCATCTATGCAAGAGAAATTATATTGGGAATAATAACTATAAACAAAGGCTTTGTGGTGGAAGAAATAAAACATTGGCTTTATTGTATGTAATATGGTGTCCTCTGGGAAGTGTATAGGAGGATATAATATTTTTCTCTCTATGTATGTAGGGGAGGCAAAATTTAGGGTTTTGCAGCTGGCCTGAGAATTAAATTGATATGAGACAGATTTACAGGAGAAAAAAATTATATAATTTTCATGTGACATGGGAACCCTCATAAGGAAATAATTCAATGACATAACAAAACTTAGATTCTTTTATATTAGGTTGAACAAAGAGAAGCAATGTGGAAAAGTAACTTAACTATGTGGTGAGGCTAAAAGAAGGTAAGAATTATTTTAACAACATGTTTGTACAGAATTCTGTCAGCTGTGACTCCTCATAGAAGAATAATACTTTTATCTTTCACATGGGAGTTTTAATCTAATGTTTTTAGGAAGAAAAGGGAATATCCTTAGAATACTCTTGGTGCATCTGATGTTTTTAAAGTATTTTTAGCTCAAAATAATCCTGATGCCAAAATAATATATTTTGGTGGCATATCCTGCCACCCTTCACACACTTTTGTTACTGTAGCAATTATTCACCATTGCCATGCATTCTCCTTGCCATTCTGAACCTGTCCAAAGCATATTAATACAGTATATTAATTACCAAGGATACAAGAAACAGAAAGTGAGAAATTATCATATATTGTCATATAATGGAAAATGAATTTAAAATGTTAAAAAAAAATTAGGAAAATAATAATGAGTCACATATACCGAAATACATCAAATTATTGAAAAGACGTATATCCAGTTCTCACATAAATTCTCAGAAAGTTGACCTTCATGGTAAGTGGGATGAAATTGTTGATGTATTTTATGATTAAAGGAGCAAGGAGGGCTGATATCAGAGTAATAGAAAGTAATTTAAGGATCAAATGGATTTCCCAAGTTCATAATAGTCATTGTTTAATTATTAGTTGAAGTTAGGAAGGAAAAAAACAGGAAGTTCTCACAAAGATGCCACTGACATTGAAACATGATGAAGATGTAGTGGGTGAAAGAAGAAATGACCTAGGAGACCAATATACTGTTGATTAGTGCTGTGTGTGCCTGCACTCCAGCAGTCTTTTAGCATTTCATTGACAGCCTTTATTAATAAATGGGATACTATTTACTCTACCAAGTGGAGACGCTGTGATATTGTTCCCCATGGCTGGAAAATAATTCATATGCATTACAATGTTCATTGCATTTATATGTTCAATAGCTTGTTATAATTGAAATATTATAAATTTTCATCTGGTAAGCAATATCTTGCTTGCTGTTTCTTGCTATCTTTGAAAATTAATATAGTTTATTAATATCCTTTAGACAGTTTTGGAATGGAAATTCCCATTTCTAAAAGGTAATTCTGGGTATTGGTTACTTAGTAATTAATGCTGCTGCCATCCAGTCTTGGTTTTATACTTGTCAGAAGTAAACAGAAACTCCTTGCTCCTTAATGGAGTAAAATTCAAGAGTGTATCACAAAGGAACAAGCTTAGTCCTTTATATTATAGTGGCAATTTTCTGTGGCATGGCCACTTTGAATAAGGCAATACAAACTGGAGGCAAAAACATGTTTACCCTGGTTCTTATTGGTCTTGGCATGTGGTCAGGGCTGGTTTCACATTCCCACATAGATTATGAAAGGAAACCCAAGGATAGAGCTGCTAGGGAGCATAGGCCTTGATCAAAGAAAAAGGAAGAGTGGCGGAATTGGCCATTCTGGGAGCAGTGTAATGTAAAACTTGGTCTAATGTGTAGCAGAAAGCCCTTGAAATCCTGTTAAGAATTTACTTGGGTGGTAGTAGGGATTTAGTACATTAAAAATTATAATAACAATTAAAGGAAACCTTAAAATCTCCATAACTTTATAGGACAAGGCAATACTGCTTTTTAGGACAATGAAAGACTATGTGATACAATGGAGAAGAGCTTTTTTTCTATTTGGCAAAATTATCAGCTTACCTTGGAAAAAGCATGGAGGTGGAACATTTTCCACTGGGATTAGGTGAGAAATGAGAAATTATTTCATGCTGGTGCTTTCATCATGGCCATCAGTGGGCAATGGATTTTATAATAGGTACATGCTCAATTTATTTTAAAAACTGCCAAACTGTTTTCCAGAGTGATGTGTAATTTTATGTTCCCAAGTAAATGTGATTCACTTTCACAGCATCCTCACTGGCATTCAGTGGTGTTATGATTAGTCATTTTAGTCATTCTGATAGGTGTGTAGTGATATCTTATTGTTGTGCTAATTTTCATTTACCTAATGGCTAATGATGTTGAAAATATTTTGCTGTTTGAACAGAATACCTTTTTTCCATCCCCTCACTTTCAGTCTTTTATATCTGAAGTGAGTCTCCTTCATAATTTTTATATTTCTAGTTGTGGCCTTTTCCTTTTTACTTGGAGAAGTCCCTTTAACATTTCTTGTAAAAGCTGATTTGGTGGTGCTGAACTCTTTTAGCTTTGCTTGTCTATAAAACTCTTTATCTGTCCTTTACTTCTGAATGATAACCTTGTTGGGTAGGTATTATTCATTGTAGGATTTTTCCTTTCAACACTTTGAATATATAATGCCACTCTCTTCTGGCCTGTAAGTTTCTGTTAAAAAGTTAGCCAAAAGTCTTATGGGGGTACCCTTGTATGTAACTAATTGCTTTTCTTTTGCTGTTTTTAATTTTTTTTTTCTTTAATTTTTGCCATTTTAATTATAATAGGTCTTGGTGTGGACCCCTTTGAGTTTATTTTGTTTGAGACCTTCTGTGCTTCCTGGACCTGGATGTTGTTTCCTTTCTCAGGTTAGGGAAGTTTTCAGCTATTATCTTTTCAAATAAGTTCTCTGCCTCTTTCTTTCTCTCTTCTTCTTCTGGGATCCCTATAATGCAAATATAGTACTCTTTATATTGTCTCAGAGGTCTCTTAAGTTGTCCTCATTTTTAAGAATTCTTTATTCTTTTTTCTGTTCAGCTTGAGTGATTTCCACTACTTTGTCTTCCATTTTACTTATCCATTCCTCTGTATCATCTAATCTACTGTTGATTCCTTATAGGGTATTTTTAAATTTTCAGTTCTTGTATTTTTCAGGTTCTGTGTGGTTCTTTATATATTTAGCTCTTGTTAAACTTCTTACTGTGTTCTTCTCCCAAATACATTGAATATCTTTATGATTATTATGTTGAACTCTCTATTGAGTAGACTGCTTATTTCCACCTCGAATAGTCCTTCTTATGGCATTTTTATCCTTTTCCTTCATTTGAAACATATTCCTTTGTCACCTCATTTTGTCTAATTCTCTGTGTTTACTTGTATGTGTTAGGTTGGTTGGTTACATTTCCAGATCTTGGAGAAGTGACCTTAAGTAGGAGACTTCCTGTGGGGCCCAGCAGCACACTCCCCTCTGACCACCATAGCTGTATGCTTAGGGGTGCCCCCTAAGTGGACTGAGTGGGACCTTCTGTTTTACTGGGGCCAACTACTGTGGGAATGCTGGTAGGAGGGGCTGGCCTTAGCTCTGTTGGCTGCCAGGTTCTGCCTTTTCAGAGACTGCTGGCTGCAGGTGAGCAAGGTCTGGTCCTGACATGGCTGGCTGCATGGCCCATGGAGTCTCCAGGCTGATACCATCCTGGTATTAGGTAGTGCTCATTCCTGGCATGGCTGGCAGTTTGGCCTGGATATCCTGGGGCTGGTGCCTGCCTGCTTATAGGTGGAGCCAGGTCTCAGGGCAGCTGGCTGTGGGTCCTGTGCCTGGGGGTTTCTGGGGGCTGGTGCCAGCCTGCTGGTGGCTGGGGCCTTGTTCCAGCATGACTGGCTGAAGGGTCCAGGATCCCAGGTTAGTGTTGGCCCACTGGTAGATGGGGCTTTGTCCCCATGTAGTTGGCTACTCAGCCTGGGGGAAACCTAGAACTGGTGCCTACTGGCTGTTGGGTAGGACCAGGTCTCACCACTAACAGTTTAAAGGGAGGACTCCTATATGGCACTTGTTAGCACCAGTGTCCTTGTGGTAGAATAAGATCACAAAAATTCCCTGAGGGAATGTCAATTGCCTCCTGCCTCTTTGGGAGGAGTCTCCAAGATCAGCAAGTGGGTCTGACCCACGCTCCTTTCATATTGCTGCCTTTGCACTGAGTGTGTAAGATTTTGTGTGTGCCCTTTAAGAGCAGGCGCTCTGTTTCCTACAGTCCTCCAGGCCTCCCATACACAAAACCTGCTGGCCATTATTTTGGTGGCTTGGCTTCCCTGTGCAAGACTCCTGGTCTATGGATCACAATGTGGGGCTTGGACCCCTTACTATTTGGGGAAAACCTCTGCAATTGTGATTAGTCTCCCATTTGTGGGTTGCCTACCAAGGGATGTGGGCCTTGATGCTACTGCATCTCCTCCCCTCCTACCTATCTCATTGTTCCTTCTTTATATCTTTAGTTGTGGAAAATCTTTTCTGCTAGACTTCAGGTTTTTCTCTTGATAGTTGCTCTGTAAACCATTGTAATTTTGGTGCACCCATGGAAGAAGGTGAGCTCAGGGTCCTCCTACTTTGCCATCTTGCCCCAAATCAGGAATATTGTTCTTTAGTTTCCATTTTTTGTACAATCCTCACCTGGGTTTGGTATCAGTGTAATCCTAGTTTCATAAAATAAATTGAGAGGTGTCCCATCCAATTCTATTTACATATTTGATGTTAATTCTTCTTATGCCATTTTAAATGTTTGGTTGAATTCTCCATTGAAACCATTTCAGTCTAGATATTTCTCTTTGGGGGGAGTTTTTAAACTGTAAAACCAAGTTCCTTAGTATTTATATGACTATTCACATTGCCAATTGGTAGTTGTGGTAGATATTTTTTCTTTGTCAGACTTACTAGAAGTTTATCAATTGTATTCATCATTTCATGAAATAGCCTTTGTTTTATTGATTTTTTCTATTGTTTTATTTTTTAATTTCATTGATATTTATTCCCTTTCATTTGGTCTTATTTTGCTAAGTTCTTGAGGTGGGAGGTTAGATTATCCATTTGGGACATTCCTTTTTTCTAATGATTCATTTAGTGTTGTAATTTTCCTCTCAGTATTGCTTTAGCTGTCTCTCACAAATTTTGATATGTTCAATTTTCATTTTCAATTCAGTTAAATGTATTTTTTTTTTTAATTTCCCTTGAAGTTTCCTCTTTGGCCCATGATTATTTAGAAGTCTGTTGTTTATTTTTCAAGTATTAAAATATTTTTTATTATTTTTCTGTTACTGATATTTGTTTGATATCGGTATAGTTTGAGGACACAATCTATATAATTTCAATTCTTTTAATATTATTGAGATTTATTTTATAACCCAATATATGGTCAAACTTGGTATATATTATTCCATAGGCACTTGAAAAAAATGTATAGTCTGCTGTTGTTGGATGAAGTGTTCTATAAATGTCAATGAGATACTGTTGATTGATGGTGTTGTTGAGTTCTTCTAGATTCTTGCAGATTTTCTGTCTCATTTTATCAATTGACGAGAAAGGGATATTGATGTTTCCAACTATAATTGTTGATCTTTCTATATCTCCTTTCAGTTCTATCAGTTTTTGCTCACATATTTTGCAGTTCTATTTGGGGGTACATACATTCAAAATTGTAAAGTCTTCTTAGGATATTAACACTTATATCATTGTATAATGTACATCTCTGTCTGTAGTAATTTTCTTTGCTCTGAAGTCTACTTTATCTGATACTAACATAAACATTCTGGCTTTTTTTAATTAAAATTTACTTGAGATACATATTTTACTTTTGATCTTCTTATAGCATTGCATTGTTATGTTTCTTATAAACAGAATATATGTGGGTGATATTTTTAATACACTCTGTCAATCTTTATCTTTTGTATATTGAGGTATAGTTTATTTACAATATTATGTAAGTTTCAGGTGTACAACATAGTGATTCACAATTTTAAAGATTATACTCCATTTATATTATTATAAAATATCTGTATTCCCTGTGCTGTACAATATACCATTGTACAATAATTGTACAATATACCATTATGTATATTATCCATAGTAGTTTTTACCTCTTTTAATTGGTGTATTTAGGCTATTTATGTTTAAAATAAGTAAATTTGCCATTTTATTTTTTTGTTTTCAGTTTTTTTCTGTCTGCTTTTTATCTCTATTTTTTCCCATCTTCCTGTGGCTTACCTGAATTTTTTTTTTTTTTTAATAATTTAGACTGTCTTTTTTGCATTCAGTTTGAGATCTTCCTGTTTTTTAGCAAAATAAAGGCTTTTCATTTAAAAGATGGACATTTTGGGTATTATGTGAGGAGATCTGGTTCTTATTAAAACTTCTGTTTTAGTTGGCTTTTCATAACATTGCCCCAGCAAAGGTTTTCCATTCCAACATCTTTTTTGACACACAGCTGAGGAAGGACCCTCATCACTCTTTGATGGCTGTGGGAGTTCTGGATCCCACTAGGCTTCCAATGGTACTGTCCTGGCTATGAGGAGTAGGAAGGCCCTCCTTATTGCTCTCCACTTGACCTCCCCTGACACCATGGAAGACATGACCTTTTACCATTGGGAAGTAGAAAGTCCTGACCCTCCACTAGGCCTCCTTTGGTACCTCCCCAGTGGGGTGAGTGAGGTATGGCACCACTCCAGTGTGGTGGATGAAGGCCACCTTGTTACTGATGGATGGGAATCAAAGTCTAGATACTTGACATGGTCTCCACTGGCATTGTGCAAGGGGGACCCATTACTGACTAATGAGAATGAAAGCCCAGGTGCCTGAGTTGGTCTTCTCTGATAGTGTTCCAACAGGGATCTAGGTATTTTGGTATAAGGTGACAAGAACGGAAGACTTAGTTCCCTACTCAGCTTTTGCTAGAGTAGGGGTCACAATTTAGGGGGTTGAGTTTGGCTGAAGTAATATCATTATTTACCTAAAATAAACTTTTATCCAAATTTTTATCTAAAAGTTTTCTCTCTTGCTAAGCTGCTGCTTTCCTCATTCTTTCTCTAAAGAGAGCTGGATTTTTAAGGGGCTTTATTTGTCTGTGCCTGTTTCTGTCTCCAGGTTGCTGGCTCCTTCAACTCCAAGTACAGTATATATGCAACAAAAAGAAAACCAAGGGAACTCATCACCATGTCAACTGCTCTCCACCTTTCAGCATCTTCTTGTGTTTGTTTTGTATTGAATGTCCAGAATTTTTGGTTGTACTTAACATGAGGAATATGGAAATACCCCATCTTCTCAGAAGTGTTTCTTATTTTTAACCACAGTCTGATGTGACATGAGAAAACAGGAATTAAATAACAATTGTGTAGTCAATTAATTCCTAACCTCATTTACCTGACATTTATTGGAGATCTACCCTAAGCCAATTACTGTGGATTATGCTGGCAATCCAGAGAATGGACAATAGTTCTTTTCAAGAAGTCACATTTTTGTGGGAGAAGCAAAAAAGAAAAGCAACAATTGAACATAATATATGTATAAAAACTGTTAAGTAGAGATTTGTATGAGATACTATGGGAATCAATAAATCTAATAAAGAAAGAGGGAGGCAAAACATTTTAGCTGAGGATTATGGGACAAATACAACTTAGCTAGAAAGCCTAGGATAGGGGTGACCAGGATAATGTAGGACCACCCCTCCATATAAAGTTAAAAGACCTACAAATGCACACAGCCATAAAATAATACAGTTGGGAAATGCAAGTGGTCACTATGACATGGGGGAAGGGTATGAACAATACAGTGGAGGAGAAATTAGAGCGCTCATCAAAAAAAGCCATTTCTACATATCATGTTATGTGCTTTGGGTTTTAAATGACAACAGTAAAGAATGTCTGGAAAATTTTAACCATTGTATTAACTTGTTATTTCTGAAACAAATCATATACAAGTAAACAAAGTATACAAAATGTGCATGCTAATTTAAGAGCACATAGTTATATAAGAACAACAAAGTATATATTCTACTCTCCACTGTCTAAAGCAGACCTTGTCAGAAAAGGTCTTTTCTGACCACACTCTCTGAATTAGTTTTCACTGTTATCACTGTTTATACCTGTTTGTTTCCTATTTATTACTGTTGCAACTTGTAAAATTCATTTGCTTGGTAACTCGTGAACTGTTTACCTATTTACTGTAGTATCTTTACTGACCACTACTGTGAATGACTCTTAATACATGCCCAACACATATCAGTGTGCTGGCATGCAATGAGTTGCTGGTAGTGATGATCAGAGGAATAAAAGGCACAGAGATTCTTTGTTAATTTGTTCAGATTGGGTTCATCATTTTCTTTATGCTAGCACCTGGAAATTACTCTTTTCCCACCTAAGCAAAATGGCATAAACTTCTCTTTACATTATGGCATGGAAGATCAATGTTAATTATCCTAATTGTACATAGCTTCCTTGCCTTTTCATTGTACTCAGAGATCCCTGAAGGAAATACCATCAGTTTACTGTTTTGTTGATTTAAGAACATGCAACGTCACTGTAAAAAACAAAAAAAAAAAGTAGTTTTAATGAATTAAGAATTAAATTGTGTAATTGAAACCACTTGAAGTAACCAAATAACATAGTATAAGCAAATGTGATCTTGTGCCTTTTATTTTACTCTTCCCATTTCTTCTTTATTTCTACCTACTTGTCTTCCACTGTTAATTCTTACCAAGGAGCAAGCAGACTTTCCAGCTCCAACTGTTTTTCTACAACCAAAGAATATTCAAATTTTTATCTTTATCTCCAAACTCCTGATTTCTCCTTATAAAAGGAGTCTCACATGGCTGGAGAACAGAAGCAGCCATCCTAGCAATGGAGATAGTGGCTAGTATTTGTAAGGAACAAGTCAGCCCCTGAAAACCAATGCAGGACCCCTTCAGAACAGTCGTAGCTTGAGCTAATATTTGTAACATTAGTTAGCACTTCCTTTAGAAGTTGGATCACTTTATAATGTATACAAATGTCTAAATATAATGTTGTACACCTGAAACTTACATACTAATTTTATGTTATCTCAAAAAAGGGAAATTGGTCATTTTAAAATAGTTTTTAAAATTTCACTATTCTTTAAGAGAAATAGCCCATTAAATCTGCAGTTCTCAAGGTTTGGCATGAATAAATCTCTGGAGTTTATTAAATTACAGATTCACAATCTCTACTTCTAGAAATTGTATAGGTCTGGGTTTTTATAAGCCCAGTGCTTAGAGTTTTGCTTATAAAATAAAGACCCTAGTGATTATGATGAAGTGGCCCAGTGTTTCACTGGGGAAACAATACAAGACTAATTTTACATTGTTTTAAGTTTCCAAACCAAGATTTTAGGACAATGAGTCATGGCAGATAAGTTTCATTGTGGAAGATGGGGGTGGGGATTTGCAGAACAATACAAAATGGTAAATAGTTATTAATCAATGAAATCATTTCCCTAAGGAACATAACATTTTTGCTGATTATAATCCAATAGGAAATTTTGGCTCTAATGACCATATTAATTTTTAAAAAGATAAAGTATTATTTTGCTAAAATATTTTTTTAATATAAAGACTTGTCCATACATAGGTGACAGCCAAGAAACTAAAAATATTTGAATATAAAAGTTAGAACACTTAGTTTCACAGTAAAATTCCTTCTGAGGAAATTTAATCAATACTTCCCCAAACATCTTACATTTACCAACTCGTTTTTGGAAGTGAATGAAACGAAGTATTGGCAGGTACAATCACTGTTAAATTTGTCTTTCTGGGAAAGGAATATTTTAGCATATTCTGAAGGCCTTATAACAGCTTTCTACAACAGTCCAAGGAAGTTAAACTTTTGGGTATATTTCCCTGAAATATACATCTGAGTTGCCTCTCACTTCTCTTTCTGCCAGACTAGGACCCTTCAGAGTGGTCATTATATAGAGAATATGGAAAAGGTTGTTAATATTTGGGTACACATATTTGTATATATAAAACTAAAACAGAATGTTTTCCCCTAAAGTCAGAATTTTAGTTTTTTGGTGATAAGTTTTAAATTACCTTTCCTGAGACCACAATTTCAAAAGAATGAACTTTCAATTTTGACAAGAAAATGTCAGGAAAAGGATTACTGTTTCATTTAATAAGGGAACCCACTAAGGATCTCCAAGACACTACAGGTTTTATTCCTTAATTAAACAGGTATTTATTGAGCACCTACTATGTGGAAGTATATATTAGGCAATATTGGTGATACTGAGACCATATGAATTTAAGGGCCATTCAGTTCAATAAAGAGAAATACAGAAATCGCTATGCCACAGGATATAAAATATAAGAGTTATGAATAATACCACCAAGTTCTATGACCATCAAAAAGGGGGACAGATGAATTCCAATTAGGATACTTTAGGGAAGTTTCCATAAATGCAACAACATTTTTTTCAGGACTTTTGATCATGGTAAGTATAGAGAGAATATGGACAACTAAAGAGATAGAAACGAGAGCATTTTCTGAGCACCTTCTCTGGGCCAGCTTGTGCAAATCACTTTGCTTTATGTACACAGATGCAGATGAGGGGATGTATGGGAAAAGATGAATAGTTAATTTCAGACAGAGTATACAGTTCATGAGAGAGATTTAGGAGTAATTAATTTGAAAGCATTTAAGGAGGTAATTCATAGAGTCGTTTGAAATCTAAGCTAGAAATTCATCCTTTAATAAGTTTTATATGGCATCAATGTGATTGAAAAGGAGAAAGAATGGAGTGTTGAGGGTAGGGAGTGGCTAGTAAGGAGGCTATAATTATTGTCCTCAACCAAGAGAAGTAGGGCAATGGGAGTGGACAAATGGAAGCACAGGTATGAAAAGATAGATGAGTATGGAAAGTAAAAAGAATACTGTCATAAATGCATTACCATTTTTACAAACATGTCTTATTGACCCTAATTTAGAAATAAGAGACAGGAAGAAGTGTAAAATATATCTACAGAATACTGTAGAGTCCTGCCAATCAAGGAGCTAATTATCAGCTATTAATAGTTCTTTGATATCTTTTAAACATAGCTTGACCAAAAAGTAATAAATCTAAGGTTAATAAACTAATAAGTTAATGGATACCTAATATGTGTCTCTTTTAATAATAGGGCCATAGATATCATAGCTGCAAAAAAGTTCTGCCATTCTTACTTTCTGGAAGAAAGTTATACTTTGACCACCAAAACCAAAAATCCTCCAAAATTTCTTTACTAACAATTTCAGTAAAAGTAAAATTACAATGTCATGCTCAATAATCTTCATCATCAAGATATTTTTAATAACTGACTTTCCTTTAAAAATGTCACAAATGCAACATGTGCAACATGTATTCACTACATTATACCTATCAAATACAGACAGGTAAAGTGAAGTGGAAGAAAAAGTAATTCTGTTACCCAGAAAAATAAACCAAACCACAACCAAATCACTGTTAACATTTTACGTACATCCTTTTGGAGTTTTCCTACAGAAATGAATCACATTTAGTTCTTTGTACACTATGACCCAGAGATCTATCTCATCACAATTACCCAAAGACTTTCCACACTTTAAATTATGTTAGTTCTTGATATCAATCTATTAACACATTCATACTTGTTAAATTTTTGGTTCTTGACAAATAAAAAAGGAAGTTTTTAAATATTAAAAAAAAAATCTTCTGGACCTACAAACTCTCAATTGGAATAGTATGTTATAAGTAAAAATGCAATTATTTAACATGCATAATATACATGTCAAGTTGGATAATCCTAATTTTATAATTCACAACTTTAAATCTCTAAAATGTAAATTATTTACAAGAAAAAACTAAAAACTTGCTCAAATTTCCTGTCTGTGTTAGTAATGTGTTCTTTGACAATGCTGTTTTGTTAAAGAACACACTTTTGTTATAAACTGAGATTTACATATTACTATCTATGCATAATAAGCAAATGTGAATCTCATCTTACTAGTGGGGGATAAGTTTAAATTTATCCTAGATCAGCTGATAAAACCAAACAAATAAGGGAAAAGACTTTCTCTGTCAAAAAGAAGTTTAGATGGAACAAGTAAGAAATAATCTATTTCAGGAAAAATATATTTGGTTGTTTATGCAGGTGTATGCTGTAATATTTTTTAGTATTTTCAGAAAGGAGAGTCTGAAGGCAAAGGAAGTAAACAGTACTATATTTCTTCAGGAGTAGGCTATGAAAGTATATAGTCATTGTAATTTTACCCTAAGTTGACATATCCATAACTAAGTAGTGGTAAGTTCCAAGGGCTTGAGATGCTAACTTGAACTCAGTCTCTAGAGTCATACAAGTGACAGGACATAAGATTTAACCAAGAGAAGTGGTGTCTTCCCCAAAAGAACATGCTAATTAAAGGTGAGTTGAAAAACAGAGTTATATTAACTTAAGCATTAAATGAACAGATTAGATTTCTGTTCTTCTCTTTGAGGGTGATTTCAAAGACTCTGTGTCTGTGTGTGTGCATGCATGTGCATGTGTGTGTGTGTGTGTGTGTGTGTGTGTGTGTGTGTGTTTTGTTAGTCACCTGGCTCTCCTAGAACTTAAGTCCTTCTGTTATTTACCATAAGACCATGACCTAGGAATATATTTCACAGAGTACTGCCTATGGACAAATGCTTAGGAAAGGCAATGAAGCACTTCTTTAGTGCTGAACTTGCAAATCCAAATGTAAAAATAAAAGAAAGAAAAGGAAAAACAGGAAAAGACTTTTCCCTTTTAAAATGTAAGGGGATAAAACATTAATATTTTATATCATCTTGAATGGAAAATAGTGGAAAATTTTATTTACTAAGTTCTTGTTTCCCCAAACTGGCCTGAATCAGTGTCTTGCAAAGCAGTTTTAGATGATCTTCAACCACTGCCACTTGCAGGAAGAGGGTGGATGAAGAGAGTGGCTGCATGGAAAAAGCCTATTCCACTCTTGGAAGGTAAACATACATAGATGAACAAAAACACCAAAGCCCAGCATGTTCATGGACAGCATCATGAGCTTCACATATAAAAAGTAACATGATACCTTAGAAATGGCATGGGTTTCCTCATAATTTTACCAGCTTCTCTAAATATGACCCATACTCCTTTATGTCAGTGGTTCTCAAAAGTGTGGTCCCTGGACAAGCCAGATCAGGATCACCTGTTCCTACTCTAGGCCCTACACCAGACCCAGTGAATCAGACACACTGGTGGTGGGGTCCAATAATGTTTGTTTTAACAAGTCGTCTCCAGGAGCCTCCGATGCATGCTCATGTTTGAGAACCACTGCCCTTACCTAGCTGAGATATTCTTTCCCTGTAGCACTAAAGATTTCTATAGTACACCTGCACTTAAAAGAAATTTTGATTTTATGGCAAATTTGAGTAGAAAAAATCAAACACAAAATACCTTAACAACAACAACAACAACAATTTGTATATACTGCATCTCAAAACAATTATAAAAGAACTAGGAACAAATATTTACTTATCCTGCTGAAAATTAGAGGAATTACTCATCTCAAACATCTGAAGTGGTAGAATGATGATAGTTATTAACAGGCACTGGATCTGAGTAGGGCTTACCTCGTTTGGAATGATCAAGTGCAGACTACTACAGCAGAATTATCTGGCCTATCATAAGCTAATGTGACAAGCCCTGCTGTGAGCCATCATCCTGCTGTACCTCTAATCAGATGGTTGCTACCACTAGGATTTCCCTGTGGCTAGATGAAACTTTCCAACTCTGCCTCTGTATGAAATGTGCTAGTACATTTGGTGCATTATCTGGCTGTTCTGAAACTAAGACACATCACACCAAACTATGAATCCAGATTGTTTTTTCTCCTCTTTAGAACATGCTTTAGCAGGCTTCTCTTCCTGGTGGGATTCTGGATTCATTTCTCCTACAATGGTGATAAGCCTATGGGCAACCAAACACTGGGAACAATGTGCACATTTGAAGGAAAAGAAATGTGTAACACACACTTTTTCACTTTGGTATATTTTATGCTCTCTTTCTTTCATAACGGTGTCTATTGGTGGGGAAGACTGCAGTTCTCAAAACTCCATTTCAAAATTCTCTGTAAATTGTACTGTTTTATTGTTTCCATTTAGAAATGTTAGTAATGGTAAGCAGTTATCGTGGTTACCAATCATTGTCATAAAATTCATTTTACCTATTCCAATATTAGGTTAACCCCCAAAATTTTTGTGGAAACTTTAAGCTAAAATCATTCTTCTTTTGCTTTATCAATTGAAGAATGTTGAAAGATTTAGAAGGTCACAAAAGTGCTGAAGATTAGGCATTAAGAATTGATTTAAAAATAATTTCTCACATCCTTGTCTGATCTTATCCCCACAATTACCACCTATGCTATAACCCACCAGTAATATAACATTGGTAAATTGGTGTCAAATGGAGCTGAACTTCAGCCATTAATACATCCAGGATATTACTTATTTTTGTTTCAGCATTTTCACTGCAATAATACATGGTCTGTAAAAAGAATTCACTGATTCTTATGAACTGGGGGTGTAAAGGAAAATCATTTCCAAATGTGTCTTTTCTTGTTTTCTTTTCTTTCCTTTTTTTTTTTTTTTTTTTTTTACTAAAGCATAGCCCTTTCTAGGACAGATGAGATAATCTCACCTGTATACCTCAAGGAACTGTATAAGATGTTAGAGAGATATAGAAAGGAAAATAAAATACTCTCATATTTCTTCTCACCCAGCAGAGTTGTTTATCTCCTTAGGAATTCTTACCCTTTTGATGATGAATATAAATACTCTGATGTATGACAGCCATAGAGTTTTAGTCCATTATAATATTGTT
Source organism: Balaenoptera acutorostrata (assembly GCF_949987535.1). Classification (NCBI taxonomy): domain Eukaryota; kingdom Metazoa; phylum Chordata; class Mammalia; order Artiodactyla; family Balaenopteridae; genus Balaenoptera; species Balaenoptera acutorostrata. The sequence goes on along the minus strand of NC_080076.1, from coordinate 33,761,478 downwards.
TTTAATATAAGAGATATATAATATACATGGGTAATTACTTTAACTGGTAAATTTCAATATGTGTGCATAGTTTTTTACTACATAATTACCTAATTTTAATTTTATTGTCTCAGTAAAGACACTACCTCCAAATATGGGCATATTCTGAGGTACACAGATTTAGGACTCCAACATATGAATTTTGTGAAGGACATAATTCAGCCCATAACAATGCTTAATGACTCTATATACCTTAAGAAACAACTACTATGTCAATTTTACAAATGAGGAAACCAGTACTAAGAAGTTAGGTGAATGATCTAAATTCACTCAACCAGTACAGGGCAATCCAGAGTTTGAATCTGGGTATCCTGTGTCTAATTAGGCATTCTTCCTAGTTCTGAATTATCTGTTCTATAAGGCACTTCAGAATATGGCCCTGCATCACATTTTTCATTTTACCTCTTACTTACTTGCTACATAAGGCATTCTTGTCCTCAGTCCTTTGCAAATCTCCTATCTTCACCTCTATCTCTGCCTGTCAAGATTTTATATATCCATGAAGTTTTTACCTCAAATATCACTATTTTATAATTTAAAACACCTGGTAAGATTTTTTTTAAATCTCGATGTCCTGTCTACCATCCATGGCAATTAAGTCAATATCTCTGGAGGAAGAGACCAGAGAAGAGTATGTATTTATTAAAGCTCCCAGATGATTCTAATGTGCAGCCAAAATTGAGAACCACAGACTTAAAATCTTGCCTCATTCATAATCAGCTGATCTTTACAAACACTTCTCCCTGTTAAATTTTTATATTGTCTGAATGAAAATACAGTTAAGTAAAGTAAATTATCTCATAGATCATTGGGTCTTACTCACTTTTGGGGTCATGGAATTATTAAGATGTTGATGAAAAATGTACAGTTGGGAAATGCATATACACAAAAAATTGTGAATATAATTTAAATTCTACTAATGAACCTTTAAATCCCATCCATGGTCCTGCATTAGGAGAACCAGAGAAGTGCTAAAGAAACATGAGATAAACGGACACTAATTCCATTGGGGAGATTATGCAAAGGTTTTTCGATGGAATAGATATAATCTGATCTTAAGGAAACTTTAGGATTTTCTCAGGCAGATACTGGAATTAGCAGAACATATTTGAGATATATTGAGGGAAAGATGACTGGGTCTCCAGAGACCATAAGTTACAAGGGGGTATATTATGGGAGCAAATAGTGCAAATTTCACATAGAAGCCATATTTGACAGGAATTTGAATGCCAAGTATTAAATGCCAGGTGTTAACATGTTTCTCTGTGTATATGGAGCCACTGAAGTTCTTTCAACGGGGGACTAAGGTAAAAAAAATCTGTAGGGAACTACCTGTGAAGCAAAGTGGAAGCAAAATTAGAGAATGGAAAAGAAGCAAGTGATGAGGCAGAAAGTTACTTCAATAACCAATGTGAGAAGCAATGATTTCCTGATGTCAATAGCTAGGAAGTGATTAATGATGATGAGGAGGAGGAGGATGTTGATGGGGATGGTATTAACAGTTATATCAATATGAGAATACTTCTGCGGTACCAACAAGTAAAGGCCATTACAATAAAAGATATAAAGCAAATCAGAATAAAATGTTCCCATCTGGTATTCTTGGGAATATAAATACTCTGATGTATGACAGCCATAGAGTTTTAGTCCATTATAATATTGTTTTTAATATAAGAGATATATAATATACATGGGTAATTACTTTAACTGGTAAATTTCAATATGTGTGCATAGTTTGTTTTGAAAATGAAAGAATAAGCCAGAAAATATCATAAAGGATAATCTTAAAATATGGACTTATATTTACATTCTGTTTTTGCTTAATGGATGTCTTTAGTTCCAATATAAAAATTTAACAGGGAGAAGTGTTTATAAAGATCAGCTGATTATGAATGAGGCAAGATTTTAAGTCTGTGGTTCTCAATTTTGGCTGCACATTAGAATCATCTGGGAGCTTTAATAAATACATACTCTTCTCTGGTCTCTTCCTCCAGAGATATTGACTTAATTGCCATGGATGGTAGACAGGACATCGAGATTTAAAAAAAATCTTACCAGGTGTTTTAAATTATAAAATAGTGATATTTGAGGTAAAAACTTCATGGATATATAAAATCTTGACAGGCAGAGATAGAGGTGAAGATAGGAGATTTGCAAAGGACTGAGGACAAGAATGCCTTATGTAGCAAGTAAGTAAGAGGTAAAATGAAAAATGTGATGCAGGGCCATATTCTGGAGTGCCTTATAGAACAGATAATTCAGAACTAGGAAGAATGCCTAATTAGACACAGGATACCCAGATTCAAACTCTGGATTGCCCTGTACTGGTTGAGTGAATTTAGATCATTCACCTAACTTCTTAGTACTGGTTTCCTCATTTGTAAAATTGACATAGTAGTTGTTTCTTAAGGTATATAGAGTCATTAAGCATTGTTATGGGCTGAATTATGTCCTTCACAAAATTCATATGTTGGAGTCCTAAATCTGTGGACCTCAGAATATGCCCATATTTGGAGATAGTGTCTTTACTGAGACAATAAAGTTAAAATTAGGTAATTATGTAGTAAAAAAAAAAACAAAACAAAACTCAGAGACATACTATGTATAAAAGATGTAAATTATTGAGCAAAATTTTTTAGCTCATATGGTGGCTGAAAAGTATATACTGAGAGAAGTTGTGTAAATGAGGAAACTGGGAACACATGATGTACTCATCTGATTAAATATATGCATTGGTACAGAAAATAAAATAAAATATAATTAGGTAATTATGGTGGGCCTTATCAATTTCACTAGTGTCTTTATAAAAAGAAACTTGGACACAGAGAGCTAAAAAAAAGAAGGTGATATGAAGACACAGTGAGAAGATGGTGACATCATATGTAGGAACGTGAATTTACTATTAGGTAAGTGAGATTTCCTTTTAATTTTTAAAACTTTCATTCTCAATTTTTCTTTATTATTTTATTTTATTTTTGATAAATTTACTTATTTTATTTTTTTTATTTTTGGCTGTGTTGGGTCTTCGTTGCTACGTGTGGGTTTTCTCTAGTTGCAGCAAGCGGGGGCTATGCTTTGTTGCTGTGTGCAGGCTTCTCATTGCGGTGGCTTCTCTTCTTTTGGAGTACGGGCTCTAGGCGCGTGTGCTTCAGTAGCTGTGGTCCGGGGCTTAGTTGCTCCATGGCATGTGGGATCTTCCAGGACCAGGGTTCTAACTCGTGTCTCCTACATTGGCAGGTGGATCCTTAACCACTGCGCCACCAGGGAAGCCCCTTTTTATTATTTTAAATATATATGCTGTATAACACCAAAGTATAGAGGGCTTGAATTTCCATTGTTCCTATGTTCCTTCAGGTAGGAAAAGCTCACTTTGGGCCTGTATAGTGGCAAATGCTGCACAAACCATTCTCTACAAATCTAATTCTTTTTCTTTTTTTAACGTCTTTATTGGGGTATAATTGCTTTACAATGGTGTGTTAGTTTCTGCTTTATAACAAAGTGAATCAGCTATATATATACCTATATCCCCATATCTCCTCCCTCTGGCATCTCCCTCCCATCCTCCCTATCCCACCCCTCTAGGTGGTCACAAAGCAATGAGCTGATCTCCCTGTGCTATGCAAATGCTTCCCAGTAGTTATCTATTTTACATTTGGTAATATATATATAAGCCCATGCCATTCTCTCACTTCGTCCCAGCTTACCCTTCCCCCTCCTCATGCCCTCAAGTCCATTCTCTACATCTGTGTCTTTATTCCTGTCCTGCCCCTGGGTTCTTCAGAACCTTTTTTTTTTTTTAGACTCCATTTATGCATGTTAGCATACGATATTTGTTTTTCTCTTTCAGACTTACTTCACTCTGTATGACAGTCTCTAGATCCATCCACCTCACTACAAATAACTCAGTTTCCCTTCTTTCTTTGGCTGAGTAATATTACACTGTATATCTATGCCACATCTTCTTTATCCATTCATCTGTTGATGGGCATTTAGATTGCTTCCATGTCCTGGCTATTGTAAATAGAACTAACATGAACATTGTGGTATATGACTCTTTTTATTTTTATTTTATTTTATTATAAATTTATTTATTTATTTATTTATTTATTTATTTATTTATTTATTTATTTATTCTTGGCTGTGTTGGGTCTTCGTTTCTGTGCAAGGGCTTTCTCCAGTTGTGGTGAGCGGGGGCCACTCCTCATCGTGGTGCACGGGCCTCTCACTGCTGTGGCCTCTCTTGTTGTGGAGCACAGGCTCCAGACGCACAGGCTCAGCAGTTGCGGCTCACGGGCCCAGTTGCTCTGTGGTATGTGGGATCCTCCCAGACCAGGGCTCGAACCCATGTCCCCTGCATTGGCAGGCAAATTCTCAACAATTGCACCACGAGGGAAGCCCCATGACTCTTATTTAATTAGAGTTTTCTCAGAGTATATGCCCAGCAGTGGGATTGCTGGGTCATATAGTAGTTCTATTTTTAGTTTTTTAAGGAACCTCCATACTATTCTCCATAGTGGCTGTATCAATTTACATTCCCACCAACAGTGCAAGAGGGTTCCCTTTTCTCCACATCCTCTCCAGAATTTATTGTTTGTAGATTTTTTCATGTTGGATATTCTAACTGGTGTGAGGTGATACCTCACTGTAGTTTTGATTTGCATTTCTCTAATAATTAGTAATGTTGAGCATCCTTTCATGTGTTTGTTGGCAATCTGTATATCTTCTTTGGAGAAATGACTATTTAGGTCTTCTGCCCATTTATGGACTGGGTTGTTTGTTTTTTTGATATTGAGCTGTATGAGCTGCTTGTAAATTTTGGAGATTAATCCTTTGTCAGTTGCTTCATTTACAAATATTTTAGCCCAATGTGAGGGTTGTCTTTTTATTTTGTTTATTGTTTCCTTTGCTGTGCAGAAGCTTTTAAGTTTCATTAGGTCCCATTTGTTTATTTGTGTTTTTATTTCCATTTCTCTAGGAGGTGGTTCAAAATGGATATTGCTGTGATTTATGTCATAGAGTGTTCTTTTTATGTTTTCCTCTAAGAGTTTTATAGTGTCTGGCCTTACATTTAGGTCTTTAATCCATTTTGAGTTTATTTTTTTGTATGGTGTTAGGGAGTGTTCTAATTTCATTCATTTACATGTAGCTACCCAGTTTTCCCAGCACCACTTATTGAAGAGGCTGTCTTTTCTCCATTGTATAATCTGGCCTTCTTTATCAAAAATAAGGTGACCATATGTGCATGGGTTTATCTCTGGGTTTTCTATCCTGTTCCATTGATCTAGAAATAAAGGAAACATTCCCATTTACCGTTGCAATAAAAAGAATAAAATACCTAGGAATAAACCTACCTAAGGAGACAGAAGACCTGTATGCAGAAATCTATATGACACTGATGAAAGAAATTAAAGATGATACAAACAGATGGAGAGATATACCATGTTCTTGGATTGGAAGAATCAACATTGTGAAAATGACTATACTACCCAAAGCAATCTACAGATTCAATGCAATCCCTATCAAACTACCAATGCCTTTTTTCACAGAACTAGAACAAAAAATTTCACAATTTGTATGGAAACACAAAAGACCCCAAATAGCCAAAGCAATCTTGAGAAAAAAAATGGAGCTGGAGGAATCAGGTTCCCAGACTTCAGACTATATTACAAAGCTACAGTAATCAAGACAGTATGGTACTGGCACAAATCTAGTTCTTGAAGCAGTATGGGACCATATAGAAAAGAGTTTCAGCAAATTTGCGCAAAATTCTGGATCTTCTGTGTTTCTCTTTTTAACATGATTTGTCAGAAAAAATCCTTGAATATCAATAAGTCAACTTAATAAATATTTGGATAGATGTAAATCCATGAGCAAGAGAAATGAACCACATCTGCTGAATACCAAAAGTGAGTGTGAAGGCTATGTGGTCTTCATGACAGGAGACCGCTCTATCACATAAAAATCTAGTAAATGGGGACAGTACAGTATTAAAATTGGCAGCTTTTATAGAATGACATTACATCTAGAATGTATAAAATAAAGTGAAAAAAGTCAATTTTAAGGGATTTCCCATAATCAGAAATTACAGGGTTTTATTGTCTTATCTTTAAATATATTAACATATATAATTAAACACTTCTGTTTACACATTAGGTAAGAATTAATAATTTACAAATAAATTTTGACCAAAAAGATGCAACCTATTTAGTGAATATTCAAATATGTGAATATTCAAATATTAAATATTCATTTAACTCTTCAGGAGAAGGTATTAGATTTTTTATCTTTGTAGCTCCAGCACCAGTAGAGGACCTGGGATGTGACAACCATTTCAGTGCTTATTTGTTAAATGTAGGAATTTGGCCCTGCTTAGCATTTTTCATAATCACTTATTTCTATCTTGTCATTTAAAATAGCAATATGTCTTTGCATAGCAAAGGAAACCATTGACAAAATTAAAAGAAAACCTACTGATGAGAGAAAATATTTGCAAATGATGTAACCAATAAGGGGTTAGTATCCAAAATATAAACATCTCACACAACTCAATATCAGAAAAAGAAACAACCCAATTAAAACAGGCAGAAGATCTGAATAGACATTTTTTCCAAAGAAGATATACAGATGGCCAACAGGCACATGTAAAAATGCTCAACATCACTAATCACTAGTGAAATGCAAATCAAAAGCAGAATATCACCTCACACATGTCAAAATGGTTATCAACCAAAGGTCTACAAATGTTGGTAGGGATGTGGAGAAAAGGGAATCCTAGTACACTGTGGATGGGATTGTTATTTAGAACAGCCTGTATGGAAAAGAGTATGGAGTTTCCTCAAGATACTAAAAATAGAACTACCATACGATCCAGCAGTTCCACTGCTGGGTATATGAATCCAAAGAAAACAGAAACCCTAATTCAAAATATGCATGCATCCCAATGTTCATAGCAGTCTTATGTACAGTACCCAAGATATGGCTGTAGCCTAGGTGCCCATCAACAGATAAATGGATAAAGATATATACCACATCTTATTTATATTCATAATGGAATATTATTCAGCCATAAAAAAGAATGAAATTCTGCCATTTGCATCAATGTGAGTGGACCTAGAGAGTATTATGCTTAGTGAAATAAGTCAGAGAAAGACAAATACTGTATGTTATCACTTCTTATATGTGGAATATAAAAAAAAATAAAAGAAGCAAATGTATATAACAAAACAGAAACATACTCACAGACATAGAAAAGAAACTAGTTGTTACCAGTGGGGAGAGGGAAGGGAGGAAAGTCAAGTTAAGGATAGGAGATTAAGAGGTACAAACTTCTATGTATAAAATAAATAAGGGGAAGTGGAGAGGGGAGAGATAGAGGTATGGGATTAAGAAAAACAAACTACTGCATATAAAATAAATAAGTAACAAGTATATATTATACAGTACAGGGAAATATATATTATTTTGTAATAACATTAAATGGAGTTAATATATATTAATAAAATATTTTATTTAAACTATTTTATTTAAAATATTTTAATTTATAAAATATCAAATCAATATGTTGTGCATCTGAAACTAATATAATATTGTAAATCAATTATACTTCATTTAAAAATAAATACAAAGAAATAAGAAATAATATAGTACTGTGTCCTGGAATATCCAGAAGTAAACTTGTTCTTAACTTGTATCCATTATCTTTTAATTAACACTTGTCACCTGAGCACAGTTAGGAAATCTATATGTCTTCCCCCCACACATATATCTATATCATGTAACCTCTGTACATGTGACCAATTCTGATCTATTTTATTCTATTCTATTCCATTCTATTCTATCCTTTGTGTTATCTTCTATTTCATTCCATCCTATTCCATTACTTTGTAATATAAAAGCAAAATAATTCACAAAATTGATTGCATGATCCTCCAGTGGGTCATGGGTCACTAAATGGGTCACTGAATCTCAATCTAATGAGTCATTCCAACCTGCAGTTTGATAAACATTGCTATAAAAATTTCAATGTGCCCTTTGGTAGGAAACATTCATACCTTGAGAAGCTTTGGTTCTTTACCTCCGAATTTTGTGCTTACCAAACAGAAAGTAGAGTCATAGCATTTCCTTTCCCCATTAAAATATTATCATAGTTATAAAAGTTGACAAACTTGGAGCATTTCTGGACTCTGAGCTTTGCTAGGGGGCTTTACAACTGAATATGATGTTCATATGAAAAAGATGCTAGTATTTAACTATTTCACCCAGCAGAGAGGAGAGGACTTTGAATAAATCTAAATATGTTTAAAAAAATCATCTTCTTGTCTTTGAAAACCTTGGCTGATTCCTCTAAAATTAACTTTTTCTGCACCTGACTGGAGTAAAATGCAGAGTTACTGAAAAAAGTATTAATATTTCATATGCTGTACTTGTGAAAAGCCTCAAGCACTTTGCACAGACTTCAAGAAAATAAATTTGCTTTGAAATACCAATCATTTTATAAAAAGATTCCACATTACCACCTTAGAAATATCATAGAGTTGAATCCTACACTCTTGCAATGGTTATTTTAGACTGAGGCAGATCTTGCCTGTATCTGCTTTCACTTGGTATAGTTACAGTGAAGTATTCCCAGCCAGCCTGTTATTATAGACTCTTCAGATTGTACTGATTTAGTAAAATGTTGCCATAGCATAACAAAAATGGCATCATTTTATTTAAACTTGAAATTGCATCTTTGGGTCAAAAGAGTTTTTTGCTTTGGTGGAGGTTTTGTGTGTCATAGTTCCTGAACTAAACAAGTTGAGGCCAAAAAGTATCTTCATCACTAATCTATCCACAAACTTTAGAGTTTGGTTAACTGAAACAAGTATACCATTTGTAGATTGCCATTTTTCAAGGAGTTAAAAAATGACTCAATATAACTATAATGAGCATCTATCGTTATCTATGGTTAAGGTTCTTTAAAAAGGAATAAGATAACAATTTTCTATCTTTCTCCAACAAAATAACACTCACCTCTCTCTTCTGATCCCCTACCCTAATTAAAATCTCCCTGTCAGGAAAAGTAAGAACCTTTTTCCAACAATGCTGTTGTACTGTACAGTCCTACTTATTATTCTGTATCTTGCAAGGTATACCCCGGAGGCACCTGATGTTGCTTAGCACTTTCCACTGCAGCCCCATCAGGGGGTTTCAAAGTATTTTCTTGTGTGCATGTGTGTGTATATATATAACATAACATAAAGAACATAAAGTTGTTTATTTACTGAGCAAATAGTGTAGTTTAAACATGCCCAGATCACATTCAGAAGACAGGAACCTCTTAGAATTAACTTATATTTAATGCATTCTGTCTATTCCCCCTGCTAGACTCTAAGTTCAATTTGTCTTTTTTATTCATTGTTGTATTTCACAGATGTAGAATAGTGCCTACATTTATTTTTAAAAGATTTATAATATGTCTTTATATATAAAGGATACTGATGATTATTTTTCTTATAAAATTTTCTCAGTTCACAAATTGACCATTTTTTAGTGTAGAGTATTTTAATTAATAAAATAAGTCTATCAATCCTTTTCTTTATGGTCTCCTCAACTTTCTGTCTATGGTATCCCCAAAGAAGTGTGAAGTCTTACCTCAGCATTTCCTATTTCATTACACCCTTGTGTGTAAGTTAATAATGTGTGAACCCAGCGAGCTGCACAAACAATTCAATCCCAGCACTTATTAGGTGTCTGATGTTACAGTAGGCATGATGAGACATACAATATGTTTATAACACATGGACACATTAAATGTTTCTGATACACATTAAATGAATAAATATGAAACATATTAATATAAAATAGACATAAAACTGATGATCCTTATAGCAGATTATGCACTGCCAAATATAGATGTCAGTTTCTATGAGTTCAGCATACAAAACAGGATGACAGTGAGCTATAGTGAGATGAAAAGTATAAACCTTAAAATCATCTGAGGAATGTCATCTGGCAATAAAAAATAATTTCAGTGCACTAAAGCACTAAATTAATTTTTCTTAAACTAGAAATTAAAAACTAAAAGTTGTTCTTTGGAAAGATAAACAAAATTGATAAACCTTTATCAAGACTCATCAAGAAAAAAAGGAGAGGGCTCAATCAATAAAATGAGAAATGAAAAAGGAGAAAGTACAACAGACACGACAGAAATGCAAAGGACCATCAGAGACTACTACAAGCAACTATATGCCAATAAAATGGACAACCTAGAAGAAATGGGTAAATTCTTAGAAATGTACAATCTCCCAAGACTGAACCAGAAAGAAATAGAAAATATGAACAGATCAATTACCAGTAATGAAATTGAATCAATAATTTAAAAGCTCCCAACAAACGAAAATCAAGGACAAATGGCTTCTCAGTGAATTCTACTGAAGATTTAGAGAAGAATTAACACTTATCCTTCTGAAACTATTCCAAAAAATTGAAGAAGAAGGAACACTCCCAAGTTCATTCTATTAGGCCACTATCACCTTTATACCAAAACCAGACAAAGATACTACAAAAAAATAAAATTACAGGCCGATATCACTGTTGAACATAGACACAAAAATACTAGCAAACTGAATCCAACAATACATTAAAAGGGCCATAAATCATGATCAAGTGGGATTTATCTCAGAGATGCAAGGATTTTTCAATAACTGCAAATCAATCAATGTGATATACCACATTAACAAATTGAAGGATTAAAAACCATATGATCATTTCAATAGATGCAGAAAAAGCTTTTGACAAAATTCAACACCTATTGGTGATAAATACTCTCCAGAAAGTGGGCATAGAGGGAACCTACTTCAACATGATAAAGTCCATATATGACAAACGCACAGCTAACATCATTCTTAAAAATCATATGATCATTTCAATAGATGCAGTAAAAGCTTTTGACAAAATTCAGCACCGATTGGTGATAAATACTCTCCAGAAAGTGGGCATAGATGGAACCTACCTCAACATGATAAAGTCCATATATGACAAACGCACAGCTAACATCATTCTCAATGGTGAAATACTGAAGGCATTTCCTCTAAGATCAGGAACAAGACAAAGATGTCCACTCTCGCCACTTTTATTCAACATAGTTTTGGAAGTTCTAGCCATGGCAATCAGAGAAGAAAAAGAAATAAAAGGAATTCAAATTTGAAAGAAGAAGTAAAACTGTCACTGTTTGCAGATGACCTGATACTATACACAGAAAATTCTAAAGACACTACCAGAAAACTACAAGAGCTCATTGATGAATTTGGTAAATTTGCAGGATGCAGAATTAATACACATATCTCTTGCATTCCTATACCTTAAAAATGAAAGATCAGAAACAGAAATTAAGGTAACAATTCCATTTACCATTGTATCAAAAATAATAAAATACCTAGGAATAAACCTACCTAAGGAAACAAAAACAAGTACTCAAAAAACTATAAGATGATGATGAAAGAAATAAAGAAATGACACAAACAGATGGAGAGATATACCATGTTCTTGGATTGGAAGAATCAATATTGTCAAAATGACTATATTACCCAAAGCAATCTAGAGATTCAATGCAATACCTATCAAATCACAAATGGCATTTTTCTCAAAACCCAAACAAATTTTGTTTACAATTTGTATTGAAACGAAAAAGATACTGAGCAGCCAAAGCAATATTGAGAAAGAAAAACTCAGTTGGAAGAATCAGGCTCCCTGACTTCAGACTATACTACAAAACTACAGTACAAAACTGTGTGGTACTGATACAAAAACAGATATATAGATCAATGGAGCAGGATAGAAAGCCCAGAAATAAACCCATCCACTTATGGCCAATTAATCTATAGCAAAGGAGGCAAGAGTATACAATGGAGAAAAGAGTCTCTTCAATAAGTGGTGCTGGGAAAACTGGACAGAAGAATGAAATTAGAACATTCTCTAACACCATATACAAAAATAAACTCAAAATGGATCAAATACATAAATGTAAGGCCAGACACTATAAAACTCAGAGTAAAACATGGGCAGAACACTCTTTGACATAAATCGCAGCAATATGTATTTGGATCCATCTCCTAGAGTATGAAAATAAAAACAAAAATAAACAAGTGGGACCTAATTAAACTTAAAAGTGTTTGCACAGCAAAGGAAACCATAAACAAAATGAAAAGACAGCCCACAGAATGGGAGAAAATATTTGCAAATGAAGAGACTGAAAAGGAATTAATCTCCAACATTTACAAACAGCTCATGCAGCTCAATATCAAAAAAAAAAAAAAAAAAAAAAAAAAAAAACAATCCAAAAATGGGCAGATGACCTAAATAGACATTTCTGCAAAGAAGACATACAGATGGCCAACAGGCACATGAAAAAATCCTCAACATTGTTAATTATTAGAGAAATGCTAATCAAAGCTACAGTGAGGTATCACCTCACACTGGTCAGAATGGCCATCATCAAAAAGTCTACAAACAATAAATGTTGGAGAAGATGTGGAGAAAAGGAAACCCTCCTACACTGTTGGTGGGAATGTAAATTGTTACAACCACTATGGAGTTAAGTATGGAGAGTCCTTAAAAAACTAAAAATAGAACTACCTTATGATCCAGCAATCCCACTCCTGGCTGTATATCCAGAGAAAACTATAATTCGAAAAATTACAGGCACCCCAATGTTCATTGCAGCACTGTTTGCAATAGCCAAGATATGGAAGCAACTCGAATGTCTATCAACAGAGGAATGGATAAAGAAGATGTGGTACATATATACAATGGAATATTACTCAGCCATAAAAAAGGAATGAAATAATGCCATTTGTAGCAACATGAATGGACTTAGAGATTATCAAGAGAAAAACAAATATCATATGAGATGACTTTTATGTAGAATCTAAAAAAATAATACAAATAAACTTATTTACAAAACAGTTACCAAAGGGGATGGAAAGAGAGATAAATTAGGTATTTGGGTTTAACATATACACACTACTATATATAAAATAAGTAAACTACAAGGACCTACTGTATAGTACAGGGAACTATACTCAATATCTTGTAGAAACCCATAATGGAAAAGAATCTCAAAAAGAATATATATATATATATATATATATATATATTTATTTATACACACACATATATGTGTGTGTGTGTGTTTGTATAACTGAATCACTTTTCTGTACACTTGAAACTAACACAACATTGTAAATTTAACTATAATTAAATTTAAAATAAATAAATATTCCAATTAAAATGCAAAGGTTATCAGACAGTAAAAATAAATAGACCAAATAATAGACAAAAAATAAACAAACAATATTTGATCCTCTGGAGAATTACATCTTAAATAAAATGACACAAAAAGTTAAAATTCAAAATATCAAAGAGATATGATATACCATGCATATAGTAACTGAAACTTGTGTATATAAATTCATTGACTAAATAGACTTTAAGGTAAGATTTATTACTTGAGATAAAGAGGAGCATGTAACAATAATAAAAGTGGTTAACTCGGGGGAAAGATATAACTAGCATAAATTTGTATGCTACCAAAATATAAAATAAAAGCAGAAATAAAGGGATAAATAGAAAAGCCTAATTCAGAGCCAGAGGTTTAAAAACAACTGTCTTTACAAACTGATAGACAAACTGACAAGAAATCAGTAGATAGATAGAGAAATTGAAAAATACTGTTATCAAAATGATCTAGTTAGGTCACAAAAAATGTAGAACACATTTTTAATAACCATGCAAATTTTACAATTATGGATAATATGCTGGATCATAAAGCAAATAAAGTATAAAACAAGTTAAAACATACAGGATATCTTCACTGATTGTAATGAATCAAAATAGAAACTAAAAACGAATATTTGAAAATTAAAATCCCTAAATTTTCAAAATGTTTAAGAAAACCTATTTCTGAATACTCTAATGGTCAATAAAAAAGTAAAATTAGAAAATATGTTAAATAATTACTAAAGAAAACAATATATCAACATTTGTGGCATGCAGTTAATGAAGTACTTTCAGAGAAATTATTGCTTTAAAGACCTATTTGTAAAATTGTAAGGTTTCTCATAATGAAACTTCTAAAAAATATTGCAAATGAAGCACAAATAAAAGTAGAAGGAAGAAAAATATATATGAGAACAAAAAATCTATTAAATTAAAAACAAGGTTCAAGAGTCTCAAAAAGTTTATATCACTACATGTACTTAAAATATCAATAGATAATAAGAGTAGAATATAAATATTTATATGTCAATAAATATGAAATTGTAGGTAAAATTAAAAATTGCTCAGAGAAAACATAACTTTAAAAATCTGATACAAGAACAAATTAGAAAATTTGAATAATCACAATTTCAATTTTTAAAAAGTCAATCCATTTTTAAAAACAAGTTGGTCAATGTAAATTATCACATTAACATAATAATAATATAATCATCTCAATACATTCAAATTTTTAATCAACTTCAATACCTAATCATTATTTTAAAAAAACCAAAAATATCTCATAAACTTCTTAACAAACTAAAAATAGAAAAGAACATTCTTAATCTGATAAAAAATATTATCTGCAAAATTATTGAGACTAGTTGAATGTTTATCCCAGGGATAAGGAACAAAATTAAAATGTCTGCTTTCACCAATTCAGTTCAAAAGTATCTAAACGCCCTACTCAGTGCAATAAAGAAAGAAAAAAATGAACTCAGAAGTAGACAACATAACTGTATAGGTAGAATATACAGAAGAATTCAAAAATAAATGACTGGAATTAATAGGTGCCATTAGTTAAGATTTGGGGTAGCATATCAATATAAACACTTCAATTGTATTTTGATATAGTGGTAACAAACAAGTGGAAATGAAATTTAAAACACCATTCATAATAGCATCAAATACTTAGGATTAATCTAATAATCAGTGTGTATATCTCTACTCTGAAAATTACAAAACTTACCAAGAGAAATTAAAGAAGACCTAAATAAATGGAGAGGTAGAACATGTTCATGGATTGATAGATTCAATAGTGTAAATATTTCAATCTCTTCTAAATTGATCCAAAGATTTAACCCAATCTGAATCAAAACTCCAGCAGTCATTTATTTTGGCATGTGGAAATTGACAATCTAATTCTAAAAGGGACAAAAGCATCAAAGAAGAAACAGAACAAAGATGGAGAATTTATACTAGCAGAGCATATTATAAAGCTATATTATTAAAACAGCCTGGTAATTGTTTAAAGATAACTAAATGAATCAATGGGACAAAAAAGAGATCCCAGAAACAGAGCTACACATACAGGATCACCTGATGAGAAAGGCACCACACCAGTGCAGGAGGAGGGGATGGGAGGAGAGAAATGATGGTCTTTTCAGGAAGTAGTGCTGCATCAAGTACATACCTGTATGGAAAAAAGTTTCTAAACATTGATCTTTCCCTCTTATCAAAAACAAAAGCAATTTTAAGTAAATTGCAAAACTAAAGGTGAAAGTAAAGCAATATTGTGTCTAAATCACCATATAGTCTGTCATAATATTTAGATGAGCAAAGATTTCTTAAATTTATGAGAAATCATCAAAATCAGGTAAAAAGATCAATGAATTGGGTTTCATTAAAAATTAAGAACCATCTATTCATTTGAGGATACTGCATAAGAGAGAGAAAGGGAAAGTATGGTGTGGGAGAAGATATTTGTTATACTTACCTAACAAATAATTTGTATCCAGAATACATGAAGAATGCCCACAAATCAATAATAAAAACACAGACAAAGCCTCAAATATGGCTGATCTGAATGGGTACCTCCCAAAGGAAAATACTGAAATGTGATAGACTTCTGAACAGTGTTCAAATTCAGTAGTCATTTTAGAAATGCAAATGAAAATCACAATGAAATACAATATATAATCAACAGAATAGCAAAAATTAAAATACATGTATAAGCACAGTGACGATATCCAGTATTAATGAGAATGTGTAGACTTTCTAATTTTTACACACTGCTGACCAGAGTGTAAATTGGTACAGCTATACGGAAAACTGCTTGGCAATATCCTCTGAAGCTGAGAATACCTTATGCTCCCCAAACTCCAATACTTGGTAAATACCCAAAAAGAATGTTGCATATGTGCAAAAGACATGCTAAGAAAATTAGCAGCAGCAGAATTCATAATAGCCTCAAACTAGAACCAACCCTAAAGTAATCGATGATAGAATGAATAAGTTGTGGTATAGTAATAGAACAGAATAAGATACAACACTAGAAAAGAACAAATGATAGCTACACAAAAAAGCATGAATGAGTCTCAAAAATATACCACTGAGGTAAAGAAACCAGGTATAAAAATAGTGTATTTCATGTAATTCCATTTATAAAATTTCAAATAAGCCAAAACCACTTTGTGCAGATAGAAGTCAGAATATGACTACAGAGTATGGGAGGGGACCAGAGGGCAGACAGCAGAAGCAAGAAGAACTACAAAATATGGTCACCTAATCTATGACACAGGAGGCAAAGATATACAATGGAGAAAAGAAAAAATGAACAGACCAAACACAAGTAATGAAATTGAAACTGTGATTAAAAATCTTCCAACAAACAAAAGTCCAGGACCAGATGGCTCAAAAGGTGAATTCTATCAAACATTTAGAGAAGAGCTAACACCCATTCTTCTCAAACTCTTCTAAAAAGTTGCAGTGGAAGGAACACTCCCAAGCTCATTCTATCAGGCCACCATCACCCTGATACCAAAACCAGAAAGAGATACTACCAAAAAAGAAAATTACAGACCAATATCACTGATGAATATAGATGCAAAAATCCTCAACAAAATACTAGCAAACAGAATCCAACAACACATTAAAAGGATCATACACCATGATCAAGTGGGATTTACCCCAGGAATGCAAGGATTCTTCAATATACAAAAATCAATCAATGTGATACACCATATTAACAAACTGAAGAATAAAAAACATATGATAATCTTAATAGATGCAGAAAAAGATTTTGACAAAATTCAACACCCATTTATGTAAAAAACTCTCCAGAAAGTGGGCATAGAGAGAACTTACCTCAACATAATAAAGGCCGTATATGACAAAACCACAGCAAACATCATTCTCAAAGGTGAAACACTGAAAGCATTTCCACTAAGATCACGAACAAGGCAAGGATGTCCACTCTCACCACTATTATTCAACATAGTTTTGGAAGTCCTAGCCACGGCAATCAGAGAAGAGAAAGAAATAAAAAGAATACAAATTGGAAAAGAAGAAGTAAAACTGTCACTGCAGATGACATGATACTATACATAGAGAACCCTAAAGATGCCACCAGAAAACTACTAGAGCCAATCAATGAATTTGGTAAAGTTGCAGGATACAAAATTAATGCACAGAAATCTCTTGCATTCCTATACACTAACAATGAAAGATCAGAAAGTGAAATTAAGGAAGCACTCCCATTTACCATTGCAACAAAAAGAATAAAATACCTAGGAATAAACCTGCCTAAGGAGGTAAAGAAACCTGTACTCAGAAAACTATAAGACACTGATGAAAGAAATCAAAGATGACACAAACAGATGGAGAGATATACCATGTTCTTGGATTGGAAGAATCAATATTGTGAAAATGAGTATACTACACAAATCAATCTACAGATTCAATGCAATCCCTATCAAATTACCAATGGCATTTTTCACAGAACTAGAACAAAAAAATCTTAAAATTTTTATGGAGACACAGAAGAGCCCGAATAGCCAAAGCAGTTTTGAGGGAAGAAAATGGAGCTGGAGGAATCAGACTCCCTGACTTCAGGCTATACTACAAAGCTACAGTAATCAACACAATATGGTACTGACACAAAACAGACATATAGATCGATGCAACAGGATAGAAAGCCCAGAGATAAACACACACACCTATTGTCACCTAATCTATTACAAAGGAGACAAGGATATACAATGGAGAAAAGACAGTCTCTTCAGTAAATGGTGCTTGGAAAACTGGACAGCTACATGTAAAAGAATGAAATTAGAACACTCCCTAACACCATACACAAAAGTAAACTCAAAATGGATTAAAGACCTAAATGTAAGACTACACACTATAAAACTCTTAGAGGAAAACATGGGAAGAACACTAATTGACATAAATCACAGCAAGATCTTTTTTGACCCACCTCCTAGAGTAATGGAAATAAAAACAAAAATAAAGAAATGGGACCTAATGAAACTTAAAAGCTTTTGCACAGCAAAGGAAACCATAAACAAGATGAAAAGACAACCCTCAAAATGGGGGAAAATATTTGCAAACAAAGCAACTGACAAAGGATTAATCTCCAAAGTTTACAAGCAGCTCATGCAGGTCAATATCAAGAAACAAACAACCCCATCCAAAAATGGGCAGAAGACCTAAATAGACATTTCTCCAAAGAAAATATACAGATTGCCAGGAAACACATGAAAGGATGCTCAACATCAGTAATTATTAGAAAAATACAAATAAAAACTACAATGAGTTATCACCTCACACCTGTTAGAATGGGCATAATCAGAAAACCTATAAACAACAAATGCTGGATAGCGTGTGGAGAAAGGGGAACCCTCTTGGACTATTGGTAGGGATATAAATTGATACAGCCACTATGGAAAACAGTATGGAGGTTCCTTAAAAAGCTAAAAATAGAAATACCATATGACCTAGCAATCCCACTACTGGGGATATACCCAGAGAAAACCATAATTCAAAAAGACAAATGCACCCCAATGTTCATTGCAGCACTATTTACAATGGCCAGGTCATGGAAGCACCCTAAATGCCTATTGACAGATGAATGGATAGTGAAGATGTGGTATATATATTCAATGGAATATTACTGAGCCACGAAAAGGAACGAAACTGTGTCATTTGTAGAGATGTGGATGGATCTAGAGACTGTCATACAGAGTGAAGTAAATCAGAAAGAGAAAAGCAAATATCTTATATTAACGCATATATGTGGAATCTAGAAAAAATGGTAGAGATGACCCAGTTTGCAAGGCAGAAATAGAGACACAGATGTAGTGAACAAATGTATGGACAACAATGGGGGAAAGTGGAGGGGGTGTGGTGGTGGGATGAATTGGGAGATTGGGATTGACATATATACACTAATATGTATAAAATAGATAACTAATAAAAACCTGCTGTATAAAAAATAATAAAAAAAAAAGAATATGGGAGGGTGTAGTGAATCTTGGAGACAATAAAATAGGGAGCTTTTCAGGCTCTGGAAATGCTCTGACTCTTTATTTGGGTGGTGATTACATAGGTGGTTTAACTTTGTAAAAATGCACTGAATGCACACTGATGTTCATTGCAGCACTATTTACAATAACCAGAACAAGGAAGTAATCTAAATGTCCACTGACAATGGAATGGATAAAGAGTCTGTGGTACATATATACAATGGAATATTACTCAGCCATAAAAAGGAACAAAATAGTGCCATTTGCAGAGATGTGGATGGACCTAGAGACTGTCATACAGAGTCAAGTAAGTCAGAAAGAGAAAAACAAATATCATATAATATTGAGTATATGTGGAATGTAGAAAAATGGTACAGATGAACTTATTTGCAAAGGAGAAATAGAGTCACAGATGTAGAGAACAAACTTATGGTTACCAAGGGGGAAAGAAGGGAGTGGGATGACTGGGAGATTGGGATTGACATATATACATTACTAAGTATAAAATAGATAACTAATGAGAACCTACTGTATAGCACAGGGAACTTTATTCAGTTCTCTGTGGTGACTTAAATGGGAAGGAAATCTATAAAAGAGAGGCTATATGTATATGTATAGCTGATTCACTTTGCTGCACAGCAGAAACTAACACAACATTGTAAAGCATCTATACTCCAATAAAAATTAATTTTAAAATAAATAAATTAAAAAATTACATTGAGTTGTATGCTTAGGTTTTGTGTCCTTAGTGAATGTATGATATACTTCATTAAAACATAGTTTAGTGCCTAACACACACACACACACACACACACACACACACACACACACCCCTCAGAGGAAAAGGTAGGTGCCTTTAGTTATCAATTTCAGTTCTGGTTCTTCACTACAAATGTAGCATATGATCATGCACATTCTTTCTCTCCAGCTCTCTCTTTTCCTCTCTCTCTCTTCCTTTTTCCATTTCTTGCTCCTCTCCTCACTTATTCTGCTATTGAATCCCTGTCTAATGCTTTTATGTTTTCCCCATCACCTTATATTACTTCTGGAGGTACCCCTTTTTCTTCATCTTCACAAGGACCTTACATTTGGTGACCTAACTGTACTGCCCAGTTCTCAGTAGCCCCAAAATATATGCAATAGAATGTTTAATATTTCTTTTCACTTAACCCAAGTTTTTATAAGACTGTTAACATAGGAATTATAATAGGTAAGTAAGGTTAACCTCCATTTATTTCTCTAGTTATGTGAGTTCCACTTTGTAGTCATTTCAAATCCTTGGAGGAGTCTCATTAACTTTACAAGGTAAGACTGGATTTACAGAGCAAATATGTATATGGAGAAAGCAACACCTGCAGGTTCTGTTTTTATTGGAGGTTTTCTGTTGCCTTTTTCTCTCTCTAATGCAGATGCATTTTACAGGATTACTTTTTATGGAACAAAATGGACAGGCAATAAAATGCAGATGGCAAGGTTCCTCTTCCAACAGGCACTCAGGTGAGAGGATGCGCCCAAAGACTATGAATTTTATGAGGGGGTTAATGCAATTAATGTATTTTACATTATTTTGAATAACAGACAATATTGCCCCAAGCCTCTATTTCAGGTAGCATATTTTCTAAACAAATCCACATCTTTTAAGTAAACTTTAAAAACAAGTATAAGATTATTCCTAGTTCTAAATTATTTTTATCTGCTTTAACTAGTTCTTCTTTCCAGAGACTAGACCATGAAATAATTAAATTGAGTGTTTCTTATTGTCATTCAGCTTTGACTAGTGCTTAACTCTGAAGCTTAACTATTTTGAGCGTATGATGAAGGAACAAGCTGCGACTATAATGCAGTCATCCTTCACTATTATCAAGTATTATCTAATAAGCATTCAATCATTAGAAGTAGGAAAATATACAGAATACATAAATGCCAGTCAAATGAATACATAGGGTATATTTCAATAGTACTCACCACTATGTGTAAAATTTATAAGAGATGTTAATAGGTAATTGGTTACCACGCGAAATTGTGTTTTTCTTACATTGAAGTAGTGTGTGGCACATATGTCTCTATTGCATGCTGTCTGCCCACAGTACTAAATATTTCAAGTTCCATTCATGGGCATATGGTAGGATTGCACTTCCTTACACCCTTGATATAAGGTTTGAACATGTGACTTGTTTTACCGGTAAAAATGTGAGCAGAAGTGCTGCATAGCACTTCCATATGAAAACATTGAGTCAGTGTGAGACTTACAATCCTTTCTTTCTCTATGCCAAAGATGCAGCTATGTTCCAGAAAGTGTTTGCTCTGGAAGCTTGCATCTGGGGGTGCATAGGATGCCTAGACAACCTATGATAACCAGGTTGCTTCAGTGAGAAATAAATATTTGTGGTTTTAAGCTGTTTAAATTCACAGATTATATATAACCAAATTTGTAACACAGTACATCCTGATTGTGGTACACCCTGAGCCTAGAATGATGTCTGCTTTATCATAGGTGCTCAACAATATTTACTAAACTCAACATTTGGACTGAGGAAAATACTTTAGTTACTGAGGAAAATTCACAGATGCATAAAAGAAAAGAAGTTCATGTGACATGAATTTGAAGCTGCTAGATCAAGGGTCCCCAACCCCCAGACTGTGGACCGGGACTGGTCTGTGGCCCATTAGGAATGGGGCCGCACAGTAGGAGATGAGTAGCGGGTGAGCAAGTGAAGCTTCATCTGCCACTTCCCATCACTCCCCATTGCTTGCATTATTGCCTGAACTATCCTCCTTCCCCCGTCTGTCCATGGAAAAATTGTCTTCCACAAAACCAGTCCCTGGTGACAAAAAGGGTTGGGGGCCGCTGCACTAGGTGACGTTTTGCAGGGCTCCGAGGAGCTCTGGTTCTTTATGTCTCAGTACAGAAAGAGTTCAGTGAGAGGCAAAGTGATAGATAAGTGATTTATTAGAATAGGATGCTTGTGAGGCTTATAAGTGGGTGGGTGAGAGGGTGCCATGCCCTGAGAACTTAGTGGGCTACAGTTTTATAATCAAAGGAAAATTTTATAGGGGGTTAATGCATAAAATTTGGTGGGGAGGGGGAAAAGACCACCTTCTTCCTCATTCTTGAGTAAATGTCACACTTCCATCATCAGTTCCTCCTCCATGTTGGGCCGAGGAGTTTTCTTGTCCCTACATGGTCAAGCCAGGACTGTCATGGTGCCATGAAAATGAGCAAAAAGGTGATAACATATGCTAAAAATGGTAAATCATCTCAGGTTTTAGTATAATGTCACCTTTTCCTTATATTTTTGTTTTTAGTGCAAGCAGAGGAGCATGTCCTAGGAATCATTAACTTTCTGAGCTCACTGGGCAGGATGTGGGTCTCATGCCACCATTGTTTTATTGTTTTGAGGCACGTCTCATTCTTCTGTGGCATGGTTTTTTGCTAAGCAAGCCTGCTTGGTTTTGTGGTTAAGCAAAGCTGCTTTCTTGATTAATCATTAACTTACAGGGGTCTCCCATATTTTTTCTTTACTTACAGTCTCCTAGTGGAATTAGTCACCTACTTTGTCCGTGTACTTTGTCTCTATCAAATTTGAGAAAAGCCAGTGGAAAGCTAAATTACAATACAGAATCACAAGTCAAAAGAGACTATCAGATAGTACTTACTTAGTCACCACATAAATGGCATATGTAATGAACACTAGGACTTCAGGGGATGTGAGCAATAACTAGAGGCAAGCTCTCAAAGGCTTTTTGGATATAGAAGGACTTTAATCAGGTCCTTAAACATCAGTAGAGTTTGAAGAGGCAAACGTGATATTCTACATGAAAGATGGAACTTGAAGAAATAAGGAAGTAATTAAGTTGGGCGGATTCAAATAATAATAGATTTTAAAGAAATCAACAATACATAAATTCAGAAGGCTAGAAATAAATATGACTGGAAACATGTTGTAGAACCAGATTTGGCAACTCTTTAATGAAACTCTGGGAGTTTGAATTTTATCCTTTAAGCAGGAGTAATTGAAGTTTATTATCATGGGAATAAGAGATAGAACTGCATGACTAGTTCAAGGGTCAGACTGAAGGAAGATTAAGAAGAGCTTTTACAGGTAGAAGAGAATAAAAGTGGGGTTTTAGGAGACATTTCCAAAAACACTACTAAGGAAATATTCTTTTGTATACTGGACTTTTAGCTAAAGTTTAGAGATGAGAAAGGGAAATAGAGGACAGTAAAAAATGTTTTCAAATTAAGTATTAGCTGTAAGTCTGCCAAATAAAACAAATGCCAACAAAGCTAAAAATTACACAGCTGTGTCAAGCAAAGGAAATATACACTGTAATTAGATTCACTGTATATTTTGGTGAAGGGAAAGCTCAGGTATCTTGCAGACTGAAAAGGAGCTCATGGTCATTATGCTAATTAGCACTGAAAGCTAGCACATTGGAGAGGATGGAATGAGTCCATAGTCCTGTACACAGTTGGTTAAAATAATTTGTTCCCTAGTCAGGAAAATATTCAGTTAGTTTCAGTAATGGTCTGGTGTCCTAGGGTCAAATTTCATGTTCCAATATTAGCTTCAGAAGGTTAGAAATAGTTGGAATGAAATCCAAATGTAAATTTTGATGCTTCAGGCAAAAGATACTATAAGAGAAACATTTCCCTTTTGAAGTGTTCCTAATGTCCTTTTCCATGATCAACACAAGGATTTTTTGCACTGACTACTGTCAGTCACTGACAATAGTGACTAGACATCCACTGCTGCCATGTAACAGTGACCTAGTCCCTCTCCTTGCAGAAATTTTCTCCCACCTTCCTTCCTACTTGAAGTCTGGCTCTTGAAACTGTACTCTCAGATTGCTCAAGAAACATTTCAATTATGTTAACTTATTATGTATTACTAATCTTTGAACCATATTTTTCTTCCTTGAGAACTACTCCAGATTTTACTTTCCATTACCAAGAAGATCATTTTTTCCTTTTAAAAAATGGCATATAGCTCTGAAGTAAATTTTATTACTTATGCTGACCCCTTTACTAGGAAAAGCACCTACAAAAATATTTTTCTTGTGAACTTTTAAAATTTCAAATATGTTCTTACTGGCTTATATGTACAGATTTTAAATTGTGAACACATCTTAGAACACCAAAGAAGAAAGGAAAGGGGGTGTGGGGAAAAATGGAGTTAGAAATGAGAAGAGAGAAATTCAGCAGAAGGGAGAGGAAAGAGAAGTAAAGAGAGGATAGCAAAGTGAGAATTCTATAGCATCTTCCATCTCTAAAATTATAGACACCTAGTTAGTCTGTTAAATGATCTTACCCAAGTAAATTTGTATTTGTGATCAAAGCCTTAAAGAAAATGATTAGGATTTCCACACAATCTCTGAAACATATGGTCATGTGGCAGAGAATTTGCATTTCTGGGTACCTTTCTTTTTATGATTTTTTTTTCCAGTTTTATTTATATATAATTGATATACAGCACTGTGTAAGTTTCAGTGTACAGCATAATGATTTGAATTACATACATTGTGAAGTAATTACCACAATAAATTTAGTGAACATTCATCATCTCTTAAAGATACAAAAATTTTAAAATAGAGAAAAATATCTTCTTGTGATGAGAGCTCATGATTTACTCTCTTTTCATATATAATGTACAATAGTGTTAATTATATTTATCATAGTGTGAATTACATCCCTATACTTATTTATCTGATAACTAAAAGTTTGTAACTTTCAGCTGCCTTTATCCAACTCTCCCTCCCCCAACATGCTGCCTCTGGTAACCAAAAATCTGATCTCTAATTTCTATGAGTTTATCTGTCTTTTTTTGAAGTATAATTGACCTACAACACTATGTTAGTTCCTGGAACACGAAATAGTGATTCCATATTTCTATACATTTCAGAATGATCAAAAGGTGATCCTATTTACCATCTGTCACCATGGAAAGATATTACATAATTATTGATTATATTTCCCACACTATACATTACATACCCATGACATTTATTTTACAACTGGAAGTTTGTACCTCTTAATATCTCTCACATATTTCTCTCTTCCTCCCATCCCCTCCCCTCTGGCAAGCATCTATTTTTTCTCTGAATCTGTGATCTGTTTTTGGTTTGTTATGCTGGTTTATTTCTAACATTCTACATATAAATGAAACCATAAATTATTATTTTTTCTCTGTCTGACAATGCACTTAGCATAATACCCTCTAGGTCCTTCCATGTTGTTTTAAATGGCAAGATTTTGTTCTTTTTTATGGCTGAGTAATATTCCATTGTATACATACACAGTCTTCTTTGTCAATTCGTCTATTGCACTTTGGTTGCATCCATATCTTGGCTATTGTAGGTAATGGTGCAATGAACATTGGGGTACATATATCTATTTGAATTAGAGTTTTTGTTTTCTTCAGGTAAATATCCAGGAGTGGAGTTGCTGGATCCTGTGGTCATTTCATTTATAGGTTTTCTTAGGAACCTCCATACTATTTTCCATAGTGGCTGCATCAATTTACATTCCCACCAACAGTGCACAAGGGTTCTCTTTTCTAAACATCCTGGCCAACACAGTTGTCTTTTTGATAATAGCTTTTCTGATGATAGCACCTGTTATCTCATTGTGGTTTTGATTTGCATTTCCTTGATAATTAGTGATGTTGACTTCTTGTCAGGTCCCTGTTGGCCATTCTGTATATATTCTTTGGAATAACATCTATTCACATCCTCTCTCCATTGTTTAATCAGGTTGCTTGTTTTTGAAGTTGAGTTATATGAGTTCTTTGTATGATTTGGACATTAAGACAATGTCAGATATCATTTGCAAATATCTCACCCCATACTGTAGTTGACTTTTTTGTTTTATAGATAGTTCTTTTGCTGAATAAAAGCTCTTTAGTTTGATGCAGTCCCTTTTGTTTATTTTTGCTTTTAGTTCCCATGGTTAAGGAGACATATACAAAAAAATATTACTAGGACTGATGTCAAAGAGCATACTGCCTATATTTTCTTCTTTGAGATTAATGAGTTCGGGTCTTACATTTAAGTTTTTAATCACTTTTTAGTTAATTTTTGTATATGGTGTGAGAAAGTAGTAAAGTTTGATTCTTTTGCATGTACCTGTCCAGTTTTCTCAACATCATTTATTAAAGAGGCTGTCTTTTCCCCATTGGATATTTTTGCCTACTTTCTCATAGAATTGACTCTCCATATAAACATTGCTTTATTTTTTGGCTCTCTATTTTGAACCATTCATTTATGTGTGTGTTTTTGTGCTAGTGCTAAACAAATGTTGTGTGATGACTGTAGCTGTAGTAGAGTTTGGAATCAGGGAACATGATACCTCCAGCTTTGTTCATCTTTCTCAAGATTGTTTTGATGATTCAGGGTATTTTGTGTTTCCATATAAATTTTAGAATTATTTATTCTAGTTCTGTGAAAAATGTAATTAGTATTTTCATAAAGACTGTAGTGAATCTGTAGGTTGCCTTTGGTAGAATGATCATTTTAACAGTGTTAATTCTTCAAATAAATGAATACAGTATATCTTTCCATTGGTGTAGTCCTTAAGTTTTTTCATCAATGTGTCACAGTTTTTAGAGTACATGTCTTTTACCTCCTTAGTTAGACTTATTCCTAGGTATGTTATTCTTTTTTGATGTGATTGCAAATGGGATTGTTTTCTTATTTCTCTTTCTCATTAGTGTACAAAAATGCAACAGATTTTTATATGTTCATTTTGTGTCCTGGTCCTTTCTCAGTTTATTGATGAGTTCTAGTAGTTTTTTAGTGGTGTCTTTAGGATTTTCCATTAATAGTATCATGTCATCAGCAAACAGTGACAGCTTTATTTCTTCCTTTCCAACTTGGATTCTTTTTATTTCTTTTTTGCTGATTGTCATGGCTAGGATCTCCAATACTAGTTTGAATAAAAGTGGTGAGAGTGGACATCCTTGTCTTATTCCTGATCTTAGAGTAAATGCTTTATTCTTTTAATTGTTGAGTATGGTGTTTGCTGTGGGCTTGTCATACATGGCCTTTATTATGTTGAGGTATATTCCCTCTGTACCTGCTTTGTGGAGAATTTTATCACAAGTGGATATTGAATTTTGTCAAAAGCATCTGTTATGATGATCATATGATTTTTATTCTTCAATTTGTAAATGTGCTGTATCACATTAATTGATTTGTGGAAACTGAACCATCCTTGTATATCTGGGATAAATCCCACTTGGTCATGATGTATGATCCTTGTAATGTATAGCTGAATTCAATTTACTACTATTTTGTTGAGGATTTTTGTATCTATATTCATTAGTGATATTGGCCTGCAATTTTCTTTTTCTGTGATAACCTTGTCTGGTTTTGGTGTCAGGGTGATGCAGGTCTTCTAGAATAAGTCTGGAACCATTCTCTCCTCTGAAATTTTTTGGAACAATTTGAGAAGGATAGGTGTTAACTTTTCTTCAAGTGTTTGGTAGAAGTCATTCCTCCTCAACTTTTATTTGTTGGAAGTTTTTAAATTACTGATTCAATTTCATTACTGATAATCGGTCTCTTCATATTTTCTATTTCTTCCTATTTCAGTCTTGGGATTTTGTAAATTTCTAGGAATTTGTCCATTTTTTCTAAGTTGTCCATTTAATTGGCATATAATTGTTTGTAGTAATCTCTTGTAATTCTTTGTATATCTGTGTGGTGTCAGCTGTAACTTCTCTCTTTTCACTTTTTTTGATTTGGGTCCTCTCTCTTTTTTCCTTCATGATTCTGGCTAAGAGATTTACTATTTTTGATTATCTTTTCAAAGGATTAGCTTTTCGTTGCATTGATCTTTTCTTTTTTTTTTTTTTTTTTAGTCTCTATTTTGTATATTTCTGCTCTGATTTCATTCTTTCTTTCTTGCCACTAACTTTGGGTTTTGTTGATTCTTCTTTTTCTAGTTCTTTTAGGTGTAACTTTAAATTGTTTATTTGAAATTGTTCTTGTTTCTTGAGGTAAGTCTGAATAGCTATAACTTCCCTCTTAGAATCACTCTTGCTCATCCCATGGATTTTTTTCTGAGTTTTATGGTTTATTAACACAAACACAATGTGCACATGAGCTATCTATTCATTTTCTTTGTTATGCAGGCTGGCATTGGGATTGGTGACTCTGATGGCCAGCTGGGCTGCTCTTTCCACAGTGGTTTTGCATTTCTTGGAGGAGACACTGTGAACGATCTCAGTACAGTAAGATTTTTTGCACCTTATCAGCACTTCAAGCTTGTTGACATTGTGGACCAGGAACTTCCGGAAGCACAAGTGCTTTATTTTCTTGTTGCTCCCATACCAGATGTGGAGCATCAAGATCTGACCCTTGAATCTCCTGCACACCCTGTTTTCACTGCCTCTGGGTTTCTACCAGTTACATTTAATTTTGACATGTTGGTCTGACTGGTGCTGGATAAACTTCTTGGTCCTCTTTCTGATGATCTTGGGCTACACAAGGAGTCTGAGGGCAGCCATGAGGCTGAGTAGGTGATGGTTGCCATCTCTGTAGGCAGTGCCGAGGAAGAGCCATCATATTGATTTTGGATCATTGTGTTTTCATTTGTCTCCAGGTATTTTTTGATTCTCTCTTTGATTTCTTAATTGACCATTTGGTTGTTTAGTAGTATACTGCTTCCACATATTTATGGTTTTCTGCAGTCTTTGTGTGTGTGTGTGTGTGTGTTTGATTTCTAGACTCATAGCATTGTGGTCAGAAAAGATACTTGATATTATTTCAGTTTTCTTAAATTTACTGAGACTTGTTTTGTGGCCTTGCATGTGATCTATCCTGGAATATGTTCCTTGTTCACTTGAAAAGAATGTGTATTCTCTCTGCTTTGGGATGGGCTGTTCTTTATATATTTATTAAGTCCATCTTTTGTAATGAGATTTTTAAAGCAACTGTTTCCTTATTGATTTCTGTATAGATGACCTGCCCTTAGATATAAGTGGGGTGTTCAAATTCCCTAGTATTATTGTGTTATTGTCAATGTCTTTATTTTTATCTGTGAATATTTGCTTTATGCCTTTAGGTTCTCCTATGTTGGGTACATATATATTTTCAATTGTTATATTCTTCTTGGACTGATCCCTACATCATTATGTAATGTCCTTGTCTCTTGTTAAAGTCTTTGTTTTAAAGTCTATCTAAGTATAGATACTCCAAATGTACTTTTATTTCCATTTGCATGAAATAACTTTTTCATCCCAGCATTTTCAGTTACTGTGTGTCTTTAGATCTCAAGTGACTCTCTTGTAGACAACATATATATGGATCTTTTTACAAAATGTATTCAGCCACTCTCTTTGATTAAAGCATTTAGTTCATCTACATTTATAGTAATTTTTGGCAGGTATATACTTATTGTCATTTTTAAATTCTTTCCCTGATTTTTTTGTGGTTCTGTTTTGTTTCTTCTTCTTTTGCTCTCTTCCCTTGTGGTTGCTGACTATCTTTAGTGTCATGTTTGGATTCCTTCCCCTTTTTGTGTGTTTATCTATTATAGATTTTTGGTTTGTGGTTACCATGAAGTTTACATGCAGACTACTTTCACTGTATAATTGGTTTTACCAATGAGATTTTCCTTTTTAATTTTTATATTTCCAGTTGTGGACTTTTCTTTTGTGTTTAGAGGAACCCCTTTAACATTTCTTACACAGCTGGTGGACTGGTGCTAAACTCTTTTAGCTTTTGCCTGTCTCTAAAATTTTTGATCTCTCCTTCAAATCTGAATGATACTGTTTCCAGGTAGACTATTCTTGATTGTAAGTTTGCTCCTTTCCTTTTATCACTTTAAATAGTCCACTCACTTATGCCTTGCAGAGTTTCTGCTGAAAAGTCAGCAGATAGGCTTTTGGTAGTTTCCTAGTTTTTAACTTGTTGTTTTCCCCTTGCTGTTTTGTTCCCTCTTTACCTTTAATTTTTGTCATTTTAATTACCAGGTGTTTTGGTGTGGTTCTCTTTGAGTTGATTCTGTTTGGGAATCTCTGCTATTCCTAGAGCTGGGTGTCTGTTTCCTCTCCCAGAATAGGGAAATTTTCAGCTTATATGTCTTAAAATATGTTCTCTGTTCCTTTCTCTCTCTCTCTCCTCCTTCTGGGACCCCTATAATGTGAATGTTAGTACACTTGATGTTCTCCCAAAGGTCTCTTTAACAGTCCTCATTTCTTTTTATTCTTCTTTCTGTCAAGCTTCAGTGATTTCTTCTACTCTGTCTTCCAGCTCCTGATCCATTCCTTTGTGTCTTCTAATTTACTATTGACTACTTCTCATGTCAGCCTGCTGGTGAGTGGGGCTGGATGTCAACACACCTGGCTGAGAGGGCTAAAATGTCTCAGATCTTCTGTTGGGTTGCTGGTAGATGGGTCCAGGGTACACAGGGGACTCCATTTAATGCTAGCCCACTGGTGGGAGGATCCAGGTCCCTGGGTCTCTGGCTTCAGGGTCCTGTGGGTCCTGGGACTCGTGTCAGCCCACTGGTGGGCAAGACAGTTTCCTGATTCAGTGGCTGCAGGGCCTGGGGTATTCTGAATCTTGTGTCAGCCCTCTGTTGGATGAGGCTGGATCCCAGAGTGGCCAGCTGAGGATCCCCAAATTTTCCAAGAGCTAATATTGGCCTGATGGTGGGCAAGCCCAAGGTTCAGGGCATCCTGTAGTTGATGCCCACCCATGGTGGGTGAGACTAGTCCCTGGAGCTAGTGCCAGCTAGGAACCAACCAAGTCCTAGGTTCTCTGGTTGCATGTCTCAAGTGTCTGGAGCTGGTGTTGGTCCACTGGTGTGTGTGGCCAAGGCCCAGGGGGTCCTGGGGATAGTGCTGGCTCACTGGTGGGTGAAGCCTGGTCCCAATGTCTCTTGCAGAAGGGCCCTGGCTGTTCTAGTGTTGGTGTGTTGGCCCACTGATGTGCAGGCCCAGGGCCCAGGGTGTCCTGAGTATGGTGCCTGCCCACTGATGGGTGAGGTTGGTCCCAGAGTTACTGCCAGCTCTATGGTGAATGAAGAGCGTCCTGGGGTACCCAGCTGTAGGGCTCTGCAGGTCCTTGAGCTAGTGACAGAACACTGATGTGTAGGGCGGTATCCTGGGTCCTCTAATGGACAGGGCCATGTTCCAGGATGACTGTGGGCTTAGGGTGTCTTAAGGCAGCCAGCCTGCTATTGGGTGAGGCTGTGTCCCTGACTGGCTTGTTGCTTCTCCTGCAGTATCACAGTACTAGTGTTGACAGGTTGATGTGTGGGTCTCAGGCCCAGTGCTAATAAGCTAAAGGGAGCATTCCAAAGTGGTGCTTCCCAGCACATCTGTCCTCATAGCAGAATAAGCTCCCAAGATGGCTGCTGCCAGTCTCTCTGTCCCCAGAAGGCTCTCCAAGATCAGCAGGTGGGTCTGACCCAGGCTCCTTTCAAATTATTGTCTCAATTCTGGGTTCTGGAGTGTGTGAGGTTTTGTGTTTACCCTTTAATAGTGACATTCTATTTCTTACAGCATTCTGCCTCTCTTGAAAATAAGCACCACTGGCCTTCAAAGCCAAATATTCTAGGGGCTCATCTTCCTAGTGCAGGACCCCTGGGCTGGGCAGGCCAATGTAGAGCTCAGACCCCTTGCTTCTTGAGAAAAACCTCTGCAATTGTACTTATCTTCTTGTTTGTGGGTTGCCCACTTGGGGATGTCTATACTACCTTTCTGCCCCTCCTACTCATCTCATCATGGTGCCTTCTTTATATCTTTAGTTGTAGAAGATCTTTTCTGCTGTATTTGGGTCTTTCTCATCAATAGTTGCTCTGTAAATAGCTGTAATTTTGGTATGCCCATGGGATGAGGTGATGTCAGGGTCTTCCTACTTCATCATATCGGCCACAATTCCAACCAGGCATTGTTTTTATTGTTGTGTCCTGTGCCTGCTTTTCATTTCAGCATCAAGTGTTAGCTTTATTGTGTTTTCATATAACATTTTGCCTGAAGTTAAATCACTTATACTTTCATTGTCTGAGTGCATTATCTGTATGAGAGAATTGAAACCTGGCTTTTTGGCTAAATTATCCCATAAAATTTCAAAAATTAAAAGGTAGTATTACTCACTCGAACAGTGACAGCAGTGCATTCAAAGAAATAAGAATAAATATTAAAAATTCTTTGCATGATAATTTCTTCAGAGTAATCCAATTCAAATATATTTATACTTACCAGTGTTTAATTACACTTTTTGGAATCACTTTACTTGCACTCATATGCCTTATAAAGGAGGTGTTTAATAGACTCATCTACCATAACCACAGCTAACGTAACATATTCAAAATTAAGCCTGAAAGTCAATAATATATATCTAAGTAATTTAACTTAGGAGTTAATAGTAAATTTATTTTTGAATTGATAGTGAAATTAACTACAAAAATGGAATATTTTCTGGAGTTTAAAAAAATTGCCCTCTAAAATTTCATTTTATATTGGTGTTATTACTCACAGGCTTCTACATAAGTCAATGGCCTTGATGTGTGAATACAGAATCCATGGCATTATGGTGAAGACTTTTATTATGTGAAGTATGGAAGTGGTAACAAGAATACAAGCCCTGCAAACCTGAAGTGCAAAGCATTTCTTACCAAAAATCTGCCTGAGAGTTTTGAGAAGGTAGTTCTTCTTAAACTACCTTACCTGTGAAGGCCTGCCTTATTTGTTCTCTCAATGTGTTATAAGTGCTACTTTTAGAAAATAAAAATAAAAATAACGTGTAGGAAAATGAAATACAAACACAAGAATAATATATAAAATGCAATTGAGTCCCTCATTTTTAATTATTATATTTCACAGACATAAATTTAATTTTATAAATTGATCCAAGCATTTTTACATGCTCACTCTCAATTTTACTACTCATTGCCAACAGGTATCAAACAGTTCCTGAACTGATGTAGGTTCATGGACCACATTTTGAGTTGCATTGCTCTAGGCCTTCCTGTTTCTGAACCCAATTTCAAAGTGTGATGCATTTGGAAAATAAATTTAGTCCATAAGAACAGGGGTTATTATTGTTCTCACTCTGACTTAAAGTTTCTGTATTTAGCACAGTGCCTAGCACTCAATTTCAAAATCAGTAAAAGACATTGGAATTTAATACATAAGAATAAAGCCTGAAAAAATAATGGATTTTATTTTGTAATATCCATCAAGTAATACTCTCATTTTAATCCAGATCCATATTTTCATATTTAGTCCCAGGTATGTTATAATTAGAAGACAATGCCAGTCCAAGGGTTCTCTGGTGTAGTATGCCAGGAGGCAACTGTGTATTACAGAAATGACAGAAAGTGATTTATATAAGTTTTAACGTAGGCAGAGAAAGAAAACAATGGTTTTGGACTCCTAGAAATAATAGCAAACCCTGCTGAGAATTTCTTTATCTCCAAAATCTTAGCCTCTAAGCTTCCAGTATCTGTTCTCAGGTTTTTATTGTTTCTACTCATGACCTTACTCCCACACCAGCTCTTCTGTTATCTTATCAATACTTTAAGGCCATCGCCACACTTTTCTCTTTTGTGTAAAGGTCCTTTAGATTTTAATTTTCACTGCTTTTTTTTTTCTTGTTCAGAGTAGACTAAAATTGAAACACTTTTTCTATTAACTACACTTTCTCTTTGGAAGTGTCGATTTCTTTCTCCCTTTGCCTAAAATATGTTTAAACATCTACCATACTTAAAAGTCCTGTATAGATCTTATAATTAACGTCATTCTTCCACCTTTACTATATTAACCTCTTCTTAACAAAGTAGCCTTAAATTTCTCCTCTCCCTCATCTCTCATTTGTACGTTAACCCACTGCAATTTAACTTCTGTCTCTAATTTTAAATTGAAATTGTGAAGATCACCAGGAACGTCATCAGTTCCCCCAGAGATGGAAATATGTCCCATGTCATCTTTCTTGATGTCTATGTTTTGTCTGTCTATCTTTATGTCTATGACTTTTTGTGTAATATCAATGTCTAGTGATTGACTTCATACCTCTACCAGGTAAAACCTGACTCCATCTTGGATTATGTTGTATGCAAACAATAAAAATTAGCTCATTTATATCCTGGAATCTTTAGTTCACTTAATTTCATATTTTTATTAGGCATTTTTGTAATATCGTATTTCCAAACATGACATATCCTAGGTAAAAGAACATAGACTCACGTTTTAAGGTTGTGGTTTGCCTCCCTGAGTTTGTGCCCACCTGTCTTCGTAAACCTTTACTGTTTTTTCCATCTTTTTGATGGGATCAGGATCTAGGATCAGAGTCCAAAGTAACTCCCTCTGGGTATAAAATCACTTGAATTTGTCTTAAAAATGTAAGCATATTTGGTATTTTATTCATAACATATCTGTGCTGGATTTAACTGAAACGTAAATCACTGATTAATAATTTCTTTCTATTATGCTGCATCATGCGTTTTCCAAGGACTTTGGCATTGGGCAAGTTGGGGTTCAAATTCTGGTTCTAATATTTACTAACTGAATTGAGAAAATCGGGTAACATTTCTATGTCTCAGTTTTTTTGTGTGTTTAAAATGGAAACACTTATGATTTCTACATCAAAGGTTTTTTTTTTTTTTTTAATAATTAAAAGACATAATACTTGTAATACTTTTAGAACAGATGTCTAACAAATAGAAACTGGTCAATAAATATTAGTGACGATTATGATATTCA
The DNA here is from genome assembly GCF_949987535.1 of Balaenoptera acutorostrata. Classification (NCBI taxonomy): domain Eukaryota; kingdom Metazoa; phylum Chordata; class Mammalia; order Artiodactyla; family Balaenopteridae; genus Balaenoptera; species Balaenoptera acutorostrata. Next base: position 33,726,464 of record NC_080076.1, on the reverse strand, counting down.
CTGTTTGGGACACATAACTGTTGTGTAACATCTAAAATTAAGGTCCACAACATTTTAAATCAACTATACTCCAATACAAATTTAAAAAAATAAAATAAAATAGTGTGTACAGGTCAATCCCAAACTCCCAGTCTATCCCTCCCCACCACTCTTCCCCCCAGTAACCATAAGTTCATTCTCTAAGTCTGTGAGTCTGTTTCTGTTTTGTAGATAAGTTCTTTTGTATTATTTTTCTCATATAAATTATATGAGAAATTATTATAGATTATAGATTCCTCATATAAGTGATATCATATCATAGTTGTCTTTCTCTGTCTGACTTACTTCACTTAGTATGATAATTTCTAGGTCCATCCAAACTCTTGGGAGTTTGGGATTGACATGTACACACTACTATATTTAAAATGGATAACCAACAAAGACCTACTGCATAGCACAGGGAACTCTGCTCATATTATGTAATAACCTAAATGGGAAAATAATTTGAAAAAGAATGGAAAAAAATTAAAAATTTAAATTAAAAAAATAAAATAAAATAAAATTAAGGTCCAATATTATGTGCTGCGTTGACATCCAAAACCAGGAGAATCTTGAATGGCCTAAACATAAGTTCTCTCATGACTCTACTCCTATGGTAAAGTTCCCTAACCAAACAATCCTCTTAATGAAGAGGATCAGGAATAGTTCCTGCTTATCCATAAGGACATGGTTTCAGTTCCTGCAGCTCATAAAATTATTTAAATAAGTAAATCACATCCTTCCTTAGGAACCAAGGGTCATCTCACTCTCTTGATACTACAAAATCTGCCTCCCACAGCCCATAGTTATTCACTCTGTTCCTGAATGCAACCCCTGTGTTTCTCTGTGCAGCATGCAGTATCCTTCTCCCTGGACTTTACAACTCATGTGACTAATATACTTCACAGTATGTGACTAATAAACTGCTATTTATCTCACGTATCTAGTGTCAGATGTCCTGTGTCCTGTCCATTCTGTGATGAAGCAAGTTTGCACAGAGGACTTTATATGGACATAGAGGAAAAATAAGGAAAGGGAGGCAAAAATCCAGAAGAAAATAGAGAGTTAACAAAAAATGCTGAGGAGGTCAATAAAGTATAATCTGGTAATAAGAAGTAGATAATTTGGTGCTCCAGTGGATTTTTTCATCATTATTGAGATATAGTTGACATTCAATAAATTGCACACAATAAAGTGTACAATTTGACGAGTTTTGATATATGTACACACCTGTGAAAGCATCATCACCATCAATGAACATATACATTGACTCCAAAAGTTTCCTCACAGCCCTTTGTAATTCATTCCTTCCCCAGTCCCTAGACAACCAGTGATATGTTTTCCAGATCTATAGATCAGTTTGCATTTCCTAGAATTTCATATAAATAGAATCATGCTTCTTTATGGTCTGTTTTCTTGCATTCATCATAATGACTTTTATTTTCATCCACATTTTTACATGCATTAATTTACATGCTGGTAAATATTTAACAATCAGCTCTCTGGTGGTAGTGGGCAAGGGGACTGATTTGTAGCAGTCACTGATTTACATGGTGTAATATTTACCCTTATGACTGATTTCAAGCTACTAACATGATGTCACTGATCTCAAAGGTGGGAATAGATGAACACAATCAGATCTCATGAGCCAGTTCTAGCCAAATCCAGCTTATCACTGCATATGTCAATGTTTCATTACTTTATATTATCAAGTAGTATTCCATTGTATGGATTTTTTTTATCCATTCACCTGTTGATAAACATTTGAGTTGCTTCCAGTTTAGAGATATTATAAATAGAGTTACTATGAATATTATTTTATATGCTTTCTTTTCTCTTGGGCAAGTACCTAGGAATGAAATGGCTGGGTCATACTGAAGGTGTATGTTTAACTTGTAAGAAATTGTAAAATTTTCCAAAGGAGTTAAACCATGTTACATTCCCACCAGCAGTATAAGAATGTCTAAATTGCTCCATATTTTCCCCAACACTTAATATCATCAGTATTTTTTATTTGTATCATTCTAGTGAGAATATAGTATATCAAGTTGTGGTTTTAATTTGCATATAGTGACTAATGATTTGGAACATCTTTTCATGTGCATATTTTGCACCTGCATATCTTCTTTGAAGTGTCTATTAAAATATTTCCCCCTATATAATTTTCCTGTTTCTTTCTAGAAATAGTAGAATTTTAGCTCTCAAACATTGATCTGTATTCCATTTTGAGTTAATTTTTGTATATGATATGAGTTAAGCATTTAATTTCATTTAGTTGGATATGGTTAACAAATAGATTCAGCTCCATTTGTTGAAATACTATCATTTCCTCATTGCTCAATAGATTTAAAAAAAAATTATAGATACTCATATATGACTCTAATAAAAAAAATTATATCTTTGAGGCCTTTGAACTTCAGCTTAAAGAATTTAAATTTCATTGTGAGATGTTACAGAATGTGGACATTTAGAGATTCTGTGTAAAGAAAAATGAGCTGATCAAGTTATATTAATTATTAAACAAATAAGCCTAGACAATATAACAAAGAGATTTGTAACCTTTTATGAGTAGTTTTTAGAGAATTTATCAAGAATTAACAAACCTCCTCCAAGAAAGATGCCTAAAAATGTACACACCCAAAATTTTGCATGCAATATCAGTATTGCCTGAATTGTATCTATGTTCCATCTACTGGTTTGAAGACACTAGTTAAGAAGTATAGGAAAATATTTGTAATAAAAGCAACCCTAAGAAATTCAAATGTAGGAAGGAGACATGTACTGAGACATGTTCCAAGAAGTCAGCCTGCTTAACTTTCATTTCACTGTAGTATAAAGGACAAGGGACCTGAAAGAGAAGATATGGTTGGGAATATAAAGGGTGTAGGAAATAGTGGAGTCAGTGGTGCAGCAAATGAGTGCTGTATTCCAACAGAGAACAAAGAGTGCTCAAAATGTGATCATAATTGTCCTAGTAAGTCTTGCTAGACTTCTACATCATGAAATTATGCGTACAAACCCCATCTCTTTCCACTTTCCCCAATTTCACAACCTGGTTGTTGAGAAGTATATGGATATCAAAAGCTACCTATGAAGTATTAAAGACCACATGAACCAGTGTAAAAACCCAAAAATGAAGCAAAGCTACTATGATTAGCTTTTCAAAATGTTTTGTTGTTGTTTAATTAAGCAGACATCTGCCTGACTAGAGTTTCATACCAGCAGGAATGCAAAAGAGTTTCATTTCCTAACCTAAAATAAATTAACCTCAAAATTAACATAAAACAAAACAATAAAATGATCATAAATCTATTGAAATCATTCTTCCTGTAGAGAATTAGAGGGCAAAGGAGCTTCTTATTTATGCCATTTTCATATATCCTTACGTGTTTTCCTCATATATCATAGAAATGCCCTGAAAATTCCAATATATTGACAACTAGAATCAACTGAATCATTCCCCTTAAAAAAATGCTTATTGTTCAAACTGAGTTTTCAACAAGATATAAGTATCAAACCACAGTAATTGATTAAAATAATGATTTTAATGATCACTGTATTAGTATTTAATAAAGTAAACATATAAGTAAATATGAATTATATGTTATAAAAGTGTAAGAATGTGAATACAACACTTACTTGAAGAAATTTTTTTGTTAGTTCCCATGTTTTGATTTGCAAATTATGGTTATTGCATCTGAACAGATGAAAGCAATTTGTGATATCTCTTTCATAGTTCCTAATGGGATAACCTCCAGCCAGTGGATAACCTACAGGAAGCAACAACAGCTTCCAAAATCATTGAAAGCATAGAAAATCCATAAAATACCAAGCTACACAGCAAGAGGAAGCTGAAACACTGGAGAAAAAACATAGCAGTAAATGACAGGTGACATCAGATGTGATTTATTCTTGAGTGTATGCAAGCTACTTTTTACACACTCCTCACATTCTTCAGGAAAGAGGAACATGGAGTTTTGAATCAGCAAGTGTGGGCAGAGCAAAGGTTTATACAGCCATTAGTGCTTGCCCTAATTACAAATAGCCACATGATGTGTGTTTCTAGTACTAGCGTTACACATTGTCTGGGGTCCTAGACAAGGGCCTGATGCCTGCTTCTCCCTCCCCTCACTATATTCCTTGCACAAACGTACTTTTTATCCATTAGATTATACCTGAAATTATACTCCTAGAGTTTTATATAGCCCATCACTGAAGTCCATGCTTCCACATTTATATCTCAGTGTGAATAGATTAGAAATCAGATTTTGAGATTCTGAGGGAGGTGGTATTGGGGATGGGGGCAATTAAGAGACAGTGGGGATATGGTGAAAAAGAGAATGCCAGCAGGGCATAATGCCAGAAAAATGGGAAGGCTGAGAACCCAAAAGCAAAAGGTGAACTCTCTGAAGAGATTCCCCTTACTTCTGTGTCTATACCTCCTGGAATAAAAGCAAATCGCTGCATTTACAACTCTGCTGATTTCTTCAGTGTTTGCTTGCATGTCTGTCTCCTTGTGTAACCTCTAAGTTCTTCTAGATCAAGAGTTGCAGCACATGGTGAGAGCTTGGTTTAACCAATAAATAAATTAAATTTAAAAATCTATTTTCCAAGGAGACCTTCAAGATGGCAGAAGAGTAAAACGTGGAGATCACCCTCCTCCCCACAAGTACATCAGAAATACATCTACATGTGGAACAACTCCTACAGAACACCTACTGAACGCTAGCAGAAGACCTCAGACTCCGCAAAAGGCAAGAAACTCCTCACGTACCTGGGTAGGGCAAAAGAAAAAAGAAAAAAACAGAGACAAAAGAATAGGGACGGGATCTGCACCAGTGGGAGGCAGCTGTGAAGGAGGAAAAGTTTCCACACACAAGGAGTCCCCTTCACTGGTGGAGACGGGGTGTTGCATCTGGTGGGGGTAAGCTTTGGAGCCACGGAGGAGAGCGCAGTAACAGGGTTGCAGAGGACAAAGTGGAAAGATTGACACACAGAGGATTGGTGCCAACCAGCACTTACTAGCCTGAGAGGCTTCTCTGCTCACCCACCAGGGTGGGTGGGGGCTGGTAGCTGAAGCTCCATTTCGGAGGTCAGATCCCAGGGAGAAGACTGGTGTTGGCTGTGTGAACACAGCCTGAAGGGGGCTAGTGCACCACAGCTAGCCAGGAGGGAGTCTGGGAAAAAGTCTGGAACTGCTGAAGAGGCAAGAGACTTTTTCTGACTTCTTTGTTTCGCTGTGCACAAGGAGAGGGTATTCAGAGCACCGCCTAAACAAGCTCCAGAGACGGGCGTGAGCTGCAGCTATCAGCGTGGACACCAGAGACGGGCATGAGATGCTAAGGCTGCTGCTGCAGCCACCAAGAACCTGTGTGCAAGCACAGGTCACTATCCACATCTCCTCTCCTGGGAGTCTGTGGAGTCTGCCACTGCCAGGGTCCTGTGATCCAGGCAAAATTTCCCAGGGAGAACACACGGTGTGCCTCAGGCTGGTGCAACATCACGCTGGCCTCTGCCACCACAGGCTTGCACCATATTCTGTACCCCTCCCACCCCCCGGCCTGAGTGATCTAGAGAACCTGAATCAGCTGCGCCTTTAACCCCATCCTGTCTGAGAGATGAACAAATGCCCTCAGGTGACCTACATGCAGAGGTGGGGTCAAATCCAAAGCTGAACCCCAGGAGCTGTGAAAACAAAGAAGAGAAAGGAAAATCTCTCCCAGCAGCCTCAGGATCAGCGGATTAAATCTCCACCATCAACTTGATGTACCCTGCCCCTGTGGAATACCTGAATAGACAACGAATCATCCTAAAATTGAAGTGGTGGAATTTGGGAGCAATGATATATACAAATTTTTCCTTTTCCTCTTTTTGTGACTGTGTATGTGTATGTTTCTGTGTGTGATTTTGTCTGTATAGTTTTGCTTTTACCATTTGTCCTAGGGTTCTGTCTGTCCGTTTTTGTTGTTGTTCTTGTTGTGGTTGTTTTAGTAGAGTTTTTAACACCTATTATCATTGGTGGATTTGTTTTTTGTTTTGGTTGCTCTCTTCTTTCTTTTTTTTAAATTATTTTTAATTTTTTTTTTATTTTTAATAATTTTATTTTTTATACTTCAATTATTATTTTTTCTTTCTTTCTTTTTTCTCCCTTTTATTCTGAGCTGTGTGGAAGACAGGGTCTTGGTGCTATGGCCGGGTGTCAGGCCTGTGCCTCTGAGATGGGAGAGCCAAGTTGAGGACATTGGTCCACCAGAGACCTCACAGCTCCACATAATATCAAATGGTGAAAAACACTCAGAGATCTCCATCTCAATGCCAAGACCCAGCTCCACTCAATGACCAGCAAGCTACAGTGCTGGACACCCTATTCCAAACAACTAGCAAGATAGGAACACAATCCCACCCAGTAGCAGAGAGGCTGCCTAAAATCATAATAAGTTCACAGACACCCCAAAACATGCCACAAGACATGGACCTGCCCACCAGAAAGACAAGATCCAGCTTCATCCACCAGAACACAGGCCCTAGTTCCCTCCACCAGGAAGCCTACACAACCCACAGAACCAACCTTAGCCACTGGGGACAGACACCAAAAACAACGGGAACTACGAACCTGCAGCCTGCAAAAAGGAGACCCCAAACCCAGTAAGTTAAGCAAAATGAGAAGACAGAGAAACACACAGCAGATGAAGGAGCAAGGTAAAAACCCACCAGACCAAAGAAATGAACAGGAAATAAGCAGTCCACCTGAAAAAGAATTCAGAGTAATGATAGTAAAGGTGATCCAAAATCTTGGAAATAAAGTGGAGAAAATACAAAAAACATTTACCAAGGACATAGAAGAACTAAAAAGCAAACAAACAATGATGAACAACACAATAAATGAAATTAAATATCCTCTAGAAGGAATCAATAGCAGAATAACTGAGGCAGAAGAACAGGAAAGTGACCTGGAAAATAAAATAGTGGAAATAACTACTGCAGAGAAGAATAAAGAAAAAAGAATGAAAAGAATTGAGGACAGTCTCAGAGACTTCTGGGATAACATTCAATGCACGAACATTCAAATTATAGGGGTTCCAGAACAAGAAGAGAAAAAGAAAGGGACTGAGAAAATATTTGAAGAGATTATAGTTGAAAATTTCCCTAATATGGGAAAGGAAATAGTTAATCAAGTCCAGGAAGTGCAGAGACTCCCATACAGGATAAATCCAAGGAGAAACACGTCAAGACACATATTAATCAAACTATCAAAAATTAAATGCAAAGACAAAATATTAAAAGCAGCAAGGGAAAAACAGCAAATAACATACAAGGGAATCCCCACAAGGTTAAAGGCTAATCTTTTAGCAGAAACTCTGCAAGCCAGAAGGGAGTGGCAGGACATATTTAAAGTGATGAAAGGGAAAAAGCTACAACCAAGATTAATCTACCCAGCAAGGATTTCATTCAGATTTGACAGAGAAATTAACCTTTGCAGACAAGCAAAAGCTAAGAGAATTCAGTACCACCAAGCCAGCTTTACAACAAATGCTACAGGAAGTTCTCTAGGCAGGAAACACAAGAGAAGGAAGAGACCTACAATAACAAACCCAAAACAATTAAGAAACTGGTAATAGGAACATACACACTGATAATTACCTTAAATGTAAATGGATTAAATGCTCCAACCAAAAGACATAGACAGGGTGAATGGATACAAAAGCAAGACCTGTATATAGGCTGTCTACAAGAGACCCATTTCAGACCTAGAGACACATACAGATAGAAAGTGAGGGGATATGAAAAGATATTCCATGCAAATGGAAATCAAAAGAAATTTGAAGTAGCAATTCTCATAATAGAAAAAAAAATTTTAAATAAAGGTTATTACAAGAGACAAAAAAAGAAACTACATAATGATCAAGGGATCAATCCAAGAAGAAGGTATAACAATTGTAAATATTTATGCACCCAACATAGGAGCACCTCAATACATAAGGCAAATGCTAAAGCCATAAATGGGGAAACTGACAGTAACACAATCATAGTAGGGGACTTTAACACCCCACTTTCACCAATGGACAGATCATCCAAAATCAAAATAAATAAGGAAGCAGAAGCTTTAAATGATACATTAAACAAGATGGACTTAACTGATATTTATAGGACACTCCATCCAAAAATAACAGAATACACTTTCTTCTCAAGTGCTCATGGAACATTCTCCAGGATAGATCATCTCTTCGGTCACAAACCAAGCCTTGGTAAATTTAAGAAAATTGAAATCGTATGAAGTATTTTTCCAACCACAATGCTATGAGACTAGATATCAATTACACGTAAAAATCTGTAAGAAATACAAACACATGGAAGCTAAACAATACACTACTTAATAACCAAGAGATCACTGAAGAAATCAAAGAGGAAATCAAAAAATACATAGAAACAAATGATAATGAGAACACGACGTCCCAAAACCTATCTGATGCAGCAAAAGCAGTTCTAAGAGGGAAGTTTAGAGGAATACAATCCTAGCTTAAGAAACAAGAAACATCTCAAATAAACAACGTAAACTTACACCTAAGGCAATTAGAGAAAGAAGAACAAAAGTCCCCAAAGTTAACATAAGGAAAGAAATCATAAGATGAAAAAGATATGAAGGAAATTATAGCAAAGATCAATCAAACTAAAAGCTGGTTTTTTGAGAAGATAAACAAAATTGATAAACCATTAGCCAGACTTATCAAGAAAAAAAGGGAGAAGACTCAAATCAATAGAATTAGAAATGAAAAAAGGAGAAGTAACAACTGACACTGCAGAAATACAAAGGATCATGAGAGATTAATACAAGCAACTATATGCCAATAAAATGGACAACCTGGAAGAAATGGACAAATTCTTAGAAATGCACAACCTTCTGAGACTGAACCAGGAAGAAAGAGAAAATATGAACAGACCAATCACAAGCACTAAAATTGAAACTATGATTTAAAATATTCCAACAAACAAAAACCCAGGACCAGATAGCTTCACAGGTGAATTCTATCAAACATTTAGAGAAGAGCTAACACCTATCCTTCTCAAACTCTAGTGGCAAGATGGGAATAAAGACACAGACCTAATAGAGAATGGACTTGAGGATATGGGGAGGGGGAAGGGTAAGATGTGACAAAGTGAGAGAGTGGCATGGACATATATACACTACTAAATGTAAAATAGATAGCCAGTGGGAAGCAACCACATAGCACAGGGAGATCAGCTCTGTGCTTTGTGACCACCTAGAGGGGTGGGATAGGGAGGGTGGGAGGAAGGGAGATGCAAGAGGGAAGAGATATGGGAACATATGTATATGTATAACTGATTCACTTTGTTATAAAGCAGAAACTAACACACCATTGTAAAGCAATTATACTCCAATAAAGATGTTAAAAAACAACCAACCAAACAAACAAACAAACAAAAATGGTAACTAGAAATCTACTCCCCTAATTCTTTACATGTAAATTAGGAAAGCAGTAATGTGAATTTGAAGAGCCATTTGTTTGAGCTAGAACAATGAATAATGAACAATTATATCCATTTCTTTTCTATAATTCTAATTGATGATAACAAATGAAAGAGGTTTATCAGAGGAAAGAACTCTCTGATGGTGGAGGTTGAGAAAGATTGGAACTGGATAACAACAACAAAAAAGCACTGGAGATTTTTAAATTTTATTTTTACTAATAGTGATTTTTCTCTGTTTTGTTCCTCCCTGGTGCTACAATGGCCTCACCACGCTGAATTGCTTACTGCAACTCTGACAACTCCTGAAGTGTCTTATCTCCAAGTCTCACAGTGGCTGTTCCTTGATCTAAAATGCCCTTCCACACCTCGTTGCTCACTGAATTCCCTTTGGGTCATTATGAGCATGTTAAAAGCCCCAGTTTCTCATCAAAGCTACAGAATATTGGAGAAGTCACTTCTCTAAGATTCAATGTCTCCATCTCTAAAATCAGCAAATTGGAAGTGATCTTTATTGTCACTTCTGTTTCTGGTCCTTGAGTTAATTCCACAAGTACAGCAATGTCCATGCACCTTGGAAATTCTACCTCTCCCCATTTTCTAGGCACATTCTTTCAATCATTTATGTTCCTAAGTTGCATTGCATAACTTATATTGTGGTTAAATAAGAGTTTTGCATATATTTAGTTACCTAACTTTTCCCTCAACTGGACTATGAGTTCATTATGATAGGACTATTTATAAATTTATTTTTCTATTCCCTGATGCTATGCATTTTTAAGTTCTCATGAGTGAATGACCTATTCAAGTTTGAGATAAAGATCTTTAGTAGACACAATAATGTGTCAGTGCATGGCTTAATGTTTTATGTTTACCTGAAAAAGAGAACAGGTAAGAAGAAAAATGGCTGCCTCAAATATCTTCAAATTTGAAACAGACTATTATGATTTTAAACAGATGACTAACCAATGCTTAAAACTGCCTACAATGAGACATAAAGCAGTAAGTTTCTGTCTTTGGAGGTGTTTCATCAGGGTTTATATGGCCACTCTGAAGGCGTCATGCATGGAATAAAGAGTAATAATAAGTGACTTCTAAGGTCTCCTTTACTATGATTCTTGGAGTCTGTCACTGGAGTTACATGTACCCAATAAGAATGTCTTACACTGTCACAAATATTGGAGGACCAAGAACTCAGAAGATGATTTCTAGGGAGAACAATTATAAATGTTGATGAATCCAGAACACTTTGGAAATGACTGCTCATGCTGAGAGATTGGAGGTCTAGAGTCACAATGTCTTTTGCACTAGTCTTGGCATCAGAAGCATGAGCTCAGGCTCAGGATGTGTTAATAAAGAGCTGTGAGCTTTTGGCAGGTCTCTTCACTTTCCAGTGTTTCAGATTTATCCTCCAGAAAAATAAAAGGAGTTAGACAAGGTAATTTCAAATATAATTGCCAGCTTTAAGTGATTGTATATCAATAGGAACTGGGATATAATTAATTTCTAAAAACCCCAAATGTTGATTATCCAAATCTACATAACTATGAACCAATCCTTTACTTCACAAAATTATTCTTAGTTTTACAAAGTATTTCCTTAGGAAAACATGCTCATGATTATTTATTTATATCAATTTTATTTATACACAGTTTTACTATCATGAAACAAAATTGGTCAGTGTAGGGCAAGTAAGAGGTTAGGAGATTATAAACATTATTATCATTTACCATTATTGTATGATTTCTTATATATAAACTATAGTGACTAAAAATGATGATTTTACAACTTTTCTATTTTTCACAGAACTATTTATTTATTACTGACTTTATGTCTGCTCCATGAAAAATCTTGGTGACTAAGGAAAAGATGAGACCATCATGGATCCTTAGAATGAGCTTTAATTGAAATGATAGGCTTCAATGAAGTTTACAGTTTGAAGAAGTCTTTCATTTTATTGCTGGCTTTATTTCTTTAAGAGCTAAATTTTACTTCAATTATCTCTTGAAATTTTATTTTATCTTAAGGAGGAAAAAACATCTCTGTCAATAGATAGTAAAAAATGACAGACTTGGGACAGAGATGACATGTCAAGTTAGATAACATGCCAAATCTCAGAAATATTGGAAGTCATAGTTTATCCATTCCACTCTAATTCTTACCCTTACATTTTTATAGCATCCCTACCTCTTGCTGAATTTTTTAATGCCTCAAATTATCCCAGATTTCCATACCATCATGAAAAGTGGTCTTATAAATTCACCCACTTTGAACTGCTCATGATTAAGCTTCTTTAAAATACCAAATCTATTAACTATCTAAGATGAAGAAATTATAACCATATTAAAGTATGTATAAATCTTTACACTTTACAAGGCACTGTTCCCACATACACTACTGATTATAACCTTACAGCATTCCCTTGAGGTGCATATGTTAGATATTATACATACCTCTTATAAATGGTATGGGAAATGTTTCAGAGGGTTTAAGTGGCCTAGTCACAGTCACTGAGCTAATCAGTGGAAGATGAATTCCAACTCAAGTTTATCTATTGTAAAATCCAAGGCTTCAAAAAAGAAAAAAAAAAGTTTCTATTGTAATAGTTATCCAAGTCAGCCATAGTGGCTTACTTCATCTTGTCTTCTCCATATTGTTTCCTCTTCGTTCTGTTCCTTCTTTATTGATTCACCATATAAGCCTTCATTTTATAATTAGAGAAGTCCTAAATTAAGAAAAAAACAAGTAAACCTTGAGGAAGACATCTAGTTTTCAGTGATAAATGGCTAAAACAACCAGCATGACCCAGTATGTAACTATCTATGTTCTTATAGATTTCATGAGACATCTCATCCCAACCTCTTGTTTAATGGATTAAAAAACAGGATCCCAGAAAATCTAAGTGCCTTGAACAATGTCACACATATAATTGGTCATATAACTAAGGCAGAAACTGAAGTTGCCAACGTTAACTCTTGTACATATTTTTTTAAAGCAAATTATTATTTCCCCCCCTTAATGTTCTCTAGGAAAAGAAGTTCCACAAAGTTCCTCAGTACTCTATTCTATTGTTTCTTCTCACTAGAATCCTTTCTTTCTGTCCCACCCAACTATAAAACTTCCTAATTTTTTCTATGTCTGTTTTCCTCAGAAAGTAATCAAGAATTTTACTGGAGCTTACTAAGTGAGAGAGTGGCATGGACATATATACATTACCAAATGTAAAATAGATAGCTAGTGGGAAGCAGCCGCACAGCACAGGGAGATCAGCTCGGTGCTTTGTGACCACCTAGAGGGGTGGGATAGGGAGGGTCTGAGGGAGGCGCAAGAGGGAGGAGATGTGGGGATATATGTATACGTATAGCTGATTCACTTTGTTATAAAGCAGAAACTAACACACCATTGTAAAGCAATTATACTCCAATAAAGATGTTAAAAAAAAAAAATGTCTAGTACTTCTTGCATTGATGGGGTGGTGATCTGAGTGTCTACTTTCTAATTGCTCAGGCTTCTGTGAGGAATTCACAAGTGGTAAAGGGAAATTTTTGCCTTCTAAAATGTATTGGCTGGACAGCATGTGAAAGAAACTCAGCCATGGTGAAATGACCACTCTTACATGAGGTCAAAAAAGTCAGAGTGTGGTGAACATGAAGGTGCGACACTCAGATCCCTTTAAGGAAAGACTTGCTGCCAGTTTTGAGAAGGGTCGTCAGCAGACAGCTTCTTGTCAGTCCCTGCTCAGCTCCATGGAGCCAGACCTGCCTTTTCCTGAAGTCATGTCCTTCTTACCTCTTCTAGGGCAGCCCAAATCTTATGTCTGCCAAGAGGGGGTAAAATGATCCCCTCACTTCAGCTTCACAGGACATAGCCCTGATAGGTAATACTCATTCCAAATCTCTGCCAACTTGGTAGAGGCCTGGTCAGGCATGCCTCTACCCAATTCTGTTCTTTCCTGCTTTGAATTTGAATTTTTTCTCTACCCAATTCTGTTTTCTCCTGCTTTCCTTTATAATGATTGCTGATAAACATCTTGCATCCCAACTATTTCAGCATCTTCATCCTAGAAATCACATCTGCAACAGACAGCTGCCAAGCAGGGAGAACTAAAAAGAGCAGATATGCTCGGAAAGGCAGAATCAGGAGTCAAAAAGGGAGTTATGATAGCTTTACATTTTCTGCTTTTATTCTCCTGAACCCAGCTATATTCTGCCTTTTCATTCTGTGTACCAACCTTGCAGATCAGAATAAATCACTATTATTATTTTTAGTATTAGCTTAATTTAATTCAAGTCAGTTTTTGTTTTTAATAACCATAATCAAAATTATAACTGAATATGACTGAAAGCTGTATTTTGTGGTACTGATAGAGACTATAACAAAAACAAAAAGAATAAAAATATTAACATGAATTTATAAAGACAGGGAAGTAAGATTTCTGTTTGGAGCAGAAGAGACATGACCTCAGCCTGTGACAGGGTGGCCATCTTGCTGTCATAAAGGTACAGCCACCTGAGTGAGGATGACACCAGTAAGCAGAGCCAAGAGGTTGGGAGAGACAATTCCTGCTGATATCGTTGAACTCCAAGTACAACCCTGCCGGAACCCTTCTGCCTGTGGACTTATTTGTGCTGTCTGTTGCTTCAGAATGGAGACCCACCTGCTTCACTCCCTTCTATGCCTGGTGTCTAAAAGCTGCCCAGCACACAGTAGGGCCTCAGTGAATGTGTGCTGGATGTGTGGACGCTGTAGGCCACAGACAAGAATGATCCAGGCAGTGATGAAACACGATAAAGTCTCCCGTTCGTTCACAGATCCCTGCTCCTCCACCTCCTCCTGTGCTTCCTCATGTGGTGAGGTCATGCATGGTGTCCCATCCTCCTCCTCTGGGACTATCTCACTGGGCACCTGAAGCCAGAGATGTCTTATCCAGTGGAAGGTGACCATGTCACTCCCTGCTCATAGACCCCCTGCTCTTTAGAACAAAACCCACAGCCCTCCCTGTGGGACTGTGCTTGGACTAATGAGGGCAACCAGAGGCAGCCATGGCCCAGCCAGCCAGTCTAGGCCCAAGGCTCACAGAACAGGAGATGGTCTCATGAGCACAGTGTTCTGTCATCAGGCCTGACTGCTTTCCAGCCCTGAACTGGGGGATGTTTAAGTTTGGAGACACAGAGCACAGTGCACTAGTGGAGGTGGTCTGGAAGCAAGGGGTGCTCATCCAACACCCCACTCCCCAGCCTCACTCCCAACACTCCAGCTTCCTCCTGCACGGATGCCTGCTCTCCAATTCCTGTGGTCAAATCCACATGTTGGGGCCCCGCCCCATGGGGAAAGGGGAGAGCAGAACCCAAATCTTACATGATAGGAAACTCAGCTGCACAGGAAAGTGACCACACCACACAGGTTGGTTCATCGGACCTTGTTATCCTACTACAGACCTCTCAGTCATAATTTTTTTTTTATCTTTCAATGAGAATTTTATTTATTAATAAAAATTATATATATTGAAGGTGTGCAACATGATGTTTTGATATAAATATACATTGGGAAATGATTTAGTAAAAACAATTAACATATCCACCACGAAAAGTTATCATTTTGTGTGTGTAGCAAGAACACTTAAGATCTACTCTCTCAGCAAATTTCAAGTATACAGTGTAGTTAGGTAATAATTTTTTTAATAAAGCAAACAACCCAGGGCAAAGAGGTATCCAGGGTCAGGTTTGTAAAGAGCCCTTCAATTAATGAAATGATGTATCTGTGGCAATTCCTTTCTAAAGACACATGAAATCCTTACTTCTTTAATACTACTTAAGCTCAGGGTAAGCTATAGAATAATTTTATGACATTTCCCATAATTAACACTGGTCACAGGGACCAAAAGTTCCCCTTGGACCTTAAGAAAATGTTTGGTAATGTTAGTGCCAGAATGTAATACACAATTTCTGCATTTCTGCCCTGCAATGCAGCAATTGTTGCCGTTAGGAGTCATCGTGATAATTCTCTTAGGTCATTTTTCCATTTAGTTGTTCTCATTATCTCCAAGTACTGCATGACTACATGCTTCTCAAACTGGAAAATGCATAGCCCCAACTTTGTGAAGGGAGGATGCAAAACAAAGTGTTTGTGATACATCTTTCTGGAGCATCAAGTTTATTGACAAGAATTGGAAGAACAAAGTAGCTGACAAGAACTATCCCCCTCCTCCACCAACATGGAAGACAGAATGAGGGAAAGTGCCCCAGGAGATGAAGTTCAGTCTCTTAAGTTTCACCTAGGTGGGGACTGAGGGGGCAGACCTGCAGTCAGTGTGGCCTCTACTCTGGTCCTTCAGGCGACTCCAAACCATCCTCTGAGCTGGCCATGTTTTGGATATGATGCTTCTGAAGGCCTTGGATGTGCTGGGTAACCTCCTGATTTGAATCCCATGCAGAGAACACTCCCATCATCCACTGGACCAAGTCCCAGGGAGCACGGCCTGACCTTCCTGCTTTAGCCATCCATTCGGTATTACATTGGGCTCACTTTATTTTGACACTTCTTGCTGGGCAGCCTGCAACATAGGTGTTTTAAAATAAAGTTCCAGAATCTCCCAGCCACCCCCTGCTGTTTCTGGCTGTGGCCAGAGGGAGCAGCTGGGGACACTCTATCAGGCTCCCCAGCATGGGAGGAATTCCCAGAGTTGGACACACCCTGAGAGCAGTTGGTTCCTTCTTGAGCTCCAGTTCTGCTACTGGTACTGCCGATGGAGGGGGATGCCCCAAGCCCACACTGGGGGGACTGGGATGGGGGTGGCAGTCATCACCTCCAGGCTAGGTGGGGAATTGGCAGGCTCTCTGGCCTTCTGCCCTGACTCCTGGTCCTCCTGAAGCCACTCATTTTCTCCCTGTTACAGCCATGTGGGGTTAAGAGGCTCACTCTTCACAGACACTTCAGGACTTGGGGAGGCTCAACCCTGTGGCTACTGAGGTTAGTGGAAGGGGAGGGCCTCATAGTGATGGTGCAGACCCAACCTTGTGTTCCTTGGAGCTCATGCTGTCATGCCTCCTGCCTGTTCCTGAGTGGTGAACCTGGTTCCACCCCAATCCCAGGGGCTCTTGTCACAAGACAGCTCATTGTACAGCCTGAGTGGTTCCTCCTGGCCCATGTTCACCCATGGATGCCTCATTAGGTCACTTAAAGTGCCTCTGTTCCTGGGGTTGAGGGTCATCATTGTTTTCAAGAGATTTTCTATCTCTAAGGAGAGATAAAAGGGGATATAATGTTGCCCTTTCAAGGTTTGCTGCCCAGCTCCCAAAAGTTCTCTCCTCCAAAGGACAGGGACTCAGTCACCATAAAGTAGAGAACCACCCCCAGACTCCTCTCATCCACCAAGGGAGTTGCATAGTTCTGGCCCAGGAAGAGTTCTGGGGCAGCATGAATGGGGCTGCCACAGAAGATACCAAGCTTGTCACACTTGTTACACTCATTGCTGAGGCCAAAGTCTGTAATTTTCATGTTCATCTTGGCATCAAAGGGGAGGTTCCCTGGCTTCAGGTCCTGGTGCATGATGCCCATCTGGTGGCAGTGCTGCAGAGCAGAGACCAGATGCCAGAATGTGCCTCAGACCTCTGCCTCTGTCATGTGGCCATGGTCCTGTACCTAGCTAGACATGTTCCCCCCACTGAGGTACTCCATGTCCAGGAACAACGTTTCCTCAGTGTCAGTCACCTCCAACAGCTGTACAGTATAGGGGTGATTCAGACCCTTCATAATGTGGACTTCCCAGAAAAGTCTCAGGAAGCTGGAGGAGCTCTGCTGACTTTTCTTAATAACCTTGATGGCTACCTCTGTCCCAGTCAGAATGTGCCAGGCCAGCTTCACCTTGGAAATGTTACCTTCACCAATGGTGTGGAGGATCTCATAGTTGTCAATATGAGCCTCCTCATCAGCAGAGATGGCCTTGGGCCCCTGCATCATGGTGGCCTGCTAACTACACCAACTGACAGCACTAACTAGCAATGCTAACTATGCTAAGTGTACTAACTATACTAACAGTGCTAATATTAACAATCTATATTAACAATGCAAACTATACTAACTATGCTAATAAACAATATTAACTATACCAACTATGCTAACTATACCAACAATACTAACTATACTAACTGTACTAATACTAGCAATATTAAGGGAAAAAATAAGATAAAATGAGAAAAAGAACAAAGAAATAAAAGAAAACAGAAAGAAAAAAGTGGGGAAAAAATTGAGAAAAAAAATTTTTAAAAAAAGAAAAAATGATAAAAAGACAAAAATAAAGAAAAATGAGAAAACAGAACAAAGAAAAATAAGTAAAATGAAAAGCAAAAGAAAATGAGAAAAATAAAAAAGAGTAGAGAAAAAAGAAAACAAGATGGCAAAAACAAGGAGAAAACACAAGCTCACTGTGGGTCCAAGGACATCAGGTCACAAAAAGCATCTTCCTGGACTCTAAGGACATAAAACCTAGGCCCAACCAGGGACTTAATGGCACTTTATGAGGTCAGAGAAAGAAATGGACCAATCATGGCTGGGGATAAACCACAGTGTTTTGTTTTGGTTTTTTCTTTCTTTCATTTTTTGGTCTCAAGACCCCTTTATGCTTAGAAAAAAATGATCACAAAGAGATTTTTCTTTATGTATGTTATTACAGATTGGTATTCACTTTGTTAGAATTTAAATCTGTAGGATGCTTCAGTGACCTTTTCATTTCTAGTTTGAAAATCTGTAGGAATTTTAAAGACCTCATAATATCTACACTTGAAATATTCAATTCCTTTTCCTTAAACTCTGGTCTCAAAAAGATGTTACAACTTAACTGATATCAGGACAGTGTAGAAAAATTTTCTGTTGCATAAGACATGATAACGTATATTATTAACATCCAGGAAGCTGAGAGGAAGATTTGCCAGGAAGATCATTAGCAGATTTCTCATCAGGAACCTTGGAGGTCAGATGGCTTGTGTTGATGTATTCAAAGTGTTGAAGGAAAGAAGCTGTCAACCAAGAATCTTATATCTAGCAAAACTGTCCTTCAAAAATGAGGGAGAAATTAAGACATTCCCAGATAAAAAAGATAAAAACATATGATGCAAATATTTGCTACCTATAAGAGACTCACTTCAGATCCAAAGACAAAAAAAAGTTGAATATAGATAGAAAAAGATAGTCCATGCAAATAGTAACCAAAAGAAAGCAGGGGTGGCTGTACTAATATCAGACAAAATAGACTTTAAATGCGAAAAGTTTACAAGAGACAAAGAAGGACATTATATATTAATAAGGGGTTCAATAGAGCAAGAAGGTAAAATCATAAACATTTACATACCTTAAGACAAGCAAATGTGGACAGAACTGAAGGGAAAAATAGTTCTACATAATAGTTGGAGACTTCAATATTCAGCTCTCAATGATGGATAAACAACCAGACAATAGAAGTGAGGAGGTAGAAAACACAATGCTGGACAACACAATAAACCAGTGAGATCTAACAGACACACACAGAACCCTTCCCATCAACAGAACACATGTTCTTCTCAAGTGCATGTGGGACCTTCTCCAGGAAAGACCATGTGTTGTTAGGTCACAATTTGTCTCAGTAGATTTTAAAAGCTAGATATCATACAAAGTATCTTCTCCAACTACAATGGTATAATAGATATCAGAAACAGTGGGACTTCTCTGGCAGTCCAGTGGTTAAGACTTCACCTTCTGGACTTCCCTGGTGGTACAGTGGTTAAGAATCTGTCTGCCAATGAAGTGGGCATGGGTTCAAGCCCTGGTCCGGGAAGATCCCACATGCTGTGGAGCAACTAAGCCTGTGCACCACAACTACTGAAGCCCACGTGCCTAGAGCCCATGCTCTGCAACAAGAGAAGCCACTGCAATGAGAAGCCCATGCACCACAAAGAAGAGTAGCCTCCACTCACCACAACTAGGGAAAACCCTCTTGCAGCAATGAAGACACAACACAGCCAAAAAGAAAATAAATAAAAATAAAATAAATTTTTAAAAATTAATTCAAAAAAAAAAAAAAAAAAGACTTCACCTTCCAATGCAGAGGGTGTGGGTTCAATCCCTGGTCAGGGAGCTAAGATCCCAAGTGCTTCAGGGCCAAAAAACCAAAACAAAACAGAAGCAATATTGTAACAAATTCAATAAAGACTTTTAAAAAATGGTCAGCATCAAAAAAATCTTTAAAAAAATGAATTTATTATTTCAAAAAAAAAAAGAAACCAGCAACAGGAGGAAAAGTGGAAAATTCACAAATTTGTGAAAATTAAACCACCTTAAAGAACCACTGTGTCAAAGAAATCACGAGGGAAATTAGAAAATACTTAGAGATGAAGGAAAATGAAGCACAACACACCAAACATGGGAAACAGCAAAGCAGTGCTAAGGAGAAATTTATAGCTATAAACACATTTTTAAAACCCTCAAATCAACAATCTAACTTCATGAAACTTAGGGAACTAGCAAAAGAAGAATGAACTAAACCTAATACAAACGTAGGAAGCAAATAATAAAGACTAGAGCAGAGACAAAATAGAGAGTAGAAAACCAATAGAGAAAATCAACAAAGCCCAAAATTGGTTCTTTGGAAAAATTAACAATGTTGACAAATCATTAGCTGGAATGACTAAAGAAAAGGGAAGACAAATTATTAAAATTAGAAATGAACATGGGGGCATTATTACTGACTGTACAGAGATAAAAAGGATTATGAAAAATTGCACTGTAACAAATTGGGTAACCTAGATAAAATGGACAAATCCCTAAAAGTATAAAACTTCCCAAGGCTGAATCACAAAGAAATAGAAAATCTGAATAGACTCATAACAAGTAAGATGATTGGATCAGTAATCAAAAACCTCTTTACAAAAAGAGCTCTGGAACAAATTGATAGCTGGCAAATTGATTCACAGGTGAATCATATGACATTTAAAGAAGAATTAACACCAATCTTTCTCAAAGTCATGCAAAAAAATTCTGGAGAAAGAACACTTCCTAACTTATTCTGTGAGGCTGGCATTGCCTTGATACCCCCCAAATATCTCTGGCTCATCTTCTAGACAGTCACCAGAAGATTTTACTAAAATATCCAGGCAGAGATGTTCTTTGCCCAGTGACTTGAATCTGGTTCCTCTAAGATCTTTCTACTTCCCTTCAGTGCCATCCCCTGATTCCTGGAGAAGGGAGAAGGGCTGGAGGTTGACACAATCACTAATGGCCAGTGATTTAGTCAGTCATGCCCGTTGTACTGAAGCCTCCATAGAACCCCAGAATGATAAGGTTCAGAGAGCTTCCAGGTTGATGAACTTGTGGAGATTTGGGAAGTAGAGAACTCAGAGGGCATGGAAGCTCTGTGCCCTCTCCCCACAACCTGCCCCTGGTGCCTCTTCCATCTGGCTGCTCCTGAGTTAGAACCTTTTATAATGAGACATCATTGCACTGAGAATATAACTGCAGGCACTGATTAGGTCAAAGGCTCCACACTGCCTTTCCATGCATTGGTGAACGTAATATAGTGAAAAATAAATAAATAAATAAATAAATAAATAAATAAAGACTGGGGAGTAAGCAAGAATGACAAGATTTTAATACTTTTTTTCTCCAGCCCCATTATTTCTTTCTTCCTTTTTTCTTTTCATTTTTTTCTTTTCTTTTCTTTCTTTCTTTTCTTTTCTTTCTTTCTTTTTTTTTTTTTTTTTTTTGCCTTAATTCCTTCTCTGTTTCTTTGTTCCCTGCTAGTCTCTGCAACTAATTTTTTTTTTTTTCTGATTCAACAACCTAAGAAGATTCCTGTGTTGCCAGAAGAACAAATTGGAGTTTCTAAGGGTGGTACATTTATCTAGCCTGGGACATTACAAGGAATAGATAGTGCCAGAATTTCAGCAGATCTTGTATGTTATGATCAGGGTTGGTAACAGGGAAAAGGAAATAGATCATGAACAAGAAAATTCAGGTCTTGCTGCATTTTATTTCATGTATAGGAAATTATGTCTACAGTTTAGTTAAGGTACATAATCGTATGATTTTTAGCCTAGCGTCTCTCATGTTCCTCCTCTTTCTTCCTAGTTCACTGACATTTTTCTCATCCTCCAAACCCCTAATTTACTAGGTTGGGAACTCCATGAGAGGGAGAACCATAACAATCCCTTTTACCGTGGTATCCCCAAAGCTAAGCATGAATCATAGGGAGACATTTCATTGTGTATTTGCTTGAAAATATAATTTTATTTATTAATAAATGAATGTTTAGCCTTTTGTTACTACAACATATTTTATAGAGGTTGTTTTATTTCACGCTGATAACAGGAGTCAGACCCCCAAAAAAGTTGCCCTCAGGCAGATCCAGGGTATGAATACAGTGGAATCTTCTGCATCTATAGCCATTTATCTTTCCACTAACTACACCTACCCCCGTGTTAGCAAGATCAGTAGCAGGTTGCAGAGATTGTTCCTCACTCAATTGGCTGCTTCCAATAGTGAGTGATAAAAGTAGTTTAACAAAGCTCCCTGGGATACAAGCAGATCAAAATGATAGATCCATACTCTATTGGTTTTGTTTTGTTTTATTAACATGCAAATGAATGAAAAGCAAAGGGAGTTCTTCCAAGCCTAATTTTGTTTGTTGAGGAGGGAGGAATGAAGACATGATCAGAAGCCCCATTGAAGCCCAACTTCAAATGCTCCAATAGATCTGTAGTCTTTTGGAAATCAGATAGGTTGATAGAGCATCAGGATCTGGGACAACTGAATACAGCAAGTGATGAGTGAATGATTAGTGATGACTAGGCA
Source organism: Balaenoptera acutorostrata (assembly GCF_949987535.1). Lineage (NCBI taxonomy): Eukaryota > Metazoa > Chordata > Mammalia > Artiodactyla > Balaenopteridae > Balaenoptera > Balaenoptera acutorostrata. The sequence continues at coordinate 33,704,141 of NC_080076.1, read as the reverse complement.
AGATTTCAAGCATCCTGGGAAGTGCAAAGTAGCAAATGCTCTAAAGAGAAAACTTTCGTCTTGTAAACCCGAGTGCAAGATTCATCAATGCATGGAAAGGCAGTGTGGAGCCTTTGACCTAATCAGTGCCTGCAGTTATATTCTCAGTGCAATGATGTCTCCTGATTGGCTGGCACATGTATTTTATGCTTCTCTTTTAATCTTTCAAGCTCTCTCTAGGTCTCCATTCCCACCCCCTTACTTCCTATCTCTCTCATTAGTGGCCCAAACTGACAGCTGCACATGAGCCACGGTGTTACCCTAGCCCCCATGTTACACTCCATGCCCTCTTCCCCTATTTCTCCTAAAAATAATCCCTCATTTTAGATTATCCACAGTTTCCTAAATTACTACACTCCATACTTCTAAGAATCACAAATATAATTTGAATGATATATAGCTAAGTGTTTTAATTTATACTGCTCTTCCTCTATGGCATTTTTTCAAGAAAATGTGTTTACAGGGTATGTACCTGCAGGTCGGGGGTTCTGTTTTTAAATTCTTCCAGGCGAATTAACATGTTACTAGATCACTAGGATGTACTTAATATAAAGTGACAGATTCATGTCTTATCAAGCATTATATATGTATAAACTATACATCAGTTTGTTCCCTCGTTCTATAAAAATATCTGTTCCTTACCCTTTTACAAATACCATTTGTCATTTTCAAGCTGCTTCTGGAAATGAAAAAGGCTTTGCTCTAAACACGAACAAACAAATGCCATCAATAAAAAGACACTGTAAATTACACACAGAGCCCCCCATCCATATCTAAATCCTTTTGTACCTGTTTGATACATTGACAAACCTTCTGTTTTTTATTTTACCATCTCGTTCATATTTTAGCAGCAAACTTTACACATTGGTATAAATGCATTTTTCATGATAAATTTACTGAATTATTTTATATTACTCCATTTGCTTTTCCAAATTTGCATTCAGATAGGTGAGATTTAAGAAGAATTTCTTATATGAGCCACTTTGAGTTGCCTTAATGTAATGGTGCTTCATGAATCACTGGGTGAGTTTGAGCTGAGGTGTAGCAGGCTATTTGTCTCCTATTTCCATGCCAAGACACCTTACCAGGACATGACATAATGGGTGCTGTCTGGTTTAATAAAAGATGAGTTCCCCTCCAGTACTTGAGGAGATAGATTTCAATCAGCTCACAGTCTGGGACTCTATCTACTCTCAGGTTGAAATCATACTGTCAACAGCATCTCAGCTTGCCATGAAGGGTGCTAGTAAAAGCATGTTTGTTTGGACCAGCTCCAGACTGAGAAAACCTACAGCAAAAGCTAAACTAACAAGCAAGGACAAAGACATTTTCCAAATAGTGATGACTCCTGATTACATTTCTAAATTCTTCAGCCCCAATTTGGATGTGGCACATGTAGACTTTCATCTAAAATCAGTGAAACTCCCAGGAGAATTGTGTCTAGAGAGAAGGCTGTCTGATGTGATAAACAGCAAAATCTCCATCAGCCCAATGCAACTCAGAATTCTCTAAAAGGAAGAGTGTGAAGAAAAGAGAAACTCGGTACAAAAAGGATTCTCTGTTCTTGGCTGAGGATCTTGCTGACTGCAAGAATTATGCATAACTCAGACCCAGCAACCAGGGCTATCCTATCATTGTCACATCTCCCCAAAGTTACAACCCCATCTAGTTTTCTCACACTAGGTGAGAGCCCTAACATAAGAAGGAAAGAATCACTCCTCTTTGTGTCTGACACAGCTGGGCTCAGAACTCTGTCATCACAGAGAAAATGGATCATTGGCCCCCACAGTAACACATCAAACCTTCTGGACATGTCAGGAGACCAAAGCAGTCATTCCCAGGCATCTGGCTTCTTAGTAAAGCAGAGCAGGAAGACATCTTTGCAGTTAATGGGCCACAATTCCCTTGTCTCTCCAACACATTGTGCTATTGGGTCTGAAAACTCATTTCAAGGAAGAGAAGACTTTTCAAAGAGGACCCTTTCTCTGTATCCTCTTATCTAACTTCCTCCAGGGAAAGGGAGAACCATAGATATGGAGTTCCAATTCTGAGGAGAATATTGTTTAAAAAACAAACAAAAAAATTATTTTGAATCCTCCCCCTTAAGGCTGGCCATTAATAAATGGTAAGAGTAACTAACTATGGAGTATGGCTTTACCTTGAGACCTTTGTTTTCAGCTTCCCTCTACCCTTCATTTATCACTTCCCCTGATGGAATTGCTTAGAGCCTGTGTATTCTCCCCTGCTTTTCTTTATCAAAGCTGCTCTTATTACTTTTTTCCAGGGAATTTATTATTGTCTCTCTGTGAACACAGCACCATTCTAATTGTTATAGGATATGAAAAATATGTATTAATGAAAATATTTGGTCTCAAAATTAATAGCTAATCTTAAGAAATAATGGTTGATGAATGTGCCTGGCACTCTGCTAAGTGCTTTACAAGTGTCTCTTTTAAACCTATGGCATAGTTGTCCCTACTGCTATTCCTGGGAAGCTTATAATGATAAAGAAAACTTGTTCAATATAACACAACTAGAAAGTAGCTGAGCAGGACTCAGACCTAGGCAATAAGGCCCTAACCCTGCACTTTTTACCACTAAGTTGTTACCAACTCCCTAAAGACAAAATACACAAACCAATCAGAGATGCATAATAGAGCAAACTAAACAACATGAGATGCTAAAATTTAGATATTCAAATGTCAGTATCTAAGGGTGTGGCCAAGAAAGGAAAAACCCACTTAGACATAACCTTATCCTTCACTAGAATGAAAACCATGAGGCACAAGCATTTGTCTTTATTGTTGTATTCTTAGTCCCTAATCCATAGTCTGTCACACAATAATAATAACTATTTTCTGAATGAATATTTTAAAATGTCCTAGACATAGAAAAAAAACTTATGGTTACCAAAGGGGAAAGGGGGTGAGGGATAAAATTGAAATTTGGGATTAACAGATACACATTACTATATGTAAAATAGGTAAACAACAAGGACCTACTGTATAGCACAGGGAACTATATTCAATATCTTATATATATATAACTGAATCACTTTGCTGTATACCTGAAACATTGTAACTTGACTCTACTTCCATAAAAAAGTAAAATTAAAAAAATGATTTGTACTTGTAAAGCAACAAGAGGCTTTTCATTAACTCTTATGCCAATAATGGCAGAGTAAGAAATAGTTTATCACAGTGGTAATAGTCATCTGAGAATTTTTTTTTTTTCTAAAGAAATGTGTTCCAGTCATGTAATGAGGGTTGAAAAATCCCAGCGATATTAGCTCTCCCTGTTGCTGGTTTATGGAAATGTTAGTACTGTACTTAAGAGAAGATAATAGTTCTAAGTAGAATTATCTATCATAATAATAACGTATTTATATTAATTCTTGAGATAAAATAAAAAAACTTTTAAGAGAATTTTTTTCTTTATTCCAGCTAGTATATGAAATATTTTAAAAGAACCTTAATGTATTAAGTAAGCTGAATAAAGATTGAGCGGGTGCTTCAAAAATCATAGGGTTGTTTAAGCAATGGTATAATTTAGTTCAATTGACTTAATGAATCTTCATATTATTGATAAAATCTTCATGCTAGCCTTACCTCTAAGAGCCTTAGGCATCACTTTTGTAAGGTACCCAGCTTAAAATGATCACATGGTAATACAACAATAAATTAGCCCCTTTCTCTGCAGAATCACCATGGCGGCTGGGACCTTGGACACATATCTGAAAACTGGAGGGTCTTCAAGGCCCTCACTGCCGCTCAGTACAGCGAGGCTCAGGTCCGTGTGCTCTCCGCACCACCCCACTTCTATTTTGGCCAAACCAACTGCACCCCCGAATTTCTCGGTAAATTTCCTGCTGGCAAGTTTCCAGCCTTTGAGGGTGACGATGGATTCTGTGTGTTTGAGAGCAATGCCATTGCCTACTATGTGAGCAACGAGGAGTTGTGGAGAAGTACTCCTGAAGCAGCAGCCCAGGTGGTGCAGTGGGTGAGCTTTGCTGATAGCGATGTAGTTCCCCCAGCCAGTACCTGGGTGTTCCCCACCTTGGGCATCATGCACCACAACAAGCAGGTCACAGAGAATGCAAAGGAGGTGGTGAGGCAAATTATGGGGTTGCTGGATGCTCACTTGAAGACAAGGACTTTTCTGGTGGGCGAATGTGTGACCCTGGCTGACATCACAGTTGTCTGCATCTTGTTGTGGCTTTATAAACAGCTTCTGGGGCCTTCTTTCTGCCAGCCTTTCCCTAATACAAACTGCTGGCTCCCCACCTACATTAACCAGCCCCACTTCTGGGCTGTCTTGGGGGAGGTGAAACTGAAAAAATAGCCCAGTTTGATGCTAAAAAGTTTGCAGAGAGCCAGCCTAAAAAGGACACCCCACGGAAAGAGAAAGCTTCTCGAGAAGAGAAGCAGAAGCCCCAGGACTGAGCAGAAAGAGGAGAAGAAGACAGCTGCCCCTGCTACTGAGGAGGAGCTGGATGAATGTGAGCAGGCACTGGCTGCTGAGCAGAAGGCCAAGGATACCTTTGCTCACCTGCCCAAGAGTACCTTTGTGTTGGATGAATTTAAGCGCAAGTACTCCGACGAGGACACACTCTCCGTGGTGCTGCCGTAGTTTTGGGAGCACTTTGATAAAAATGGCTGGTCCCTGTGGTACTCCGACTACTGCTTCCCTGAAGAGCTCACCCAGACATTCATAAGCTGCAACTTCATCGATGGAATGTTCCAGCGATTGGACAAACTGAAGAAGAATGCCTTTGCCAGTGTCATTCTCTTTGGAACCAACAATAACAGCTCCATTTCTGGAGTCTGGGTCTTCCGAGGCCAGGAGCTTGCTTTTCCCCTGAGTCCAGATTAGCAGGTGGATTATGAGTCATACACATGGCGGAAACTAGATCCCAGCAGCGAGGATACCCAGCCGCTGGTTCAAGAATACTTTTCCTGGGATGGGGTCTTCCAGCATGCGGGCAAAGCCTTCAATCAGGGCTAGATCTTCAAGTGAACATCTCTTGCCATTGCCAAGCTGCCTGCACCTGCCCTTCAGGGAGAATGGGGGTCATTAAAGGAAACTGAACATCGAACCCTTTCCTGCCCTGCCTGTGGGTGATGGCTTTTTCAAAGGGGAGTAGATATCTTGAAGCAGGGTGTTGTCTATAACTGCAGGACCTCCCTGTGCAGGAGAGAAGTTGTCAGAAGAGCAGAAAGAGAGGTCTCTCCTCAGTTTTGATTTTTTTTTTTTTAATTGCCTTGCCTCTCCTGTGATGACCATCTTCTAGGCTAGCTGGGAAAGATTAGATGTAGTTAGGAGGTGGTGACACAGGGCTTTGTAACTACCTAATTCCAGACCTTCCTGCATGAAGGGGGAGAATACCTGCTGATGGGGTGAGAGCACAGCATGCAGAGTGACTTAACACTACTTCCTGCAGCTGCCCTGTGAGGTGGGGCAGCAGCCATATCCAAGAGTCATAGTTTCAACACTTTAGACAAACAGCAAGAAGAGGTACAGACTCCTTGGAACAGATACTGGCCTGTGGGCCCTAACCTGGCTGTGGATCATCTCTAGGGTATCCCTAATTTCTAACAAGGAAGTGGAGTTCAGAGATTTAAGCAAGTTGCCTGTGATCACACATCTTAGGTGGTGGAGGCAGGATTTTGAACCAAGGGGGTGTCACTGGAACCTGAACCCTAAACACGCCCTACTCCTTCCTGCAATGTAGAGCAGTCATAAATGTCAGTTAACAACCCTGAAAAAAAAATATAAAAGTAGAAAACAATAAATTATATTGCCAGCTTAAAATGAATATAATCTAAGAGAGCTTACCTAAAGATCAAATAATAAAATAGGTGATACCAAAAGTCCGTTTTAAATTTTAGCCCTGAAATTGTCCATTAGCAAGACATGCACTTCTGAAGAAGGAAAAAAGTCAACACACCTGGTGCCTACATTTATGCATATGTATTTCCAAAATGACACCAATTAACTCTAAGATGATAAAGTGACCAGTCTACAGGCTGTATAATGAAATGTGTTGTTTCAACTAGGAATAATTGGTGAATGTATATAAATATACATTCTAGAGGTAGAAGAGTCCCATTAAAGAATCCATATGACATCTCCCAAGTCATACCCAATGAAGGTTAATAACACTCATTAAAATAAAATAGTACTCATATAAAGACATTGGGAATTCAAATATTCTCCCATAATATAGAATGTCATTACTAGATAGTTTTAATTGCAGAGAGACAGGAGATTATATATGAATATTTGGAAAAGAAAATGCAACTGTTGCTTCTTTGCTGTATTTCACATCTATCCACATCAAAACTGACCGTATTGCAGTGTTTCTGCTATGTCCAAGTGCTCTAAAGCTCCAGAAAGTCACCATCTCCATTTGGGCTCTCTCCAAATTTATGCTATCTTTAGTATTCATGAACATGAATCCTTAAACTTCTCCATAAAAAAGCATCATTTTAGATTCTGTTCCCTTCCCCACATCCAGACAGTCATGGTGTCCTGTGTATTCAGTGCTGATTCGACAGCTCCTGTTTAGGTCCTCATTGTCTCTCACATGGGTAATTGTGGCAATGGATTCCTGACTTCTCTGTTATCTCTTCTCTAAAATCTTTCCTTCACACGGTGACCCAATTTATCTTCTTAAATCACAAGTCAGATAATGTCTGCCCCCTTTAAGAACACATGGAGACTCCTTGTTTTCTATTGAATAAAGTCCAAAACACTCTACTGCTCATTGGACTTCCTTTGTGCTTTTTAACTCTATCCAATCTTTCTAGTTTTATTTCCTTCTACACCTCTATATCTATTCCACACTCAAGAAAGAACAGATTTTCAGGTATTTCTACCAATATAGTGTTAGTCATTTTTAGCAAAAGGGACATTCTAAAACTATAATTAATTATCAATCTATAATTATAACAAGCCTATACAAGAATCATTTATTTCTAAAAGATGCACTGATCATGCTTTCCAGAATCAGAGACCATAAGTGGAGGTAACAGAGGGATCCAATAGCATGAGGTGAAACCCCCGGAGGCCACTGAGTGAGGGGGATATTTGGTACATTCATTATTTATTTGAAAAAATCAACACCAATAATGCTCTGACAACAATTCTCCGAATTCTGGTCTCTCACTACCCAGAATTGAGTCAAGAGATAGATGGGCCCTAGGCTGAGCAGCTGGAGTTTATCTCCTGTGGACAGATAGTCCAAGATAAAGATAAAACCAGGAGCAAGGAGGAGCTGAGCCCTGCCCAGATAAAAGATAAAGAGACCACATATTTCTCATTCTTGAGGTCAAGGAGACTTTCTCAACTACACATGTGCAAAAAGACTCCTCAGAGGTCAAAAAGCAAGGGCATGCCATCCCATAGTAGGTAATGTCAACCTACCCCATAGTTCTCTTTACTAGAATCCATCTTGGCTAAGAGATGCATACACACACAGAGGAGGACGCTGAGATAAACCAAATACGGACTCAGAGCCAGACAAAGCAAGATGATTGGCTAAAGGAAACCCAGATGAAATTCCCTATATAAGTGATTCAAACTACCACAAAGGCATGACTCTCTCTCTGAGCTCACCCGTGTATGTCTACTTGCACACACAGTAAGTCCCCTACATACGAACCTTCAAATTTTAAACTTTTAAAGAGGTGAACATGCATTTGCATGTCCAATCACATAAGTTAATTCGCATGTCTTGCAAACATTGTCATATGCATACATCTTCTACAAGTGGTTGTGCTTTTGTGTACTTTACTGTACAGTACTGTATAGAGTACAGTAGTACAGTATCTTTACTTCAAGCCCAGGATGTCATTTATGATGAGAAGAAAAGAGGTACTACCCAGACATCACTGGGTCATTTTTTCAAAAGTGTAGATAGAATTGAATCCAGCAAGGAACCAGAACCTGTGCCATCAACATCAGGTGTGAGTGAAATTGCAGCTTGCCCTCCATCTGCTACTGCTGATGATCCTTCAGCTCTACCATCTCCCACCTCCTCTCCCTCCTCCAATCAGTAACTCTTCTTGCCTGTTCACTCGATGCCAGCCCCTGTATGCCAGCTGTTGTACTGTACTACTGTACTTTTCAAGATACTGTACTGTAAGATTAAAAATATTTTCTTTATTTTTTGTGTTTGTTTGTTTTTTATGTATAATTTGTGGGAAAAGTATTATAAACCTATTATAGTACAGTACTATATAGCCAACTGTGTTAGTTGGGTACCTAGGCTAATTTTGTTGAACTTACAAACAAATTAGACTTATGAACGTGCTCTCCAATGGAATGCATTCATATGTAGGGGACTTACTGTACTGTTATTCCTCCTAATAAACACTTTACTTGTTTCACTACTTTCTGTCTCTTTGTGGAAATTCATTTCTACAAATCCGACAGGCTGTGTCACTGGCCATCGTGGTCTAGTGGCTAGGATTCAGTGCACTCATTGACACAGCTGACTTCAATCTTTGGATGCAGAACCGAAGTCCTGCTTCAATCTGTTGCAGACTGAAGCCACCTGAGAATTTTGGTGCTGAAACCCAGGAATTCAAGGTAAACCGCAGGCTTTGCCTGGCTGCAGCTTGAGGTCCCTGACTTTCTCTCTTGCCCTCTTTCTCTTGCTCCCTGCTTTGCTTTCTTTTCAAGACCCACAAGGCATAAACTCAGTCCACTCACTGCATTATGTGCATCATGGCTCCACTCAAATTCAGGGTGGCAGCTGGTATCCCCAGGCTGTGCAGATTCAAATAATGCTTGGGTGACAGCTGACACTGTCCTTTGGGACCTGGTGGAAATGTGATTTCCAACCTTGAAGGAGCCCAAGGGTTTTTTATCTCCTCTCTCCCTCTTTTTTTGCTCTGCCTAAACCACAACCCTCAGCATGCCCAGCACTCAAGGGGTGTATACTCATCAACATTGTGAGCAACGCGCTGGGAGTCGTAGCTTGTTGTCTGCTGCTGCCTCCAACAAATTGTACCCTGCTACACAGCACACTTTATTTCCTGGGGGTAGAAAAATTTCATCTCCTGGACCCCACTGTCTTCCAGTGTCTTTCTCCCAGAGTTGCCCTCCGATACACACACCACCCCACCAGCGTGCACAACTGCCCTTCACTTTTTTCCTGAGATTTTCTTTCCTAATTTACTCACGAGGCAAGATTTCTTTTTCACCTAAACCTTAGGTCCTCTTCAATTTTACCTTAGCTGCCAAACAAACAGGGCAATAGACTAGGGGTTCTTCTGCTGTTTAATCTCCCACCTTACTCTGTGTCCAAAATCCCCTATGGGAATACTCCCACCTCTCGGCCCTCATGTCCTGACCCCCATGGCACTTTCCATTGCAGCCAACTCCAGTTCCTCTAGGAGTCCCCCCTTTACTCCAGACCTTGGCAACCCATGCACTGTCATAGACAACAGATTCCCTTCAAGGACAGTCATGGCAATGCACTGGCAGTGCATCCAATGTCCCCCCCCTTCTGGGGACCCCTCATGTGAGGAACTCGATCGACCAGAGACATCTGGTCAGGGATCAATGGGAGAGCAGAGGAGGCTCAAAATTCCATTAAGCAACAGGTTTCAAAGGAAATTCAAAGGATGCTCTGAATCTCCTTCATGTGCCTCATAGTAATGTTTTCTAGGAGTGCTGTTCTTGGATGCAGGTTACTCAACATGGGAAGATCCCCTTTCTAAGCCAGATGGGCCAAGAACGGAAAACTTAAGTTTTGCTGTAACATTGCCTGGCCTTTATTTAAGTTGGGGAATTGAAAATGGTCTGCAAATGGGTCTCTAGATTAAAATACTATCTTACAACTAGATCTTTATTGTCACAGGATGGGAAGATGGACTGAGGTTCCATTATGTCCAGGAATTTATGGCCCTTTATCATAATCCTGCTGTATATGGCTCCTATAATCAAAAGCTTGAGGAATTAGAAAAACTCTCCTGACATTCTAAACGATCCCCTTCTAACTTCTCCCAACTGTCATGGGGGAAACCAAGCTTCCCCTACTCCTGCAATTTCCCTTACTCCTTCAGATTCTTCTGATCAAACTAGGACCTCACCTCCCCAGAGGGACAACCTCTGCTGGGGCAACATTTTATCAACAAGTCTGCTCCTGTTATCAGGGCCAATCTAAATTTTAGCTATGAAACTATGACAACAGAAAAATGAAGATGAGTTTTGACAGTGTGGCAACAATATTCTTCGGACTCCAGAGAAAATTGATAAAGAAAAAACTTTTTTTTTTTTGAAATTGCAAAATCTGTTCTTTTTTTGCATATACAATCAGGGAAACCTAGCTTGTTAAAATATTTGTTTGTTTGTTTGTTTGTTTCAGAATTCTGACCCTGGGAGAACAAAAGTCCTACTAGAAAAACTTGATTTTCCCTCCCTGTGCCCTGAGACGAGGGGTCTCAGGAACCCTTATCTTATCTAGACCATCTCTAATTCCTGAGAACTGAGGGGGAAAAAAAAAAAGAGGAAGAAACCTTTTAACTTTTTTCTTATTCCAACTGTTATTTACAAATATGAAGTTTTATACTGTGATATCTGATTCATTACTAAGTTTAGGAAATGAAGTCATGAGATCTTTCCTTGTGTCTGTTTATATGTTTATGTGTGCATTATCTTTGTTTTTACCTTTGGATGGTATTATCAAAATTAATTTGTCAATGAGCTCTACTTAATTGGCCTAAAGGAAATTAAGCACAAATATAAATTCTGAAAAATATAGTAGGTAACTGACCAGAATTAATTTCAGGTCCATGTGAACTGAGAAATATTCAGTATTAAATCAATGCCTGGTATTAATGTATAAACTTGTTGATCTAATTAATATAGACATACCTTTAGAGTCATCAACATTAAGTATAATACCTTTATTGTACCTAGGTTTAATAGAAGTTAAATAAGATCTTATTATATCTGTTGCAAATTTACAGCAAATAAATTAATATCTTGTATGATAAAAATTTTTATAAGTAAATTAAATGTAAATGAGACAAGAGATTTTAGGTAAACTCTATAGGAATAGTTATGTTTTAGGAATGTCTATCTAAAGTAGTCTCTCCAGATTTTGGTAACTTGAAATTCTAGTGTTGTGACCTTGTAAGTAATCTGTTCTATATTTGTATTTGAAATTTTTTATTGTCACTTTGCTAAGTGAATAACTATTGTTTCACAGTGACCTGTGATCCTATCTGACTGAATGTTCTAAACACTTTTTTTTTCACACACACACACTGTATTTTATTTTTACAAGAGATAAATAGACTGACACCAAGCATTGTACATGGATGACCACAACAAAAGCAACAATGATTGCAATTACCAAACATGAAACACACTCATACTATGTCATAATATTGACATTCAGTCCAGTAATCCTCCACTGTAACAGCTCCTTTACTTTGCAGTGAAAATTGATTTGTATATTCTTTGCCTCTGAGTCCTTGTGGGATTTTTTTTTTTTAATTCAGACAGAAAGTCACAAAAATTATACTCATCCTCATCAGTTCACTCAGTCCCATGTAATTAATTTGTTTTTTTCATCTTGATTTTTGTTAGTACTTTTATGAGTTCATCAGTTTTTCATTAGAGTTCTGAAAATGCTTATTCATTCAGTTCAGCAGTACAGTCAGTTACCAGAAACCTGTACTTGTCAGACTCTTTTCCATGAATTTCTTGAAGATGAAACCCTTTTATAGGAACATATTTGCAAAATCATCAGAGTACACCCAGAACTGTCTGTAAATGACAAAAGACTTAAAAATGACCACTGTTAAAGATTTGATGAAAGTTCATAATAATGCAGTTGACAAGAAAATTAGTTATTTCTGAGATATACATTTTAAAGTAATAACTAGGATTATTACTTATAACATTATACCAGAACATATAAGATTTTTAGAAATTTCATGTAATGTCTGAAACATTTATATTAACATATTTCCATACATATTTCCATACAAATACAAATATAAGATTTTTAGAAATTTCATGTAATGTCTGAAACATTTACATTAACATATTTCCATACAAATAACCCAATGAAAGTTTAGTATTATTTGTTTTGTTTGTTTTTTTATACTGCAGGTTCTTATTAGGCATCAATTTTATACACATCAGTGTATACATGTCAATCCCAATTGCCCAATTCAGCACACCACCATCCCCATCTCACCGCAGTTTCCCCCCCTTGGTGTCCATATGTCCATTCCCTACATCTGTGTCTCAACTTCTGCCCTGCAAACTGGCTCATCTGTACCATTTTTCTAGGTTCCACATACATGCATTAATATATGATATTTGTTTTTCTCTTTCTGACTTACTTCACTCTGTATGACAGTCTCTAGATCCATCCACGTCTCAACAAATGACTCAATTTCATCCCTTTTTATGGCTGAGTAATATTCCATTGTATATATGTACCACAACTTCTTTATCCATTCGTCTGTTGATGGGCATTTAGGTTGCTTCCATGACCTGGCTATTGTAAATAGTGCTGCAATGAACATTCGGGTGCATGTGTCTTTTTGAATTACGGTTTTCTCTGGGTATATGCCCAGTAGTGGGATTGCTGGGTCATATGCTAATTCTATTTTTAGTTTTTTAAGGAACCTCCATATTGTTCTCCATAGTGGCTGTATCAATTTACATTCCCACCAACAGTGCAAGCGGTTTCCCTTTTCTCCACACCCTCTCCAGAATTTGTTGTTTGTAGATTTTCTGATGATGCCCATTCTAACAGGAGTGAGGTGATACCTCATTGTAGTTTTGATTTGCATTTCTCTAATAATTAGTGATGTTGAGCATCTTTTCATGTGCTTCTTGGACGTCTGTATGTCTTCTTTGGAGAAATGTCTATTTAGGTCGTCTGCCCATTTTTGGATTGGGGTGTTTGTTTCTTTGATATTGAGCTGAATGAGCTGTTTATATATTTTGGAGATTAATCCTTTGTCCGTTGTTTCATTTGCAAATATTTTCTCCCATTCTGAGGGTTGTCTTTTCGTCTTGTTTATGGTTTCCTTTGCTGTGCAAAAGCTTTGAAGTTTCATTAGGTCCCACTTGTTTATTTTTGTTTTTATTTCCATTACTCTAGGAGGTGGATCAAAAAAGATCTTGCTGTGATTTATGTCAAAGAGTGTTCTTCCTATGTTTTCCTCTAAGAGTTTTATAGTGTCCAGTCTTATATTTAGGTCTCGAATCCATTTTGAGTTTATTTTTGTGTATGGTGTTAGGAAGTATTCTAATTTCATTCTTTTACATGTAGTTGTCCAGTTTTCCCAGCACCACTTATTGAAAAGACAGTCTTTTCTCCATTGTATATCTTTGCCTCCTTTGTCATAGATTAGTTGACCATAGGTGCGTGGGTTAATCTCTGGGCTTTCTATCTTGTTCCTTTGATCTATGTTTCTGTTTTTGTGCCAGTACCATATTGTCTTGATTACTGTAGCTTTGTAGTATAGTCTGAAGTCAGGGAGTCTGATTCTTCCAGCTCCATTTTTTTGCCTCAAGACTGCTTTGGCTATTCGGGGTCTTTTGTGTCTCCATACAAATTTTTAAGATGATTTGTTCTAGCTCCGTAAAAAATGCCATTGGTAATTTGATAGGGATTGCATTGAATCTGTAGATGGCTTTGGGTAGTATACTCATTTTCACAATGTTGATTCTTCCAATCCAAGAACATGGTATATCTCTCCATCTGTTGGTATCATCTTTAATTTCTTTCATCAGTGTCTTATAGTTTTCTGCAGACAAGTCTTTTGTCTCCCTAGGCAGGTTTATTCCTAGGTATTTTATTCTTTTTGTTGCAATGGTAAATGGGAGTGTTTCCATAATTTCTCTTTCAGATTTTTCCTCATTAGTGTATAGGAATGCAAGAGATTTCTGTGCATTAATTTGTATCCTGCAACTTTACCATATTCATTAATTGGCTCTAGCAGTTTTCTGGTTGCAGTTTTAGGATTCTCTATGTATAGTATCATGTCATCCGCAAAGAGTGACAGTTTTACTTCTTCTTTTCCAATTTGTATTCCTTTTATTTCTTTTTCTTCTCTGATTGCCGTGGCTAGGACTTCCAGAACTATGTTGAATAATAGCGGTAAGAGTGGACATCCTTGTCTCATTCCTGATCTTAGAGGAAATGCTTTCAGTTTTTCACCATTGAGAATGATGTTTGCTGTGGGTTTGTCATATATGGCCTTTATTATGTGGAGGTAGTTTCCCTCTATGCCCACTTTCTGGAGAGTTTTTATCAGAAATGGGTGTTGAATTTTGTCCAAAGCTTTTTCTGCATCTATTGAGATGATCATATGGTTTTTATTCTTCAATTTGTTAATATGGTGTATCACATTGATTAATTTGCGTATATTGAAGAATCCTTGCGTCCCTGGGATAAATCCCACTTGATCGTGGTGTATGATCCTTTTAATGTGTTGTTGGAGTCTGTTTGCTAGTATTTTGTTGAGGATTTTTGCATCTATGTTCATCAGTGATATTGGTCTGTAATTTTCTTTTTTTGTAGTGTCTTTGTCTGGTTTTGGTATCAGGGTGATGGTGGCCTCATAGAATAAGTTTGGGAGTGTTCCTTCCTCTGCAATTATTTGGAAGAGTTTGAGAAGGATGGGTGTTAGCTCTTCTCTAAATGTTTGATAGAATTCACCTGTGAAGCCATCTGGTCCTGGACTTTTGTTTGTTGGAAGATTTTTAATCACAGTTTCAATTTCATTACTTGTGATTGGCCTGTTCATATTTTCTGTTTCTTCCTGGTTCAGTCTTGGAAGGTTATACCTTTCTAAGAATTTGTCCATTTCTTCCACGTTGTCCATTTTATTGGCAAAAAGTTGCTTGTAGTAGTCTCTTAGGATGCTTTGTATTTCTGCGGTGTCTGTTGTAAGTTCTCCTTTTTCATTTCTGATTTTATTGATTTGAGTCCTCTCCCTCTTTTTCTTGATGAATCTGGTTAATGGCTTATCAATTTTGTTTATCTCCTCAAAGACCCAGCTTTTAGTTTTATTGATCTTTGCTATTGTTTTCTTTGTTTCTATTTCATTTATTTCTGCTCTGATCTTGATGATTTCTTTCCTTCAGCTAACTTTGGGTTTTGTTTGTTCTTCTTTCTCTAGTTTCTTTAGGTGTAAGGTTAAATTGTTTACTTGAGATTTTTCTTGTTTCTTTAGGTAGGCTTGTATAGCTATAAACTTCCCTCTTAGAATCACTTTCGCTGCATCCCATAGGTTTTGGGTCGTCGTGTTTTCATTGTCATTTGTCTCTAGGTATTTTCTGATTTCCTCTTTGATTTCTTCAGTGATCTCTTGGTTATTTAGTAACGTATTGTTTAGCCTCCATGTGTTTGTCATTTTTACGTTTTTTTTCCCTGTAATTCATTTCTAATCTCATAGCGTTGTGGTCAGAAAAGATGCTTGATATGATTTCAATTTTCTTAAATTTACTGAGGCTTGATTTGTGACCCAAGATGTGATCTATCCTGGAGAATGTTCCGTGCGCACTTGGGAAGAACGTGTAATCTGCTGTTTTTGGATGGAATGTCCTATATATATCAATTAAATCTATCTGGTCTATTGTGCCATTTAAAGCTTCTGTTTCCTTATTTATTTTCATTTTGGATGATCTGTCCATTGGTGTAAGTGAGGTGTTAAAATCCCCCACTATGATTGTGATACTGTCGATTTCCTCTTTTATAGCTGTTAGCAGTTGCCTTATGTATTGAGGTGCTCCTATGTTGGGTGCATATATATTTATAATTGTTATATCTTCTTCTTGGATTGATCCCTTGATCATTATGTAGTGTCCTTCCTTGTCTCTTGTAACATTCTTTATTTTAAAGTCTATTTTATCTGATATGAGTATAGCTACTCCAGCTTTCTTTTGATTTCCATTTGCATGGAATATCTTTTTCCATCCCCTCATTTTCAGTCTGTATGTGTCCCTAGGTCTAAAGTGGGTCTCTTGTAGACAGCATATATATGGGTCTTGTTTTTGTATCCATTCAGCCAGTCTATGTCTTTTGGTTGGGGCATTTAATCCATTCACGTTTAAGGTATTATCGATATGTATGTTCCTATGACCATTTTCTTAATTGTTTTGGGTTTGTTTTTGTAGGTCCTTTTCTTCTCTTGTGTTTCCCACTTAGAGAAGTTCCTTTAGCATTTGTTGTAGAGCTGGTTTGGTGGTGCTGAATTCTCTTAGCTTTTGCTTGTCTGTAAAGCTTTTGATTTCCCCATCAAATCTAAATGAGATCCTTGCTGGGTAGAGTAATCTTGGTTGTAGGTTCTTCCCTTTCATCACTTTAAGTATATCATGCCACTCCCTTCTGGCTTGCAGAGTTTCTGCTGAGAAATCAGCTGTTAACCTTATGGGAGTTCCCTTGTATGTTATTTGTCATTTTTCCCTTGCTGCTTTCAATAATTTTTCTTTGTCTTTAATTTTTGCCACTTTGATTACTATGTGTCTCGGCGTGTTTCTCCTTGGGTTTATTCTGTATGGGACTCTCTGCGCTTCCTGGACTTGGGTGGCTATTTCCTTTCCCATGTTAGGGAAGTTTTCGACTATAATCTCTTCAAATATTTTCTCTGGTCCTTTCTCTCTCTCTTCTCCTTCTGGGACCCCTATAATGCAAATGTTGTTGTGTTTAATGTTGTCCCCAAGGTCTCTTAGGCTGTCTTCATTTCTTTTCATTCTTTTTTCTTTAGTCTGTTCCACAGCAGTGAATTCCACCATTCTGTCTTCCAGGTCACTTATCCGTTCTTCTGCTTCAGTTATTCTGCTATTGATTCCTTCTAGTGTAGTTTTCATTTCAGTTATTGTATTGGTCATCTCTGTTTATTTGTTCTTTAATTCTTCTAGGTCTTTGTTAATCATTTCTTGCATCTTCTCGATCTTTGCCTCCATTCTTATTCCAAGGTCCTGGATCATCTTCACTATCATTATTCTGAATTCTTTTTCTGGAAGGTTGCCTATCTCCACTTCATTTAGTTGTTTTTCTGGGTTTTTTTCTTGTTCCTTCATCTGGTACATAGCCCTCTGCCTTTTCATCTTCTCTATCTTTCTGTATCTGTGGTTTTTGGTCCACAGGCTGCAGGATTGTAGTTTTTCTTGCTTCTGTTGTCTGCCCTCTGGTGGTTGAGGCTATCTAAGAGGCTTGATGGGAGGCTCTGGTGGTGGGTAGAGCTGACTGTTGCTGTGGCGGTCAGAGCTCAGTAAAACCTTAATCCATTTGACTGTTGATGGGTGGGGCTGGGTTCCCTCCCTGTTGGTTGTTTTGCCTGAGGCAACCCAACACTGGAGCCTACCCGTGCTCTTTGGTTGGGTTAATGGCAGACTCTGGGAGGGCTCACTCCAAGGAGAATTTCCCAGAACCTCTGCTGCCAGTTTCCTTATCCCCACGGTGAAACAGAGCCACCACTCGCCTCTGCAGGAGAACCCCCAACACCAGCAGGTAGGTCTGGTTCAGTCTCCCCCAGGGTCACTGCTCCTTCCCCTGGGTCCCGATGCACACAGTACTTTGTGTGTGCCCTCCAAGAGTGGGGTCTCTGTTTCCCCCAGTCCTGTCAAAGTCCTGCAATCAATTCCCACTAGGCTTCAAAGTCTGATTCTCTAGGAATTCCTCCTCCTGTTGCCGGACCCCCAGGTTGGGAAGCCTGACGTGGGGCTCAGAACCTTCACTCCAGTGGGTGGACTTCTGTGGTTTAAGTGTTCGCCACTCTGTGAGTCACCCACCCAGCAGTTATGGGATTTGATTTTACTCTGATTGTGCCCCTCCTACTGTCTCACTGTGGCTTCTCCTCTG
Source organism: Balaenoptera acutorostrata (assembly GCF_949987535.1). Classification (NCBI taxonomy): domain Eukaryota; kingdom Metazoa; phylum Chordata; class Mammalia; order Artiodactyla; family Balaenopteridae; genus Balaenoptera; species Balaenoptera acutorostrata. Next base: position 33,686,254 of record NC_080076.1, on the reverse strand, counting down.
TCCTTGGACGTGGGGTATCCTCCTTGGTGAAGTCCAGGGTCTTCCTGTCAATGATTGTCCAGCAGCCAGTTGTGATTCTGGTGCTCTCGCAAGAGGGAGTGAGAGCACGTCCTTCTACTCCGCCATCTTGGTTAATCCTCCTCCTGATTCATAGTCTTAATTGAAGAAAACAACAAATATTTTAGCAGGATATAATATTAACATCAGTGACTGCACATGTGCAGAATGTTTTTGACAAAATCATATATCCTAGGTAAATGTCAAGTTTGAAGGTATGGCTATAAGAGAGAGTAGAATAGGAAATCTCTAAACACTTTTTTTGATAATTTTTTGCTAAAACTTCCTAAGTCAAATTCTAGTGAAGGCCTTTTGACTTCTAACTAACTTTGGGATGCTTCAAAGAGCCCCTGAAACATCCCAAAAGGAGATATTGAACTAATTATATTCATTTGGTATGTTAAATTACATAGAAGGTATTGTCAAATGAGTAATGAATTTTATTAGGTTATATTGTATGGTAAATGTTATTAATATAGATATTCTAGAAATTATATGGAGTTCCTAAAATTCTGGCGTGTCCTGGTTAAATGTTATCAGTTATAATTCTAGTTATTATCTTAAAATTTTGTATGTCACAACATTAACCAAGTTACTTTGTCAATTGCATTGTAATCAGGTTTTTTACCATGCCTTCTTAATATTTTTTGCCCTTCACAGACACTTATGGTTTCACTCTGATACATTTGCAAAATTGCTTCCTCTTCAAGAAGATTTATAGAAAGGATTTTTGGATAAATACAAGTTTCTAACTTTCAAACAATAATGCTGAACTGGGTTAACAGGTGCAGGAAGATGAAGGTATTTTGTGGACCTCGAAAAGGGAGGAATTCACCTAAATCTGTAAGGGAAAATCTGTGATAAGCCTTTGGCATGACTTTCCTATCCCCAAGAGGTCTTTTAAAAGTTCAGTCTGAGACTCCTTATAAAAGTTTCAGCAAAGCCAAAAAAAAAAAAAAAAAAAAAAAGTCTATATGATCAACTATAGTTATATAAAACATCAAGCCAAGTTTACTGAAACTAGACTTATTTTGCAAACAAATTGGTCTTAATTTGGTTATATTTGGTAGAAATGAGATTAATTTTAGAGAGAAAAATATTATGTTTCAGTGAATATTAAATTCCAGTTTTGTTAATGGAGGTTTGTATTTACTAAGACTCACTTCCCAGATAGTTCCTTGTTGTTATGTTATATTAATATAAAATTTAATTGAATTATTAAAAGGACACTCTATGTTTGTTCCTGAAGCTTATCTTGGTGATCTACCTTTGGATGAAGATCAGATGCCCCATGACCTACAACCTGGGGATTATGCATACCAGAAAAGACATAATTTAAAGGACTATCTACAAACCAGATGGAAAGAGCCTTAGCAGATACTCTCTTTTTTTTTTTTTTTTAACATCTTTATTGAAGTATAATTGCTTCACAGTGGTGTGTTAGTTTCTGCTTTATAACAAAGTGAATCAGCTACACATATACACACGTTCCCATATCTCCTCCCTCCCGCATCTCCCTCCCCCCCACCCTCCCCATCCCACACCCCCCAGGCGGTCACAAAGCAACGAGCTGATCTCCCTGTGCTATGAGACTGCTTCCCACTAGCTATCTATTTTACATTTGGTAGTGTATATATATCCATGACACTCTCTCACCCTGTCACATCTCACCCCTCCCTCTCCCCATATCCTCAAGTCCATTCTTTAGTATGTCTGTGTCTTTATTCCCATCTTGCCACTAGGTTCTTCATGACATTTTTTTTCCCTTATATTCCATATATATGTGTTAGCATACTGTACTTGTTTTTCTCTTTCTGACTTACTTCACTCTGTGTGACAGACTCTAACTCCATCCACCTCACTACAAATACCTCCATTTCATTTCCTTTTATGGCTGAGTAATATTCCATTGTATATATGTGCCACATCTTCTTTATCCATTCATCCGATGATGGACACTTAGGTTGCTTCCATGTCCTGGTTATTGTAAATAGAGCTGCAATGAACATTTTGGTACATGACTCTTTTTGACCTATTGTTTTCTTAGGGTATATGCCCAGTAGTGGGATTGCTGGGTCGTATGGTAGTTCTATTTTTATTTTTTAAGGAACCTCCATACTGTTCTCCATAGTGGCTGTATCAATTTACATTCCCACCAACAGTGCAGGAGTGTTCCCTTTCCTCCACACCCTCTCCAGCATTTATTGTTTCTAGATTTTTTGATGATGGCCATTCTGACTGGTGTGAGATGATATCTCATTGTAGTTTTGATTTGCATTTCTCTAATGATTAATGATGTTGAGCATTCTTTCATGTGTCTGTAGGCCATCTGTATATCTTCTTTGGAGAAATGTCTATTTAGGTCTTCTGCCCATTTTTGGATTGGGTTGTTCGTTTTTTTGTTATTGAGCTGCATGAGCTGCTTGTAAATCTTGGAGATTAATCCTTTGTCAGTTGCTTCATTTGCAAATATTTTCTCCCATTCTGAGGGTTGTCTTTTGGTCTTGTTTATGGTTTCCTTTGCTGTGCAAAAGCTTTTAAGTTTCATTAGGTCCCATTTGTTTATTTGTGTTCTTATTTCCATTTTTCTAGGAGCTAGGTCAAAAACGATCTTGCTGTGATTTATGTCATAGAGTGTTCTGCCTATGTTTTCCTCTAAGAGTTTGATAGTGTCTGGCTTTACACTTAGGTCTTTAATCCATTTTGAGTTTATTTTTGTGTATGGTGTCAGGGAGTGTTCTAATTTCATACTTTTACATGTACCTGTCCAATTTTCCCAGCACCACTTATTGAAGAGGCTGTCTTTTCTCCATTGTATATGCTTGCCTGCTTTATCAAAGATAAGGTGACCATATGTGCATGGGTTTATCTCTGGGCTTTGTATCCTGTTCCATTGATCTATATTTCTGTTTTTGTGCCAGTACCAAACTGTCTTGATTACTGTAGCTTTGTAATATAGTCTGAAGTTAGGGACACTGATTCCTCCAGCTCCATTTTTCGTTCTCAAGATTGCTTTGGCAATTTGGGGTCTTTTGTGTCTCCATACAAATTGTGAATTTTTTTGTTCTAGTTCTGTGAAAAATGCCTGTGGTAGTTTGATAAGGATTGCATTGAATCTGTAGATTGCTTTGGGTAGTAGAGTCATTTTCACAATGTTGATTCTTCCAATCCAAAAACATGGTATACCTCTCCATCTATTTGTATCATCTTTAATTTCTTTCATCAGTTTCCTATAATTTTCCTCATACAGGTCTTTTGTCTCCTTAGGTAGGTTTATTCCTAGATATTTTATTCTTTTTGTTGCAATGGTAAACGGGAGTGTTTTCTTAATTTCACTTTCAGATTTTTCATCATTAGTACATAGGAATGCAAGAGACTTCTGTGCATTAATTTTGTATCCTGCTACTTTACCAAATACATTGATTAGCTCTAGTAGTTTTCTGGTGGCAGTTTTAGGATTCTCTATGTATAGTATCATGTCATCTGCAAACAGTGACAGCTTTACTTCTTCTTTTCCGATTTGGATTCCTTTTATTTCTTTGTCTTCTCTGATTGCTGTGGCTAACACTTCCAAAACTATGTTGAATAATAGTGGTGAGAGTGGGCAACCTTGTCTTGTTCCTGATCTTAGTGGAAGTGGTTTCAGTTTTTCACCATTGAGGACAATGTTGGCTGTGGGTTTGTCATATATGGCCTTTATTATGTTGAGGAAATTTCCCTCTATACCTACTTTCTGCAGGGCTTTTATCATAAACGCGTGTTGAATTTTGTTGAAAGCTTTCTCTGCATCTATTGAGATGATCATATGGTTTTTCTCCTTCAATTTGTTAATATGATGTATCACGTTGATTGATTTGCGTATATTGAAGAATCCTTGCATTCCTGGAATAAACCCCACTTGATCATGGTGTATAATCCTTTTAATGTGCTGTTGGATTCTGTTTGCTAGTATTTTGTTGAGGAATTTTGCATCTATGTTCATCAGTGATATTGACCTGTAGTTTTCTTTCTTTGTGACATCTTTGTCTGGTTTTGGTATCAGGGTGATGGTGGCCTCGTATAATGAGTTGGGGAGTGTTGCTCCCTCTGCAATATTTTGGAAGAGTTTGAGGATTGGTGTTAGCTCTTCTCTAAATGTTTGGTAGAATTTGCCTGTGAAGCCATCGGGTCCTGGGCTTTTGTTTGTTGGAAGATTTTTAATCACAGTTTCAATTTCAGTGCTTGTGATTGGTCTGTTCATATTTTCTATTTCTTCCTGGTTCAGTCTCGGTAGGTGGTGCATTTCTAAGAATCTGTCCGTTTCTTCCAGGTTGTCCATTTTATTGGCATAGAGTTGCTTGTAGTAATCTCTCATGATCGTTTGTATTTCTGCAGTGTCAGTGGTTACTTCTCCTTTTTCATTTCTAATTCTATTGATTTGGGTCTTCTCCCTTTTTCTCTTGATGAGTCTGGCTAATGGTTTATCAATTTTGTTTATCTTCTTGAAGAACCAGCTTTTAGTTTCATTGGTTTTTGCTAATGTTTCCTTCATTTCTTTTTCATTTATTTCTGATCTGATCTTTATGATTTTTTTCCTTCTGCTAGCTTTGGGGTATTTTTGCTCTTCTTTCTCTAATTGCTTTAGGTGCAAGGTTAAGTTGTTTATTCGAGATGTTTCCTGTTTCTAGATGTAGGCTTGTATTGCTATGAACTTCCCTCTTAGCACTGCCTTTGCTGCATCCCATAGGTTTTGGGTCGTAGTGTCTCCATTGTCATTTGTTTCTAGGTATTTTTTGATTTCCCCTTTGATTTCTTCAGTGATCACTTCGTTATTAAGTAGTGTATTGTGTAGCCTCCATGTGTTTGTATTTTTTACAGATCTTTTCCTGTAATTGATATCTAGTCTCATAGCATTGTGGTTGGAAAAGATACTTGATACTATTTCAATTTTTCAAATTTTACCAAGGCTTGATTTGTGACCCAAGATATGATCTATCCTAGAGAATGTTCCATGAGCACTTGAGAAAAATGTATATTCTGTTGTTTTTGGGTGGAATGTCCTATAAATATCAATTAAGTCCATCTTGTTTAATGTATCATTTAAAGCTTGTGTTTCCTTATTTATTTTCATTTTGGATGATCTGTCCATTGGTAAAAGTGGGGTGTTATTTAAAGTCCCCTACTATGATTGTGTTAATGTCGATTTCCCCTTTTATGGCTGTTAGTATTTGCCTTATGTATTGAGGTGCTTCTATGTTGGGTGCATAAATATTTACAATTGTTATACCTTCCTCTTGGATCGATCCCTTGATCATTATATAGTGTCCTTCTTTGTCTCTTGTAATAGTCTTTATTTTAAAGTCTATTTTTTCTGATATGAGAATTGCTACTCCAGCTCTCTTTTGATTTCCATTTGCATGGAATATCTTTTTCCAGCCCCTCACTTTCAGTCTGTATGTGTCTCTAGGTCTGAAGTGGGTCTCTTGTAGACAGCATATATATGGGTCTTGCTTTTGTATCCATTCTGCCAGCCTGTGTCTTTTGGTGGGAGCATTTAATCCATTTACATTTAAGGTAATTATCGATATGTATGTTCCTATTCCCATTTTCTTAAATGTTTTGGGTTTGTTATTGTAGGTGTTTTCCTTCTCTTGTGTTTCTTGCCTAGAGAAGTTCCTTTAGCATTTGTTGTAAAGCTGGTTTGGTGGTGCTGAACTCTCTCAGCTTTTGCTTGTCTGTAAAGGTTTTAATTTCTCCATCAAATCTGAATGAGATCCTTGCTGGGTAGAGTAATCTTGGTTGTAGGTTTTTCTCCTTCATGACTTTAAGTATATCCTGCCACTCCCTTCTGGCTTGCAGAGTTTCTGCTGAAAGATCAGCTGTTAACCTTATGGGGATTCCCTTGTGTGTTATTTGTTGTTTTTCCCTTGCTGCTTTTAATATGTTTTCTTTATATTTAATTTTTGATAGTTTGATTAATATGTGACTTGGTGTGTTTCTCCTTGGATTTATCCTGTATGGGACTCTCTGTGCTTCCAGGACTTGATTAACTATTTCCTTTCCCATATTAGGGAAGTTTTCAACTATAATCTCTTCAAATATTTTCTCAGTCCCTTTCTTTTTCTCTTCTTCTTCTGGGACCCCTATAATTCGAATGTTGGTGTGTTTAGTGTTGTCCCAGAGGTCTCTGAGACTGTCCTCAGTTCTTTTCATTCTTTTTTCTTTATCCTGCTCTGCAGTAGTTATTTCCACCATTTTATCTTCCAGGTCACTTATCCGTTCTTCTGCCTCAGTTATTTTGCTATTGATCCCATCTAGAGTATTTTTAATTTCATTTATTGTGTTTTTCATCATTGCTTGGTTCCTCTTTAGTTCTTCCACATCCTTGTTAAATGTTTCTTGCATTTTGTCTATTCTATTTCCAAGATTTTGGATCATCTTTACTGTCATTATTCTGAATTCTTTTTCAGGTTGACTGCCTATTTCCTCTTCATTTGTTAGGTCTGGTGTGTTTTGACCCTGCTCCTTCACCTGCTGTGTGGTTTTTTTGTCTTCTCATTTTGCTTATCTTACTGTGTTTGGGGTCTCCTTTTCACAGGCTGCAGGTTCGTAGTTCCCGTTGTTTTTGGTATCTGTCCCCAGTGGCTAAGGTTGGTTCAGTGGATTGTGTAGGCTTCCTGGTGGAGGGGACTAGTGCCTGTGTTCTTGTGGGCACGTCCACGTCAGGTGGTGTGTTTTGGGGTGTCTGTGGCCCTATTATGATTTTAGGCAGATTCTCTGCTAATGGATGGGGATTTGTTCCTGTCTTGCTAGTTGTTTGGCATAGGGTGTCTAGCACTGTAGCTTGCTGGTCGTTGAGTGAAGCTGGGTCTTGATGTTGAGATGGAGATCTCTGAGAGATTTTCGCCATTTAGTATTACATGTAACTGGGAGGTCTCTTGTGGACCAGTGTCCTGAAGTTGGCTCTCCCACCTCAGAGGCACAGCCCTGATGCCTGGCTGGAGCCCCAAGAGTCTTTCATCCACACGGCTCAGAATAAAGGGGAGAAAAAAATAGAAAGAAAGAAAGAAAGAGGATAAAGTAAAATAAAATAAAGCTATTATAATAAAAAATAAGAAAAAATTATTAAGAATAAATGTATTCAGAATAATTTTTGTTTAATTTTTAAAAATAGATTTATTAATTTTTTATAGTAAAAAATAAGAAAAAAAATATTAAGAAAAACTAATTTTTTTAAAATTAAAAATATGAAAAAACTTATAATTTTTTTTTAATTTCTAAAAATAGAAAATAAGGGAAAAATTATTAAGAAAACATTTATTAGGAAAAAAATGTTTTTAAGTAAAAAAAAAAAAATATATATGGACGTACCTAACCCTAGGACTAATGGTGAAAGCAAAGCTATACAGACAAAATCTCACCCAGAAGCATACACATATACACTCACAAAACAGAAACTCTTAACTAGCTCACTCATAGTGAAACTGCAAGGAATTGACACAGTTTAATTTCCATTCACAAAAGACCCCTGCTTTGGACTGGCCTATAGAGAGGACAGCTGACCTCAAAATCACCTTAAAACCATGCCCAAACAGAGGAGAAACTACACTCCTACTAGGACATGAAGAAGATGACATCAGAAGTAGACAGCTAGCCCAAGATCCTCGACCTGACTCATATGATCATTTATAATTTTTTTCTCAAATTGGACTCTTGAATATGAATCAAATGTTTTCCTATTGTGGGCACCATCCTATGCTAGTTTTAAAAATCAACCCAATTGTTGGGTTTATGGCCAATTGCTTGTGTCTAGTACTTCTGGGTTACCTTTGGTGAACTTCTCCACTCCAAGGCTCTAATTGGTTGGCTCTTAAGGAATTTATTCTAGAAAAAACAAATTATAGTCCTGTTTAGGCCACTATTGATATTACTAGGTGGGATTACCCTCACCTGGTCAATTAATAATACCTGCTCTGACCCTGGCCATAAATATGAATTTTCCTCTATAACTCAAGCTCAATCAGAGCAACAAGCAAAATTTCAGCCAAGGAATAAAACCTCCTACAATTATGGGATGGATTTATGTAGTTAACACCAGACTATGGTAATTTAAATTTAAAGGCTCCTCTATGTTGGGAACAATTAAATCATATTAAGGATAATCAGTCTAGTAACACTAGGAGACTGGGCTGGATGCCTTGTGGACAATGCCAGTATATAATTTCCCTTAAAGATAAGGACTGGTACAGAACAGACTAAGTCAAATGACCTGGGATATGCTGGATGGCACTTAATGAAAGTTCTTGACCTAAATTCTTATTTATGACCTTACTAATACTGCTAGCTATATTATTTTCTATATTGCCTGTTTCAGAAAATTGTTGTTTCTTACATTACCAAATGTGTGACTGAGCCTCTGACAAAATTGTGATATTATATAGTTCCATATGAGATCAATGATTGTAATAGTATAACCCTAGATATGGGAAGAAGCAACAAGAGGGAATATTTTTCTGGACCATAAGAGACTAGTAAGACAGGTGGTACAGAGACTTTTGGCTACTGTTAACAAGTCCTAGTTCAGTCATAGCACATTGAGTGGCTTATCAGTGAAATCTTTGCCAGACCTGAGAATAAGCATTCTTAGCACCATGGGACAAAATGGTCATGAAATACTCCCCAAACCATTGTCGAATTTATGACCATGAAGGGGCCCTCCTGACCGGAAATTTGCACTTACCATCTACCTCTACAAAGATTAAATCATGAACTGCTGCAGCTGCTGACTCTTAACACCCACTAAAAGGGGATCAGGGTGGAGATCAGGAATGAGGTACTCACTCTGTGCACTGGGATAAACTGGCAGAATAGGTCTTCAGATAGTTAGATACTTTTAAGAAATTTTGTGAGCCAAAATTCTTGCATCTTCTCATACCTAGAGAAACACTAACATTATTAATGGTGACATCTGCTTTGGCTATTAAGGAGAAAATTACAATTAAAAATCAAAATGGAGTACCTATGGTTCAGACATGCAAGGTAATATTAGGTAACACTATGGGTGTGATTTCAGAGGAGTCCTTGTATTGCTGAGAAATTAGGTTTTATGAGCTGTATCAGACTTGACGTCACCAGCCATCCTTTTTTCTTTTTTTTCTTAGTATACTATTTATTTTTTTAACATCTTTATTGGAGTATAGTTGATTTACAATGGTGTGTTAGGTTCTGCTTTATAACAAAGTGAATCAGCTATACATATATATATATCCTCATATCTTTTCCCTCTTGCGTTTCCCTCCCACCCTCCCTATCCCACCACTCTAAGTGGTCACAAAGCACTTAGCTTGTCTCCCTGTGCTATGTGGCCGCTTCCCACTAGCTATCTATTTTACACTTGGTAATGTATATATGTCAATGCAACTCTTTCACTTCGTCCCAGCTTACCCTTCCCTCTCCCCTTGTACTCAAGTCCATTCTCTATGTCTGCATCTTTATTCCTGCCCTTCCCCTAGGTTCTTCAGAACTTTTTTTTTTTTTTTTAAGATTCCATATATATGTGTTAGCATGCGGTATTTGTTTTTCTCTTTCTGACTTACTTCACTCTGTATGACAAACTCTAAGTCCATCCACCTCACTACAAATAACTCAATTTCGTTTTTTTTATGGCTGAGTAATATTCCATAGTATATATGTGCCACACCTTCTTTATCCATTCATCTGTCGATGGGCACTTAGGTTTCTTCCATGTCCTGGCTATTGTAAATAGTGTGTCACCAGCCATTCTTAAGACACCAGCTGGCAACTGGTAGCTGCAACCTTTCGTTTTCAAGGTCTCCTCTCATAACTATTACATTTTTTAGATGATAAAATTGTTTTAGATCATATGTTAACAAAGGGAGAAAACACATGTGTAGTGACCAATAGCACCTGTTATTTATGTGTTAATAACACATCAAAGGTTAAAACCTACTTAGGTAAAATTAGACAACTGGCTACCTGGCTACAAGTGTCCCCAAAGTACAAGGTCCAGACTGGGTTTCATGCTTATTCTTCTGAAAAGAAATGAGATCTATTTTGTCTATTAACATTCAAGTTGGCACACCTCCAACTACTTCTAACTGTGTCTGTTACACCTACATCAATTACACTGGGTTAATAGAAGAGGACATCAAAAATATATATGACCATGCCAAATGGCTCCATTCTTTTGTACAGGATAACCCAAGTTCTAACTTTATCTGAACCAGGATCAAAGTTGCTACCAAACGTGACCTGGTTCTTACTCCTGCTTGGGCCCCTGGTTACAATAATTCTTTTTTTGATCTTTGGTCCCTGCCTTCTTAATCTACTTACTTAGTTTGTCCTTTCTAATGACACAACGGTTTCCCAGAGAAGATGACAGTGATGCAGAGATTCCGGCCAGTCCTTGGAACAGATCCTGCTGAAATAACAGCAGAAGTCACCCTGGGTCCCTTAATGAGACAGGGTGAGAGCTCCATGACCCCAGCTAGGTAGGGTCTACTAACCCCATGCCAGCCTGAAGAAATTACAGAAGACAGGCCTTCACTCTTTATCTTCCCAATAAAGATTTATTGGGGTCTATGTCTCTCAGGGGGGATTTGAGGCAGGAGACAGATGGGCCCCAGGCTGAGCAGCTGGAGTTTGTCCCCTGTGGACAGATACTCCAAGATAAAGATAATACCAGGAGTGAGGAGAAGCTGAACCCTGCCCACATAAGAGATATTCTTCGGATCAAGAATACCTTCCTGACTATGCACATGCAGAAAGGCTCCTCAGAGGTCAAAAAGGGAGGGGGCACCACCCCATAGTACGTTATGTCAACCTACCCATAGGCCTTTTCACCAGAATTCATCTTGGCTAAGAGATGCACATGCACACATGATAGGACCCTGAGATAAACCAAATACAGACTCAGAGCCAGAAAAAGCAAGATGATTGGCCAAAGGAAACCTGGAAGAAATACCCCATATAAGTGACTCAAACTACCACATAGGGGTGACTCTCTCTCTGAGCCCACCCATGAGAGTCTACTCACACATACTCTTTTTCCTCCTAATAAACACTTTACTTGTTTCACTACTTTCCATCACTTTGTAGAAATTCATTTCTACAAAGCCAACAGTCCAGGGCCTCGTCAGTGGCTGTAGTGGTCTAGTGGCTAGGATTCAGCACTCTCTTTGCCATGGCCTGACTTCAGTCTCTGGCCAGGGAACCAAAATCCTGCTTCAAGCTGCTGCAAGCAGAGGTCACCCAAGACCAGAATTAGCATCAAACTCCATAGGTTTAAGGGTTCCCATAAGACTGCTTTCATTTCAAATGCCAGCCTCAATTCTAAGAACCAACAGACCAGCTATAAATTAGAGAATTCCCACAACTCGTTCAGGTTCAACAATTCACTAAAATAACTCACAGAACTCACTCAAAGCACTATACTTTCTATTGCAGTATTATTATAAAGGTTACACATAAAACAAGATCTGAAGTGTCCCAGACATAAAGCCTTTATGCCCTCTTTCTGTGGAGTCAGGGCATATCACCCTCCCTGTATGTCAGTGTGCTCACAAACCTGGAAGTTCTACCAAGTTTTGTGTCTAGAGTTTGTATATGGCATGTAAGCACGATTAATTAAATCATTGACTAAGTGATTGATTGAATTCAATCTCCAGCACCCCCTCCTCTCTTTGGATGTCAGGTTGGTCCAAAATTTCAAACTTCTAATCATATACTTGGTCTTTATGGTGTCCAGCCCTCACCCTGAAACTATCTAGGAGCTTATCTTTTTACTTCATTAACATAAAAAGGACTCCTATCACTCAGGAAATTCTAAGGGTTCTAGGGGCTTTGTGCCAGAAATTCCATAGGAACAAAATCTGGATATATTTTTTTCATTATACCATGCCATTGCTCTATCATGGACCATATTATATCACTTACTATTTTAGCAGGGTTTTTTTTTCATTTTTTATTTTTTTAATTTATTTTTGGCTGTGTTGGGTCTTCGTTTCTGTGCGAGGGCTTTCTCTAGTTGTGGCAAGCGGGGGCCACTCATCATCACGGTGCACGGGCCTCTCACTATCGCGGCCTCTCTTGTTGCGGAGCACAGGCTTCAGACGCGCATGCTCAGTAATTGTGGCTCACGGGACCAGTTGCTCCACAGCATGTGGGATCCTTCCAGACCAGGGCTCGAACCCGTGTCCCCTGCATTGGCAGGCAGACTTTCAACCACTGCACCACCAGGGAAGCCCCGCTTACTATTTAAAAAAAACTTTTTTACTTATTCAACTAACACAATGTGTCAGAAATAAAAATGGTGCAAGTAACATCCATATACTCATTATTCAGTTTCATCCACTGTTAACATTTAACCCCATTTGACTACTTTATTATTTTATCTCTCCTTCCTTCATCTCCATACACACACACTCACACACATTTTTTCCCCAGGATCATTTCAGGGTACGTTACATGCATCATCTATACTACTTTTAAGGTTATGATAAAAGATTTATCTGTATAAAAGATTACCGTTGTTCATGCAAATGTGATTACATTCATCAAAGCAATTATTTTTCTATTTTGTATTGTTGATAGTGTAAGGAAGTGAAACTTGCCTCCTAAAAATGTCTGTTTGTCATGCAGATTATTTTGAGCTGAAAACAATCGAGGCCTAAAAGTCTCAGGAAGAAACTCTGACTTTCCCCCTAACTGTCTAAAAGAGTGTAGATAGAGGACATATTCCAGGAAGGGAAGTATTACCTTAGATAACTATAATACGAATTAGGTATGGTAGACAGTGAGGAACCTAGCAAAATCTGTTTGTTAAAATTCTTCTCTGTGTCCCATTGTCTCTGCCTAGCTTAGCAGACATTTATTTACCAAACATTTACTTTTCTATCTCCATGTCAGCTGCCTGCCTACCTTCTGGGGCCCCAAACCCCTACCCCCAACATCCTCTTTTGTCTTTAGCTGAAGATGGTATTTAAGATAAGGGCTTTGTCTATTTTAGTGAGTTACTCAGTTTTTCTGGGTCTCTCGCACATATACATGCTATTAAACTTTGTTTGATTTTCTCCTGTTAATCCATCTCATGTCAGTTTAACTATTATGTTATCCAGAAGAACATAGAAGAACAAAGAAAATTCCTTCTTCCCTGACAGGATGGTAGGTAAACTGTTATTATTTTATATAGAGATTCCTAGAACCCACTCCCTACTATTCTGACTTGTAGGCCCTTAAGGATCCAGGCACCTCTATTTTTAAAAAAATACTTATGCTTTATCCTGGCCCAAGTAATCTTTTAAAATATGCTTTAAGTAGAATGATGTTTTTAAATTATCCACCTATCTGTTATCAAGTTTATCCAGCACTCAGTAAATATTTTCTAAAGGGAAATGTTTCAGAAAGGAAATTATTTAATGAAGTTCCCTTGATCTTGTATTATACAAATACTGATGAATTACATTATATTCACTTTATACTGAATTCTCCCTTATAATGAAAAATGACAGATACTAGTAGCTTCCTGTATATTCTTTATAGTCAAAAATACTATACACAAGCATTTTTAACTTAGTTTAATTTCTACCTAAGGCTAGATTCCCTAGAAGAAAAGCCTAAGGCAAATATTCAAGTCCATGTGATATCTTTTAAGGCAGTGCCTTCAGAAGAAAGAGCATGAAGGAAGCAGGACAGGGCAAGGAAAGAGGCTTGCCCAATATGTGTCTCAGCTGGAGTCTAGCTTTAGCCTAATGTCCATAGGAGCTCTGGAGCATAAGTTGTACTACACAGAGAAAAGACCAAAAGCAAGAAAGTTGGCCATTTTTATTTTTATGCCAATCAGTCATTGATAACACCAATTACTGGGATAGGGAATACAACCTCCCAGGCAAGGCAGCTGCCATTTGGCTGAGGGCAATTTTCTAGAGAAGAGGGTTTCTGTGAGCATTAGCAACCAACATTCACAGCAGCTGGGAGAGCAGGTGCATCAGCCTGGTAAAGGAGATCCAGGAAGGGAATTGTCGACTTAAAAAAATGCACAACGTGAGAGTTATGAGGTAAGTTTTATTTGGGGCAAAATGAGAACTGCAGCCCGGGAGACAACATTTCAGAGAGCTCTGAGAAACTGTTCCAAAGAGGTAGGGTGGAAGGTTAGTATATATGTGACTTTGGTGAAGGGGGAATACATGCAATCAAGCACATATTTTTTGTAGAACATTTCTGCTAGTATTGTGAAGGTCTCCTAGTCACGAGAAGCAGACGTCACCATGAAGGATCTTAGTGTTTTTTCTAGATATGAGGAGATACAACAATTGGGCTCATAAAATCAGCTCCTAAAAATATCTAACTATCTGAAGACCTGTTCTGCCAGTTTTTCCCAAAGCACAGAGTGCCTCATTTCAGTTCTCAATCCTGAAATCCTTCCAGGGGGGTGTTGAAAATCAGCAGCTGCAGCAGCACATAATTTAATCCTTGTAGAGGTAGATGGCAAGTGCCAATGACGAGTGCCAATTGTAGTTGACAGGACCCCCTCATACTCATAAATTTGACCATGCTTTGGGAGACATTTCATGACCATTTGTCCCACGGTGCTAGGAAGGCTCATTCCTAGGTCTGGCGAAGATTTCGTGGATAGGCCACTCAATGTGCTATTACTGGGCTAGGTCTTATCAACAAAGGTCTCTGGACCACCTGTATTCCTAGTCTGTTATGGTCCAGGAAAAAAATTCCCTCTTCTTGCATCTTCCCATATCTAGAGTTACACTATAACAATCATTGATCGCATACAGAACTATATATTTGATCACCTGTTTCAAGTCACCTAGTCATCATTATTTTTGTTGGCGGCTCAGTCACACATTTGGTAATACAAGAAAAAACAATCTTGTAAAACAGGCAAAATACAAATAACATAGATAGCAGTATTATTAAAGCCATAAGAAAGAATTAAGCCAAGAACTTCCATTAGGTTCAGACCAGTATATCCTCAGGTCGTCTGACTTAGTCTATTCTGTACCAATCCTTATCTTTCAGGGAAATGATATATTGGTGCTGTCTGTAAAACTCCCGCCTAATTTCCTAGTTACTAGGCTGGTTATCCTTAGTATAATTTAATTGTTCCCAAGATAAACAGGTGCCTTAAAACTTAAGTAACCATAGCCTGGTGTTAACCACATAAAGCCATCCCATAATTGTGGGAGGTTTTATTCCTTGGCTGAAATATTGCTTGTTGCTCTGATTGAGCTTGAGTAACTTTAGAGGAAAATTCATTTTTATGGTCAGTGTCGGAGCGGGTATTATTAATTGTCTAAGTGTGGGGATCCCATGTAGTAATATAGAGAGTAGCCTGAACAAGACTGAACTTTCTTTCTTCTAAAATAAATTTCCTAAGGGCAATCCAATTAGAGCCTTGGAGTGCAGAAATACACCAAGGTAATCGAGAAGTACTAGATACAGGAAATTGGCCACAAACCCAACAATTGGATTGATTTTTAAAACTAGCATAGGATTGTGTCTATGATAGAGAAACATTTTATTTATATGCAAAGGTCCAAGAATTCAAGAAAACATTATAAAAGATCATATGAATCAGATCCAGTATCTTGGGTAAGAGGTCTAGTTCTGATGTTATCGTCTCATCCTGGTGTGAGTGTACTTTCCTCTGTTTGAGCATCGTTTTAAGGTTAGTTTGAGGTCAGCAGTCCACTTTATAGACCAGTCCTGTGCAAGGGCCCTTTTTAAGTGGGAAATATGAAACCAAGAGTGAATTCTTTTTAGTTTTGCTGCACATGAGCTAGTTAAGAGTACCTAGTGGGGGCCTTTCCATCTGGGTTGTAGTGAGTCCTTTAAATGATGTCTTTTCCAATGTACATAGTCCTTTGGTTGCAGGTCGTGGGACATCTTATTTTCATCCAAAGATAGATTACTGAGATAAGCTTCAGGAACAAACTTAGAGTGCCCTTTTAATAATTCAATTTAACTTTACATTAATATAACATGATAGCAGGGAACTATATGAGAAGTGAGTCATTGTAGTAAATACAGACCTCCATTAACAAAACTGGGATTTAACATTCACTGAAACATCTTTTTTTTTCTCTAAAATTACCCTTATTTCTACTAAATATAAGCAAATTAAGACTAATTTGTTTGAAAAATAAATCTAGTCTCAATAAACTTGGCCTGATGATTCATATAACTATGATTGATCATAAAGGATTTTTGCTTGCTGAAACTTTTATAAGGAGTCTCAGACTGGACTTTTAAAAGACCTTTTGCACAGCAAAGTAAACCATAAACAAGATGAAAAGGCAACCCTCAGAATGGGAAAAAATATTTGCAAATGAAGCAACTGACAAAGGATCAATCTCAAAAATATACAAACAGCTCATGGAGCTCATTACCAGAAAACAAATGACCTAATTAAAAAATAGGTGGAAGACCTAAATAGACATTTCACCAAAGAAGACATACAGATGGCCAAGAGACACATGAAAATATGCTCAACATCACTATTTATTAGAGAACCGTAAATCAAAACTACAATGAGGTATCACCTCACACCAGTCAGAATGGCCATCATCAAAAAATCTACAAACAATAAATGCTGGAGAGGGTGTGGAGAAAAGGGAACCCTTTTGCACTGTTGGTGGGAATGTAAATTGATACAGCCACTATGGAGAACAGTATGGAGGTTCCTAAAAAAGTAAAAATAGAACTATCACATGACCCAGTGCTCCCACTACTGGGCATATACCCTGAGAAAACTATAATTCAAAAGGACACATGAACCCCAGTGTTCATTGCAGCACTATTTACAATAGCCAGAACATGATAACAACCTAAATGTCCAATGATAGATGAATGGATAAAGAAGATGTTGTACATATATACAATGAAATGTTACTCAGCCATAAAAAGGAATGAAATTGGGTCATTTGTAGAGATGTGGATGGAGCTAGAGTGTGTCATACAGGGTTAAGTAAGCCAGAAAGAGAAAAACAAATATTGTATATTAATGCATATATGTGGAATCTAGAAAAAGGGTACAGATGAACCTATTTTTAGGGTAGGAATAGAGACGTACACATAGAGAACATACTTGTGGACATGGGGGGAAGTGGAGGGTGGGATGAACTGGGAGATTAGGTTTGACATAAATACACTACCATGTGTAAAATAGATAGCTAGTGGGAACCTGCTGTATAGCACAAGGAGCTCAGCTCGGTGCTCTGTGACTACCTAGATGGGTGGGATCAGGGGGTGGGAGGGAGGTCCAAGAGTGAGAGGATATAGGTATACATATAGTTGATTCATTTCATTGTACAGCAGAAACTAACACAACATTGTAAAACAATTTTACTCCAATAAAAATAAAATAAAATAAAATAAAATAAAAAATACCTCTCAGGGCTAGGAAAACCATGCCAAGAGCTTATCACAGATTTTGCCTAACAGAGCTAGGTGAATTCCTCCCTTTTCAAGGTCCCCAAAATACCCTGAGTTTTCTATACGTGTTAGTGAGGTAGCCTTCCTAATTCATCTGATAAAGTTGCTGGGAACCTAAGAGTTTCCAATGTCTGGAGGGAACAGATAGAGAGAAAAGATAAATGTTTCAATATTGCTTACAAATGTATAAGGTAAACCTTCCTTAGGGGAAGGTTTTCCTTACACCTGGAAAACACAGATTTAAGCCAGTAATTTTTCAGATAGAAACCATAAAATTTATAACCATATTCACCAGTTCACTCAGTCCTATGTAAATAATGATTTTTGTTAACAGCTTTATGAAGCCATCAGGTTTTTCATTAGAATTCTTCAATTTCTTACCCAGTTCAGGGACTTCCCTAGTGGCACAGTGATTAAGAATCTGCCTGCCAATGCAGGGGACACGGGTTTGAGCCCTGGTCCAGAAAGATCCCACATGCCGTGGAGCAACTAAGCCCACGAACCACAACTACTGAGCCTAAGTGCCACAATTACTGAAGCCCTTGCACCTAGAGCCCATGCTCCACAACAAGAGAAGCCACCGCAATGAGAAGCCTGTGCACTGCAATGAAGAGTAGCTCCCACTCACCACAACTGGAGAAAACCCACGCGCAGCAACAAGATCCAACGCAGCCAAAAATAAAAGAATACAAAAAATAAAAAAATTCTTATCCAGTTCAGCATTACGGTCTGAAAGTCAGAAAGTTGTATTTATCCAAAAGTCTTTTCTATAAATCTTGAAGAGGAAACATTTTTGCAAAGGCATTAGAGTGAAACCATAAGTGTCTATAGTGACAAAAGACTTAAGGCACGTTTAAAGCATCAGCCTAACACAGGGAGATCAGCTTGGTGCTTTGTGACGACCTAGAAGGGTGGAATAGGGAGGGTGGGAGAGAGGCTCAAGAGGGAGGGAATATGGGGATATATGTATGCATATGGTTGATTCACTTTGTTGTACAACAGAAACTAACACAGTATTGTGAAGCAATTATACTCCAATAAAGATCTATTTAAAAAAATCTGCTTACAATGCAATGCAACTGGCAAAGTAACTTGGTTAATGCTGTGACATACAACACTTTAAGATAATAACTAGAATTATGACTGATAATATTTTACCAGGACATGCCAGTATTTTAGGAACTCCATATAATTTTTAGAATATCTATATTAATAACATTTATCATACACTAAAACCTAAGAAGATTTATTACTCATTTGAAAATACTTCCTATGTAACTTAAGGTACCAAATAAACCTAGTTTATAAGTCTATTTGGGATGTTTCAGGGGCCCTTTGAAGCATCCCAAAGTTAGCTAGAGGTCAAAAGGACTTTATTAGAATTTGATTTAGGAAGTTTTGTCAAAAAATATCAAAGTGTTTAGAACACTCAGTCATTTAGGATCACAGGCCACTGTGAAACAATAGTTATTCACTTAGCCAAAGTAACAATAAAACACTTTAAAGACAAATACAGAACGGATCACTTAAAAGGTAAGGAAACTTAAAATCTGTTATCAAAGGCAGTTCAACATTTTAAGAAATCGTGTCCTCTTAAGAGAGAGAAAAGCCAAATTCAAGTTTTGCACCCACTTACTTTTTTTTTTTTTTTTTTTTTTTTTAATTTATTTTTGGCTGTGCTGGGTCTTCGGTTCGTGCGAGGGCTTTCTCTAGTTGCGGCAAGTGGGGGCCACTCTTCATCGCGGTGCGGGGACCACTCTTCATCGCGGTGCGTGGGCCTTTCACTATCGCGGCCCCTCCCGTTGCGGGGCACAGGCTCCAGACGCGCAGGCTCAGCAGCTGTGGCTCACGGGCCCAGCTGCTCCGTGGCATGTGGGATCTTCCCAGACCAGGGCTCGAACCCGTGTCCCCTGCATTAGCAGGCAGATTCTCAACCACTGTGCCACCAGGGAAGCCCGCACCCACTTACTTTTAAAATTCATTTACTCATTAAATTTATTTTAAACTTAGTCAATCCTGATCATGCACAAAACTCTTTTCTCGGGGTCCACTTTCCACAAACACTTTTGTCACTTTCCTTATCCATAACTTTATTTTCCCATTCAGAAAGAGCCACCTGTAAGTCAGACCTACATTCGTTTCCCTTAGTAAAATGCAATTCCATTCTTCATGCCTTCTTTACTGAAAACACACATCCTACTTTCCTTAAGCAACCATGAACTGTCCTTTATATTAGCATTTTGTAGATTGGTGAACATAAATACCAGTGATAATTTCTAAAAACATTTGCTTACTTTAGAGAACATGGCACCAAACATATTCATTAATAATCCAAGTTATCTTTAGTTTCTCTGTAAGAGGAAGCCAACGTTCAGTAATTAATGTTTCAGTATCTTATTTGGGAATGACCTAGCTATTCAAGAAGTTTCCATCACTTCACTTAATTTAACACAACTCTAGAATTTCAAGTTACCAGAATCTGGAGAAACTATTTTAGATAGACATTCCTAAAGCATAAATATTCTTTTTTTTTTTTTTTAATTTTTGTTAATTTAAGTGTTTATTTATATGCCTCTGAGAACGTTCTCAGAACTGCTGTTGTCACTGAAGGGTACATATTAAGAGAAAGTGCCTAAATAGAGATTAGTTTTTTTTGTTTGTTTGTTTGTTTTTTTTAACATCTTTATTGGAGAATAATTGCTTTACAGTGGTGTGTTAGTTTCTGCTTTATAACAAAGTGACTCAGTTATACATATACTTATGTTCCCATATCTCTTCCCTCTTGCATCTCACTCCCTCCCACCCTCCCTATCCCACCCCTCTAGGTGGTCACAAAGCACCGAGCTGATCTCCCTGTGCTATGCGGCTGCTTCCCACTAGCTATCTATTTTACATTTGGTAGTGTATATATGTCCATGACACTCTCTCACCCTGTCACATCTCACCCCTCCCCCTCCCCATATCCTCAAATCCATTCTCTAGTAGGTCTGTGTCTTTATTCCCGTCTTGCCACTAGGTTCTTCATGACATTTTTTTTTTCCTTAGATTCCATATATATGTGTTAGCATACTGTATTTGTTTTTCTCTTTCTGACATACTTCACTCTGTATAACAGACTCTAACTCCATCCACCTCATTACAAATAACTCCATTTCATTTCTTTTTATGGCTGAGTAATATTCCATTGTATATATGTGCCACATCTTCTTTATCCATTCATCTGTCGATGGACATTTAGGTTGCTTCCATGTCCTGGCTATTGTAAATAGAGCTGCAATGAACATTTTGGTACATAACTCTTTTTGACCTATGGTTTTCTCAGGGTATATGCCCAGTAGTGGGATTGCTTGGTCGTATGGTAGTTCTATTTGTAGTTTTATAAGGAACCTCCATACTGTTCTCCATAGTGGCTGTATCAATTTACATTCCCACCAACAGTGCAAGAGTGTTCCCTTTTCTCCACACCCTCTCCAGCATTTATTTTTTCTAGATTTTTTGATGATGGCCATTCTGAACGGTGTGAGATGATACCTCATTGTAGTTTTGATTTGCATTTCTCTAATGATTAATGATGTTGAGCATTCTTTCAGGTGTCTGTTGGCTATCTGTATGTCTTCTTTGGAGAAATGTCTATTTAGGTCTTCTGCCCATTTTTGGATTGGGTTGTTTGTTTTTTTGTTATTGAGCTGCATGAGCTGCTTGTAAATTTTGGAGATTAATCCTTGGTCAGTTGCTTCATTTGCAAATATTTTCTCCCATTCTGAGGGTTGTCTTTTCGTCTTGTTTATGGTTTCCTTTGCTGTGCAAAAGTTTTTAGGTTTCATTAGGTCCCATTTGTTTATTTGTGGTTTTATTTCCATTTCTCTAGGAGCTGGGTCAAAAAGGATCTTGCTGTGATATATGTCATAGAGTGTTCTGCCTATGTTTTCCTCTAAGAGTTTGATAGTGGCTGGCCTTACACTTAGGTCTCTAATCCATTTTGAGTTTATTTTTGTGTATGGTGTCAAGGAGTGTTCTAATTTCATACTTTTACATGTACCTGTCCAATTTTCCCAGCACCATTTATTAAAGAGGCTGTCTTTTCTCCACTGTATATGCTTGCCTCCTTTATCAAAGATAAGGTGACCATATGTGCATGGGTTTATCTCTGGGCTTTGTATCCTGTCCCATTGATCTATATTTCTGTTTTTGTGCCAGTACCAAACTGTCTTGATTACTGTAGCTTTGTAATACAGTCTGAAGTCAGGGAGCCTGAATCCTCCAGCTCCATTTTTCATTCTCAAGATTGCTTTGGCAATTTGGGTCTTTTGTGTCTCCATACAAATTGTGAAATTTTTTGTTCTAGTTCTGTGAAAAATGCCAGTGGTTGTTTGATAGGGATTGCATTGAATCTGTAGATTGCTTTGGGTAGTAGAGTCATTTTCACAATGTTGATCTTCCAATCCAAGAACATGGTATATCTCTCCATCTATTTGTACCATCTTTAATTTCTTTCATCAGTGTCTTATAATTTTCTGCATATAGGTCTTTTGTCTCCTTAGGTAGGTTTATTCCTAGATATTTTTTTCTTTTTGTTGCAGTGGTAAACGGGAGTGTTTTCTTAATTTCACTTTCAGATTTTTCATCATTAGTGTATAAGAATGCAAGAGATTTCCATGCATTAATTTGTATCCTGCTACTTTACCAAATTCATTGATTAGCTCTAGTAGTTTTCTTGTAGCATCTTTAGGATTCTCTATGTATAGTATCATGTCATCTGCAAACAGTGACAGCTTTACTTCTTCTTTTCCTATTTTGATTCCTTTTATTTCTTTTTCTTCTCTGATTGCTGTGGCTAACACTTCCAAAACTATGTTGATTAAGAGTGCTGAGAGTGGGCAACCTTGTCTTGTTCCTGATCTTAGTGGAAATGGTTTCAGTTTTTCACCACTGAGGACAATGTTTTCTGTGGGTTTGTCATATATGGCCTTTATTATGTTGAGGAAAGTTCCCTCTATGCCTACTTTCTGCAGAGCTTTTATCATAAATGTTTGTTGAATTTTGTCAAAAGCTTTCTCTGCATCTATTGAGATGATCATATGGTTTTTCCCCTTCAATGTGTTAATATGCTGTATCACGTTGATTGATTTGTGTATACTGAAGAATCCTTGCATTCCTGGAATAAACCCCACTTGGTCATGGTGTATGATCCTTTTAATGTGCTGTTGGATTCTGTTTGCTAGTATTTTGTTGAGGATTTTTGCATCTATATTCATCAGTGATATTGGCCTGTAGTTTTCTTTCTTTGTGACATCTTTGTCTGGTTTTGGTATCAGGGTGATGGTGGCCTCGTAGAATGAGTTTGGGAGTGTTCCTCCCTCTGCAATATTGTGGAAGAGTTTGAGAAGGATAGGTGTTAGCTGTTCTCTAAATGTTTGATACAATTTGCCTGTGAAGCCATCTGGTCCTGGGCTTTCGTTTGTTGGAAGATTTTTAATCACAGTTTCAATTTCAGTGCTTGTGATTGGTCTGTTCATATTTTCTATTTCTTCCTGGTTCAGTCTCGGCAGGTTGTGCATTTCTAAGAATCTGTCCATTTCTTCCAGGTTGTCCATTTTATTGGCATAGAGTTGCTTGTAGTAATCTCTCATGATCGTTTGTATTTCTGCAGTGTCAGTGGTTACTTCTCCTTTTTCATTTCTAATTCTATTGATTTGGGTCTTCTCCCTTTTTCTCTTGATGAGTCTGGCTAATGGTTTATCAATTTTGTTTATCTTCTCAAAGAACCAGCTTTTAGTTTCATTGATTTTTGCTATTGTTTCTTTCATTTCTTTTTCATTTATTTCTGATCTGATCTTTATGATTTCTTTCCTTCTGCTAGCTTTGGGGTATTTTTGCTCTTCTTTCTCTAATTGCTTTAGGTGCAAGGTTAGGTTGTTCATTCGAGATGTTTCCTGTTTCTTGAGGTACGCTTGTACTGCTATAAACTTCCCCTTAGAACTGTTTTGCAGCATCCCATAGGTTTGGGGTCATCGTGTCTCCATTGTCCTTTGTTTCTAGGTATTTTTTGATTTCCCCTTTGATTTCTTCAGTGATCACTTCGTTATTAAGATGTGTATTGTGTAGCCTCCATGTGTTTGTATTTTTTACAGATCTTTTCCTGTAATTGATATCTAGTCTCATAGCGTTGTGGTCGGAAAAGATACTTGATACGATTTCCATTTTCTTAAATTTACCAAGGCTTGATTTGTGACCCACGATATGATCTATCCTGGAGAATGTTCCATGAGCACTTTAGAAAAAATATATATTCTGTTGTTTTTCGGTGGAAAGTCCTATAAATATCAATTAAGTCCATCTTCTTTAATGTATCATTTAAAGCTTGTGTTTCCTTATTTATTTTCATTTTGGATGATCTGTCCATTGGTGAAAGTGGGGTGTTAAAGTCCCCTACTATGATTGTGTTGTTTTCGATTTCCCCTTTTATGGCTGTTAGTATTTGCTTATGTATTGAGGTGCTCCTCTGTTGGGTGCATAAATATTTACAATTGTTATACCTTCCTCTTGGATTGATCCCTTGATCATTATATAGTGTCCTTCTTTGTCTCTTGTAATAGTCTTTATTTTTAAGTCTATTTTTTCTGATATGAGAATTGCTACTCCAGCTTTCTTTTGATTTCCATTTGCATGGAATATATTTTTCCATCCCCTCACTTTCACTCTGTATGTGTCTCTAGGTCTGAAGTGGGTCTCTTGTAGACAGCATATATATGGGTCTTGTTTTTGTATCCATTCAGCCAGCCTGTGTCTTTTGGTGGGAGCATTTAATCCATTTACATTTAAGGTAATTATCGATATGTATGTTCCTATTCCCATTTTCTTAAATGTTTTGGGTTTGTTATTGTAGGTGTTTTCCTTCTCTTGTGTTTCTTGCCTAGAGAAGTTCCTTTAGCATTTGTTGTAAAGCTGGTTTGGTGGTGCTGAACTCTCTCAGCTTTTGCTTGTCTGTAAAGGTTTTAATTTCTCCATCGAATCTGAATGAGATCCTTGCTGGGTAGAGTAATCTTGGTTGTAGGTTTTTCTCCTTCATGACTTTAAGTATATCCTGCCACTCCCTTCTGGCTTGCAGAGTTTCTGCTGAGAGATTAGATGTTAACCTTATGGGGATTCCCTTGTGTGTTATTTGTTTTTTTTCCCTTGCTGCCTTTAATATGTTTTCCTTATATTTAATTTTTGACAGTTTGATTAATATGTGTCTTGGCGTGTTCCTCCTTGGGTTTATCCTGTATGGGACTCTCTGTGCTTCCAGGACTTGATTAACTATTTCCTTTCCCATATTAGGGAAGTTTTCAACTATAATCTCTTCAAATATTTTCTCAGTCCCTTTCTTTTTCTCTTCTTCTTCTGGGACCCCTATAATTCGAATGTTGGTGCGTTTAATGTTGTCCCAGAGGTCTCTGAGACGGTCCTCAGTTCTTTTCAATCTTTTTTTTTTTATCCTGCTCTGCAGTAGTTATTTCCACCATTTTATCTTCCAGGTCACTTATCCGTTCTTCTGCCTCAGTTATTCTGCTATTGATCCCGTCTAGAGTATTTTTAATTTCATTTATTGTGTTTTTCATCGTTGCTTGGTTCTTCTTTAGTTCTTCTACGTCCTTGTTAAATGTTTTTTACATTTTGTCTATTCTATTTCCAAGATTTTGGATCATCCTTACTATCATTATTCTGACTTCTTTTTCAGGTAGACTACCTATTTCCTCTTCATTTGTTAGGTCTGGTGTGTTTTGACCCTGCTCCTTCATCTGCTGTGTGTTTTTCTGTCCTCTCATTTTGCTTATCTTACTGTGTTTGGGGTCTCCTTTACACAGGCTGCAGGTTCGTAGTTCCCGTTGTTTTTGATATCTGTCCCCAGTGCCCAAGGTTGGTTCAGTGGGTTGTGTAGGCTTCCTGGTGGAGGGGACTAGTGCCTGTGTTCTGGTGGATGAGGTTGGATCTTGTCTTTCTGGTGGGCACGTCCACGTCAGGTGGTGTGTTTTGGGGTGTCTGTGTCCTTATTATGATTTTAGGCAGCCTCTCTGCTAATGCATGGGGCTGTGTTCCTGTCTTGCTAGTTGTTTGGCATAGGGTTTCTAGCACTGTAGCTTGCTGGTCATTGAGTGAAGCTGGGTCTTGATGTTGAGATGGAGATCTCTGAGAGATTTTTGCCGTTTGGTATTACATGGAGCTGGGAGGTCTCTTGTGGACCAGTGTGCTGAAATTGGCTCTCCCACCTCAGAGGCACAGCCCTGATGCCTGGCTGGAGCACCAAAAGCCTTTCATCCACACAGCTCAGAGTAAAAGGGAGAAAAAATAGAAAGAAAGAAGCAGTCTCCGCCTGCGAAGAGGCTTCCTAGTGTGTGGAAACCTTTCCTCCTTCATGGCTCTCTCCCACTGGTGCCGGTTCCGTCCCTATTCTTTTGGCTCTGTTATTTCTTTTTTCTTTTGCCCTACCCCAGTATGTGGGGAGTTTCTTGCCTTTTGGGAGGTCTGACGTCTTCTGCCAGCATTCAGTGGGTGTTCTGTAGGAGCAGTTCCACGTGTAGATGTATTTCTAATGTATCTGTGGGAAGGAAGGTGATCTCCGCATCTTACTCTTCTGCCATCTTCTCTTTACTCATAACTATTCTTAATAGAGTTTATCTAAAATCTCTTATCTCATTTACATTTTCTTTCCTTAAAATTTTCTTCACATCAAGTTACTTTCCTTGCTGACAAATTTGTCACAGATATAAAAGATTTTATTTAGCTTATATTACACCTAGGCACAATAAAAGTATTATACTTAATGTTGATGACTCTAAAAACATGTCTATAATATTTAGATCAACAAACATTAATACCAGATATTAATTTAATACAGAATATTTCCTAGTTCATGTGAACCTAAAATTAATTCTGGTCAGTTACCTTCTGTACTTTTTTTTTTTTTTTTTAGAATTTATATAAGCACTTAATTTCCTTTAATCCAATTAAGTAGAGCTCACTTACAAATTAATTTTTGATAATGCCATCCAAAGGTAAAAACAAAGATAACACACACATAAACATAGAGACACAATGAGAGATCTCATAGCTTAACTTTCTATACTTAGTCATGAATCAGATATTATAATATAAAACTCACTAGTTTATAAATAACAGCTGGAATAAAAAAAAATTTTAATCCTTCTTCCAGGTTTTTATTTTATTTTATTTTATTTTCCAATCTCAGGAATTAGAAATAGTCTAGGTAAATGTTCCTGAGAGCCCTGGTCTCAAGGCACAAGGAGAGAAAATCAAGTTTTCCTAGTAGGACTTATTCCCTTAGGGTCAGAATTCTGAAGAGAATTTTTTTCCTTCAAGCTAGCTTTCTCTACTGGTTGGGAATTAAATGGGGGTCAGTTAACCTTCGATTGACATTGTGTACTTAACTGGCATTGTGTACTTAATTGGCACAGTTGGTTCATAATTTTTGTAGATACACCCTTTTCTTTCTTTTTAACAGTTCTGAAAAGTTGGTCTGATATAGTTTCAAGTAATTAATTGTTGGTTTCCTGCAAAGAAGTTACTCTATCATTTATTCTTTTAGAAGATTCTAGTAAGCATTCCATTCAGTCTGTTTGATCTTACAGCTGGCTTTTTTCTAACTGTGTGTGCAAAAATATTAATTTTGGAATATCAAAAGAAACCCAATTTGGTCATTTTAAGTTGAGATCTCCTTTAGTATAAGTTCCCCAATTAAGTAGGTACTTGCAAGTATGAGTTTTCGTATGTATATGAACCTGGCTGGGGTGTTAGTCAGAGGCTGGCTTTCTGACGCCCCTTGTTTCTGTGTTTGAGAGCCTCTATTTCCCATTTTACAGTTGAATTTGTCAGGGATAAAAACATTAGTGAAATTGTGTGGTAGATCAGTGTGTTGCTTGTGAGCTTAACTCCTCTAGGCATCACCCTAGAGTTGTTTCAGCCCTCTTACCTCTCTGTTTTTCCCTTCGGCGGTCTAAGACCACCACGGGTGCTCAGATCGCTGAATGGCCAATTCTTATCTGTTACCCCTGGATGAGCAAGCGTTTTAATTAACGAGTGGGTTTCCCTATGACACCACTGCACAGTATGAGGACTCTGCCTCCACCACTCCTGTATATTTCTCAGTCACCTGAGAAAGCTGTAACCGGCCGGGAGGTGTCTTGTCCCTTTTCTTCGGAGCAAAGCTCTCATGTAATATCTCCACTTTTATCCCTACAAATTCTATTAAGGCAGCCGAATTGAGAAAAAGTGTCAGATCAACAAATTACCTAACGACTCAGTGCAGACCACTCAGTCTCCTACAACTGAACAAACCCTGATATCTTTCAACCAGCCTCCCCCACCCCAGTATCTTTCACCTGGGTGGGTATTCCCCAGTATCTTTCAACCAAGCCCCACCCACTATCTTTCCACTGGGTGGGTATTTCCCTGGTATCTTTCAACCAGGATCCCCCTGCCCAGTATCTTCCTACTGGGAGGAGGCAGGTACCTGCTATACTGCCAAATAAAACTCAGGATCATCAACCAATACGGGAGATCCGAGAACCAGGAGAGACTTACCCAAATTCGTCTGGACTCTCTGAGGAGGCAGATGGATGCAAGGGACCTCTGCTGGTACCAAGCCTCCTGATCCTTGTAGAGTTCAGGCAAAGGAGAGAAGTTCACTCTGTCTCTTCCTTCGTGGTTGCCATAACTGTCGTCTTTAAAAAATGCACAATGTGAGAGTTGTGAGTTAAGTTTCATTTGGGGCAAAATAAGAAATGCAGCCCAGGAGACAACATTTCAGATAGCTCTGAGAAACTGCTCCAAAGAGTTAAGGAGGGAGGTCAATATATATGTGATTTTGGTGAAGGGGGAATACATGCAATCAAGCACATATTTTTTGTAGAACGTTTCTGTTAGTCTCATGAAAGTTACTGCTAGTCACGAGGAGCAGACATCACCATGAAGAATTTTAGTGTTTTTCTAGATATGAGGAGATACAAGAATTGGGCTCATAAAATCAGCTCCTGACAATATCTAACTATCTGAAGACCTGTTCTGCCAGTTTTTCCCAGAGCACAGAGTGCCTCATTTCAGTTCTCCACCCTGAAATCCTTTCAGGGGGGTGTTGAAAATCAGCAGCTGCAGCAGCACATGATTTAATCCTTGTAGAGGTAGATGGCAAGTCCCAATGGTGAGTGCCAATTGTAGTTGACAGCATCAACAGTGTCTACTAAAGTCTCAGTAACCAAACAATTATTTATTGAATACTTAGCAGGGATCCAGTGTTTACCAAACACTGTGAAGTATCCAGATACATTTTAAAATTTAGCATAATGACTTTGGGGTAGTCCTTTAAATATGCTTATTTTCAGGACTCTAGTAATTAAGCTTTAGAAAGGACCAGGCAACTATTAAAAGAGGATTTTCAAGTGGCACATAAGAAAACATCATTCTCAAGAATAGAAACTTGAGGTAGATTATCTATGTTCTTAATGTACACCGGACAATGCCCTTTCATTCCTTTTACGCAATATCTGTAATTGAAGCTGCTTATGCAAGTATCCCTCTTCTACTTAAATGCAACCTCTCTGTTTTTTGCATTTTATTCAGATATATATTACTATTGCCTTTCTATTCAATAAATGATCAGTTCATGGCTAATGAGTAAGTAAACATATGTCTGAATGTATACAACTGTAATAATATGATGCTTGGACCAAAAACATCTTTTAGTGCATCTGAGAAGGAAGACAAACATATGGGATAGCAATTAGCTTAAAAAAGATATAATTTATTGTTAAATTGGTTAGAAAGGGTGTGACTAAGAAATTAAATGATAAGACAGTCAATCTCGGTGAATGAAAATCAATAAGGATGGATAATCTGGTTGTTGAATTATACAAATAAAACAAATAATGTTCTACTTGTAGGGAAATTATAAGAATGAATTGAAATAATTCATTCTTAAATTCTATGTAAATACATATTATCAGGTAGTGAATTAAATGTTGAACTGGAAGAGTATATTGTTTTACTTCTAAGCTAACACATTTGTACATCATTTTTTTCAATTTGTCAGATTCTTGGTACAGATGGTGCACCAGGTGTTTTAAAAATCTAACAACAACAAAAATCTGAAGTCATCAGTCCATTTTGCATCAGTTGATTTTTTTTTTCTCATGGCAGCCACCAAGATCAATATTTCTTTCCCCCTAAAATAAAAACACACATTTTATTTTTAGTTTATCTGTGCTCAAACTTTAATCCAAAAATGATTTTTAAGTGGCTTATAGTGATATCTCAAAACAAATATTTTGTTCACTTAGTTGTATTCTGAGTGTGTTGGCTTTCATTTTCTGGATATTTTAGCAGTTTCCTAAATATTGATTATTGGAGCTGGGATCTAACTTTAATCTCTGTACTTAATATGAATTCCCATATTATATCTTGTACTATTATTGTCCAGAGCTTAAGATTCAGGACTCTTTGTTTAGAACAAAAGCTGTCATGCATACACATGTCATTTGTAAAAATGATGTAGGGACTCTGCCAACACTGGTATCTTGGGTTGCAGTGGAAAAACATTGGGACAAGAATAGAAGATGGAAATGAGACAGGCTTGGTAAGCATCAATTGAATGCCTGTGCAAACTGATGTAACAATAACCAGGCATTAGACTTAATTGGAGAATTACAGTAATATGTTAGCAATAAATTAGTCAACAAAGTACTCCGTTCAGCCCAATTACTCCTTTTTCTTTAAATGTTACACCTATTTTCATTTCTAGCAACAAACACTATCTTTTATAGAAAAATAGACACTTACATATTAATTTTAATTTAATAAATATTTATTGAACAATAATTATGAACTAAATATTTGAACCATTAGAAAAGGCTTTTTATTAAGTTGGATATTGCATTAAGTTCTTTTGAAATGTACCAATATAGAAACCTTGATGTTTGAAGGAGCTTGGAATTCAGAGACTATGAGAATAAGGACAGTTAGTTTCCTCAGCCTTCATTTCATTAATACTTACATAGTCTAGATTGTAAGACCCAAGGAGGAATGTAGTGATAGTGATGACCTTAATGAATATTTGCTAAATAAGGAGCACTTAAACTTGCTCTATTTTAGTTATTTAAAAATGACTAGTGGTGTATCATGTTATAAAGTTTAAAATAATACTAGGAAAAATTCTACTTTAATAAACAGAGCACTACTGCTCTATGGCATATACTACACTGGGTGCAAGGGACTCAGTAATGAAATGGTCAGAAATGGTGTTCTGATTTCATGGGGCTTATAATCATGTGGGTCTCAATCACAGCTGATTAGCCTCCCTCTAGGTAGGGTGTGCAAAATTGGCAAGCAGTGAATGTGTGTGTATGTAGTGGGGGAGGGGAGAGCTTGGTTGCTATTAATTGACATAATGATTGGGCAGTGCTATGGATCTTCAATGATTAAAGTCCAGGTATGGTAAACATCCTGTACAACCTGGGAGAGACCCATTTAATAAAGAATGGCCTGCCCAACATGCTTATAGTGCCTCTCTTCAATACCACTGCAGGAAAAGAAAACAATGTGCATTTTAAAATATGGCATAACATATAAAATTAAAATATATAATTGCCACTCATATGAGATATTACAACATATACACTTGATATGCCTAAGCCAACTTTGGACCTTTAGAAAATTAGGGAACTTCTGTCAAAAGAAATGGCAACTGAAGGATGAGCAAAATTTAACCATGTGAAATGATGATTGAGGAGAAGTATTTACAGACTTGTGCAAAATCTGTGGGCAGGAGAGAAGAAGTTCTGTATGAGAAATTTTTTAAAAAATTGCATAGAGGCAATGTAATTGCCAGTTGGGGAGTTTGGAGAGATGAAGCTTGAACAAAGACAAGGGCCAGGTTATGCAAGGCCTTAAGGTGCGTGAAAGACCCTGGATGTTACTTTGAGGAAAATAAAAATTCACTGAAGAATTTTCACTTAGAGAGTGTTATAACCATAAGTATAGTTTCAGATTTTCTTTCTTATAGTTTGTAGAATAAATTGGATCATCTCCCAATATCTATTTACCTTTCCAATATATTCTTTCTGCCACTGCTGTCCACAAGCATTAAGAGGGGTGAATAAAAGAGTAAGAAGACATTGTATCAGAATACCAACTGTATGCTTTTCCTGCCTGAACCACACTGCAATATAAATACTATTCAGCCTACATATGTAATTCTAGATTTACTGGTAGCCACATCAAAAAGTTACAAAGAAATAGATAAAATTGATTTTAATAATATATTTTTATTTAGCCCAGTATACTCAAATATTATTTCAATATGCAGCCAATATACAAACTTAATGATAGTTTACATTGTTTTTTAAAATTTTCATACCTAACATTAGAAATGCAGCATGTTTTTTATACTTACAGCACATCTCAATTTGGATTGACCACATTTTACATGTTAGCCACATGTGGATAGTGATTATCATATTGTACAGCACAGGCATGATGTTTGTTAGTAAAGAAAGAACAACAAGAAAAAGATGACTGTTTGCTGTGTAACTGAATAAAACTTAGATTATTCAAAGGCAGGAGAAGGAACTGAGCAGAAACAGAATCCCTATTTGTACCAATTGATTAAATGGGAGAAAGAAGGAAAACATTGTATAATTACTCATTGTTTTATTTCTGTCTATGGATAACTCTATTGGGTTAATTTTATGTAACAAATTGATGGTTGTCCTCTTAATAAATCAATACCCTGTGGTTCCATTATTTTTATTAGATAGCGATTGTAAAACTGAACAATAAATGAAAATTCTAATTGATTTTAGGGCTTTACTTGATGTGAATATTCAAGTACTGAGATGGGTGTAGACAGATTAGGAAAAGGACTCATTCAAACTCCATGTCTTGGGATACAATCAATACTTACTATCAGTTCAATTCAAAATATTACACCCGTGTTTGAAGATTGTTGTGAAGAATAGAACAAAATTGCAAGCTCTGTGCTCTATCTCAATGACTGCGGATATAACAGTTACTGGAACAAAATAAAAATGTGTAAATCTTAAGTGCACATTATGCATTCTTATAAACACCTCACATGTGTTAATTCATTGAATTTTTAACAAAAATGCTATGAGATAGAAATTTACCATTAAAGTCATTTTAGGAAGTAGCAATTCACAGAAGTTGTACAACATACTCAAAGTCATACTGTGAGTAGGCAGGAGATCCAGGATATGAACCCATGCAGTTTAACTCCAAGGTCATTCTTTTTATGATCACTGAATACTGGCTACAATGGTTATTTCTTGAATGAGTAAAAGCATGATTTCATCACAAAATGAGTTCTATTTGCATTTGACATATGATAGGTTAAGAAAAGGAAAAATAAATATGAGCTAAACTGTTAACAGATGGCTTCAAGGAAGAGGTAGGATTTAAATGAGGTCTTGGATGATAAGTAAGTTTTAAAGATGCAGAATATGGTAGCAAGTGTATTTTGTGCATAGAAGAGAAGAAGAGAAGAGGATGAAGGAGGTGATTAGTTTGGGTTTCAGGAGATAGTGCAGTCACAGTTCAAAACAGCTCACATGAAAGAGTAGACTGAAAGAGCCACGGTAGTAATTCGGAATGTGGCCTTTGGCAAATACTGCAGTTGTTCTCTGCCTTTCTTTTTGTTTAGTCTCACATAAAAATCTATTTCAAAGAGAGGGTTTTCTCAATCGATGAACTTCCTTGTAGTGTGGAATTTCTGTACACCCACCCCCCAGGCTTATTGAGACATAATTAGCATTAAAACTTTGTGTAAGTTTAAAGTGTATAACATGATTATCTGATACAAGTATATATTGAAAAATTATTACCACAATAAGGTCAGTTAACACCTTCATCACCTCACATACTTTATGTTTTTTTTTGTGTGTGTGTATGAGGTGGTAACATTTAAGATCTACTCTCGGCAATTTTCAAGTATATAATACAGTGTTAACTAGAGTCACCATATTGTATATTAGATACCAAGAACTTATTTATCTTATAACTGGAAAAACTTGCCTGCCATTTCAATAAACAGAAAATGTTAAAAAAAAAAAAAAAAAAAGAAAATGTTGCCTGCCATAAAGCAATCAGCCACTGCTGCCACAAACTGTGCTCCCTGATGGAAATTCAGGATGGAGAAAAACAGGATACTGGTCCTAGATAGTTAAGATGCATATCTAAGGAATAATTTCAGTAAGCCTACACTCTTGCATCTTCCCATACATAAAAAAGCACTAAAATCATTAACTTGAGGTATCTGGGTTTTTGTGATTAGTAGCAATCTTTTGATGTTCAACTACATTTTTTTTTTTTTTCAGCAAAAACTGCTATATATTCTTGTTCCTCCTTACCTCTTAGGAGCAGTTCCTCAGAGCTATCTGAGAGGCTCTTTCCTGAGCTATAGTCCTTAGTATGGCACCTGAATAAAATATACCTTGCAATTTTTAAGTTGTGCATTTTTCTTCAGTCAACAGTTAACCCCTAGTCTCTGAAACTTCCATTCTACCCACTGTTTCTATAAGACAGAATTTTTAGTTTCTACATATAAGTTAAATTAGATAGATATTTTCTTGTGATTAAAAACCTTGTCTTATATATTCTTTCCTCAGTGCCTAACACTGAAATTGGTATATTGGATGATTAATATACATTTGTTATGAACAAGGACCTGTAGGGGGAGCAAAACTTGCCTCCCTAAAATATCTCTTTGGCATGTGGATCAAATCAAGGCCCAAAAGACTCATGAAGAAACTTTGACCTTCCCCCTAACTGCCTAGAAAAATTTAAATAGAGAACCTGTTCCCAGAATGGAGCTATCACAAGATATCTGCAAAGAATATGGGTAACGTGTGATGGAGGAAAACTCTAGGCAGGGTTTAGAGATCAGAGTCCACTCAGTGTCCCATTATCTCTGCATGACCCAGCAAATATTTGTTTCCAAACCTTTGCGTTTCATCTCCATTTCAATTGCCTTCTTCCCCTTTGAAGTTCCAAACCCCTATCCCCTCCTTTTCTTTAGCTAAAGATGGTATTTAAGGTGAGGGCTTTAGCCATTTTGGTGAGTTACTCAGTTTTCCTGGGTCTCGCCCATGTATACATGTTATTAAACTTTTGTTTGATTTTCTCCTGTTAATCTGTCTCATGTCAATTTAATTCTTAGACCAGCCAGAAGAACCTAAAACTGTATAGGAAAATTTGTTCATCCGTGACAGATTCCATGACCCCACTGCACAGCTTTGACTCTTGTCTCTGCCTCTCATTAACTGTGTGACCTTGGTTGAGTTATTTACCTAACATACTCATTGTGAGGTTTCAAGGAGTTAAAAATATGTAACACACTAGACCAGTACCTGGGGTACATAAGTGCTGTGTAAGAGTCACTATTCCAGGTCCTTTTGTTTTTGAACTGGATTGTTAAGGAACAATTACAAAAGTAATCTTCACCTTTAAGCAGAGATCTTCCTGCCTTGTTCTTTTCTCATGCAGAGAGTGCTCGACAACTATAAGTGTATTAGACTTTTACTCTGTCGTCATTCATTTATATTCATAATATCTATGTAACTACCACTCAGAACTATTGAATGTTAATATCTTTTTTCTACATATTTTTGGAGTATAATTGCTTTACAATATTGTGATAGTTTCTGCTGTACAACAAAGTGAATCAGCTATATGTATACATATATCCCTATATCACCTCCCTTTTGAGCCTCCCTCCCACCTTCCCTATCTCACCACTCTAGGTCATCACAAAGCATTGAGCTGATCTCTCTGAGCTATGTGGCTGCTTCCCACTAGCTATCTATTTTACATTTGGTAGTGTATATATGTCAATGCTACTCTCTCACTTTGTCCCAGCTTCCCATTCACCACTGTGTCCTCAGGCCCATACTCTATGTCTGTATCTTTATTCCTGCCCTGCCACTATGTTCATCAGTACCGTTTTTGCTTTTGTTTTTAGGTTCCATATATATGTGTTAGGATACGGTATTTATTTTTCTCTTTCTGACTTACTTCACTCTGTATGACAGTCTCTAGGTCCATCCACCTCATTACAAATAAATCAATTTTGTTCCGTTTTATGGCTGAGTAATATTCCAATGTATATATGTGCCACATCTTCTTTATCCATTCATCTGTTGATGGATATTTAGGTTGCTTCCATGTCCTGGCTATTGTAAATAGTTCTGCAATGAACATTGCAGTACATGTATTTTTTGAAGTATGCTTTTCACAGGGTATATGCCCAGTAGTGGGATTGCTGGGTCATATGGTAATTCTATTTTAGTTTCTTAAGGGACTTCCATACTGTTTTCCATAGTGGCTGCATCAATTTACATTCCCACCAACAGGGCAAGAGGCTTCCCATTTCTCCATATCCTCTCCAGCATTCATTGTTTGCAGATAATTTAATGATGGCCATTCTGACCAATGTGAGGTGATACCTCATTGTTATTTTGATTTGCATTTCTCAAATGATTAGTGATGTTGAGCATCTTTTCATGTGTTTGTTGGCAATCTGTACATCTTCTTTGGAGAAATGTCTATTTAGGTCTTCCACCCATTTTCAGATTGGTTTCTTTTTTTTTTTTTTTTTTGATATTGAGCTGCATGAGCTGCTTGTAAATTTTTGGAGATTAATCCTTTGTCAGTTGCTTTGTTTGCAAATATTTTCTCCTATTCTGAGGGTCATCTTTTCATTTTGTTTATGGTTTCCTTTGCTGTGCAAAAGATGTTAAGTTTCATTAGGTCCCATTTGTTTATTTTTGTTTTTATTTCCATTTCTCTAGGAGGGAGGTCAAAAAGGATCTTGCTGTGATTTATGTCATAGAGTGTTCTGCCTATGTTTTCCTCTAAGAGTTTTATATTGTCTGGCCTTACATTTAGTACTTTAATCCATTTTGAGTTTATTTTTGTGTATGGTGTTATGAAGTGTTCTGATTTCATTCTTTTACATATAGCTGTACAGTTTTCCCAGCATCACTTATTTAAGAGGCTTAGTTATCTCCATTGTATATTCTTGCCTGCTTTGTCAAAGATAAGGTGACCATATGTACATGGGTTTAATCTCTGTGCTTTCTATCCTGATCCATTGATCTGTATTTCTGTTTTTGTGTCACTACCATACTGTATCGATTACTGTACCTTTGTAGTATAGTCTGAAGTCTGGGAGCCTGATTCCTCCAGCTCCGTTTTTCTTTCTCAAGATTGCTTTGGCTATTCGGGGTCTTTTGTGTTTCCATACAAATTGTAAAATTTCTTGTTCTAGTTCTGTGAAAAATGCCATTGGTAATTGATAGGGATCACATCGCATTGAATCTGTAGATTGCTTTGGGTAGTATAGTCATTTTCACAATATTAATTCTTCCAATCCAAGAACATGGTATATCTCCATCTGTTTGTATCATCTTTCATTTTTCTTTTTTATCAGTGTCTTATAGTTTTCTGCATACAGGTCTTTTGCCTCCTTAGGTAGGTTTATTCCTAGATATTTTATTCTTTCTGCTGCAGTGGTAAATAGGAGTGTTTCCTTAATTTTTTTTCCTGATTTTTCATTGTTACCGTATAGGAATGCCAGAGATTTCTGTGTATTAATTTTGTATCCTGCTACTTTACCAAATTCATTCATTAGCTCTAGTAGTTCTCTGGTGGCATCTTTAGGATTTTCTTTGTATAGTATCATGTCGTCTGCAAAGAGTGAAAGCCATACTTCTTCTTTTCCAATTTAGACTATTTTTATTACTTTTTCTTCTCTGATTGCCATGGCTAAAATTTCCAAACCTATGTTGAAAATAGTAGTGAGAGTGCACACCCATGTTTTGTGCCTGATCTCAGAGGAAATGCTTTCAGTTTTTCACCATTGAGAACAATGTTGGCTGTGGGTTTTTCATATGTGGCCCTTCTTATGTTAAGGTAGGTGACCTCTATGCCTAGCTTCTGGAGAGTTTTTATGATAAATGTGTGTTGAATATTGTCAAAAGGTTTCTCTGCATCTACTGAGATTATCATAAACTTTTTATCCTTCAATTTGTTAACATGGTGTATCACATTGATTGATTTGCATATATTGAAGAATCCCTGCATTCCTGGGATAAATCCCACTTCATCATGGTGTATGATCCTTTTAATGTGCTGTTGGATTCTGCTTGCTAGTATTTTGTTGGGGATTTTTGCATCTATGTTCATCAGTGATATTGGCCTGTAGTTTTCTTTTTGTGTGACATCTTTGTCTGGTTCTGGTATCAGGGTGATTGTGGTCTCATAGAATAAATTTGGGAGTGTTTCTACTTCTACTATATTTTGGAAAAGTTTGAGAAGAATAGATGTTAGCTCTTCTCTAAATGTTTGATAGAATTCACCTGTGAAGCCATCTGGTCCTGGGCTTTTGTTTGTTGAAAGATTTTTAATCACAGTTTCATTTTCAGTGACTGTGATTGGTCTGTTCATATTTTCTATTTCTTCATGGTTCAGTCTTTGAATGTTGTACTTTTCTAAGAATTTGTCCATTTCTTCCATGTTCTCCATTTTATTGGCATATAGTTGCTTGTTGTAGTTTCTCATAATCCTTTGTATTTCTGTGATGTCAGTTATTACTTCTCCTTTTTCATTTCTAATTCTGTTGAACTGAGTTTTCTCCCTTTTTTTCCTGATGAGACTGACTAATGGTTTACTAATTTTGTCTATCTTCTCAAAGAATGAGCTTTTAGTTTTATTTATCTTTGTTATTGTTTCCTTCATTTCTTTTTCATTTATTTCTAATCTGATCTTTATGATTTCTTTCCTTCTGCTAAGTTTGGGGTTTGTTCTTCTTTCTCTAATTGCTTTATGTGTAAGGTTAGGTTGTTTATTTAAGATGTTTCTTGTTCTCGAGGTAAGATTGTATTGCTATAAACTTCCCTCTTAGAACTACTTTTGTTGCATCCCATAGGCTTTGGGTCATCGTGTTTTCATAGTCATTTGTTTCTAGGTATTTTTTTACTTTCCTCTTTGATTTCATTAGTCATCTCTTGGTTGTTTAATAGCGTATTGTTTAGCCTCCATGTGTTTGTATTTTTTACAGTTTTTTTTTCCCTGTAATTGGTATCTAGTCTCATAGCATTGTGGTCAGAAAAGTTGCTTGATATGATTTCAGTTTTCTTAAATTTGCCGAGGAATGATTTGTGACCCGAGATGTTGTCTATCTTAGAGAATGTTCCGTGTGTACTTGAGAAGAATGTATATTCTGTTGGTTTTGGATGGAATGTCCTATGAATATCAATTAAGTCCATCTGGTCTAATGTGTCATTTAAAGTTTGTGACTCCTTATTTATTTTCTGTTTGGATGATCTGTGCATTGGTGTATGTGTGGTGTTAAAGTTCCCTACTATTATTGTGTTACAATCAATTTCACCTTTTATGGCTGTTAGTTTTGCCTTATGTATTGAGGTGCTCCTATGTTGGGTGCATATTTTAAATTATTATATCTTCCTCTTGGATTGATCCCTTCATCATTATGTGGTACCCTTCCTTTTCTCTTGTAATAGTCTTTATTTTAAAGTCTATTTTGTCTGATGTGAGTATTGGTACTCCAGCTTTCTTTTGATTTCCATTTGCATGGAATATATTTTTCCATCCTTCACTTTCAGTGTGTATGTGTCCCTAGGTCTGAAATGGGTCTCTTGTAGAGAGCATATATACGAGTCTTGTTTTTGTATTCATTGAGCCAATCTGTGTCTTTTAGTTAGGACATTTAATCCATTTACATTTAACATAATTATTGATATGTATATTCCTGTTACCATTTTCTTAATTGTTTTTGGTTTGTTTTTGTAGGTCATTTCCTTCTCTTGTGTTTCCTGCCTAGAGGAGTTCCTTCAGCATTTGCTGTAAAGCTTGTTTTGTGGTGCTGAATACTATTAAATTTTTCTTGTCTGTAAAGTTTTTAATTTCTCCATTGAATATGAATGAGAACTTGCTGGGTAGAGTAATCTTGGTTGTAGGTTTTTCCCTTTCATCACTTTAAATATATCTTGCCACTCCCTTCTGCCTGTAGAGTTTCTGCTGAAAGATCAGCTGCTAACCTTATGGGGATTCCCTTGTATGTTATATGTTACTTTTCCCTTGCTGCTTTTAATATTTTTTCTTTGTGTTTAATTTGTGTTAGTTTGATTAATATGTGTGTCCACATGTTTCTTCTTGGGTTTATCCTGTTGGGACTCTATGCTTCCTGGACTTGATTAACTATTTCCTTTCCCATGCTGAGGAAATTTTCTAGGATAATCTCTCGAAATATTTTCTCACACCTTTTTTTTTTTTTTTCTTTTTCTTCTGGGATGTGTATAAGTCGAATGTTGGTGTGCTTAATGTTGTCCCAGAGGTCTCTGAGAATCTCCTCCTTCCTTTTCATTCTTTTTCTTTGTTTTTCTCTGTGGTGGTTATTTCCACCATTCTATCTTCCAGCTCACTTTTCCATTCTTCAGCCTCAGTTATTCTGCTATTGATTCCTTCTAGAGTATTTTTAATTTCAGTTATTGTGTTGTTCATTACTGTTTGTTTGCTCTTTAGTTCTTCTAGGTCCTAGTTAAACGTTTCTTATATTTTCTCTATTCTATTTCCTACAATTTAGATCATCTTTACTATCATTACTTTGAATTCTTTTTCAGGTAGTTTGCCTATTTCCTCTTCATTATTAGGTCTTGTGAGTTTTTATCTTGCTCCTTTGCCTGCAAGATATTTCTCTGTCTTCTCATTTTGTCTAATTTACAGTATTTGAGGTCTCCTTTCCCTAGGCTACTGGGTCATAGTTCCTCTTGTTTCTGTTCTCTACCCCCAGTGGTGAGGTTGTTCCAGTGGCTTGCATAGCCTTCCTGATGGGAGGGACTGGTGCCTTCATTCTGGTGTGTGAGGCTGATTCTTTTCCCTCTGATGAGCAGGGTCATGTCAGGTTGTGTAGTTCGGGTGTCTGTGAGCTTATTATGACTTTAGGTAGTCTGTGTGCTGATAGGTGGGCTTGTGTTCCTGTCTTGTTTGTTGTTTGGTGTGAGGGGTCCTGCACAGATAGCTGCTGGCATTTGGGTGGAGCCAGGTCTTGGATTCAGATAGAGGCCTTTGTGAGAGCTCTCAGTGATTAATCTTTCCTGGGGCTGGGAATTTTCTAGTGGTCCAGCATTCTGGACTCAGTGCTCCCACCCCAGAGACTCAGGCCTGAATTCCCGTAGAGGAACCAAGACCCATTAAGTTGCTCATCCCAGCAATAAAGGGGATTAAAAAGAATAAATATTTAACAAAACTTCAGACAAATGGTAAAAAGTAAAATCAAACAAACAAAAACAGAAACAAGGAAGATGCACACACAGAAAAGAATCAAAAACAGAACGAAATAAAACAAAAAGCAAGAGAACAACCAGACAAACAAAAGAACCCAAGACCAAAATCAATTAAGAAGAAAACTGACAAAAACAAATAACTAAAAAACAAAACCAAAGCAGAGTGCCAATTGAAGAATTAAGCAAAGAAACAAACTGACAAAAATGATTTAAAAAAAGGAAAAGAAAAAGAGAAAGGCAAAGAAGACAGAACAACAAAAAATCAACGTAGAAATAGAAATATAACAAAATAAAATAGAAAATATATTAAAGAAAAAAGAAAAAAACAAAGAAAACCCCAGAGAAATGTTAAAAACAAAACCAAACAAACAAAAATAGAAACAGCAAAACACACACATGCAAAAGAAACAAAAACAGAACCAAATAAAACAAAAAGCAAGAGAACAACCAGACAAATAGGAGAACTCAAAAATGAAATCAAACAATTAGGATCAAAACTAACAAAAACGGAAGACCTAAAAACAAAACTAAAGCAGTGTATCAACTGAAAAATAAAGCAAAGAAATAGAACAAACCGATAAAAATGATTAAAAATAATAATAATATAAAATAAACAAAATACATAAAATAAAATAACTAAAAAAAGGGGAAAAACATAGGACAACAAAAAAGCAAAGTAGAAAAGGAAATATAAAAAAATAAAAATACATTAAAGGAAATGAAGGCGAAAAAGTAAGGGAAAAGAACATAGAACAATAGAAAAGCAAAGTAAAATTAGAAATATATTAGAAAAATAAAAAATATGTTCTAAGATACGAAGATCCGAAAAGACTAAAAAAAAAAAAAAAAAAAAAAAAACCCAAAACAAGAAACAGACAAGAAAAAAGAATAAAACAACAACAGAGAGACAGAACCAAAAACAAAATAAATCAAATCATAATAAAATAAATAGTAATAATTATGTTTCCCTGGGGTCTCAGTTGTAAGTGTCCTTGCACAAGCCATGAACCACAGCCCACTTTTGCCTCCCCAAGAGGGTCTCCTCTGTCACTGGGCTGGTCTCTGGACCAGTTGTGGGCCCTGTGGGGACCACTCAGACTCTTACCTGGCCCAATTCTTGCGTGTACTTGCCCCCAAAGTCTACAGCTGTCAGAGTTAGACTGTTTTCATGTGTGGGAATACTCATTGTCTACTCAGATATTCCATAGATGCAGGGTCTACATAGCTGACCATGGGGATTTAATCTGCAGCTTGTAGAGCTGATGGAAATATTTTTGATCTTCTTCCTTATTCGCCCCATTCCTGGGGTTCAGCTTTGGTTTTATCCTCACCTCTGCATGTTGTCCACCCACAGGAGTCTGGTCCTGAGGCTGCCTTGTAGCTCTTGGGTCTGCCCCAGTGAATACAGGGCTCAGAGGTGGTATGAGTCCTTGGATTGCAGGAGCCCCAGTGACACCAAATGTGCAGGGAAGCCAGCAGCCAAGGGCACAAGAGATATGGCCCTACTGAGGGCCTTTTCTTGTACTCAGCATAAGACAAGTGAGGCCCAGCCCTGAGGGTTTTTTTTTTTTTTTTTTTTTTTTTTATTGCTCAGCAGCCAGCACACAAGAGCCAGCCCTGAGAGGGCTTCTTTTATTGTCCGTCAGCAGGCATCAGTGTGTGGGGACAAAGAGGCTACAATAGTGGCTCCTCTCCCTGCGTGTGACTCAGCAGTAGCGCCCTGCTTCCATGGCAGTCTTGTCTTCCTCCCTAGGCATTCCCTGCTGCAGATTTCCTCGCTTCCGTCCCCTCAGTCCATGTCTCCACAGCCAACAGCAGTTCTTGCTCTGGGCCTGTTCTCCAGTTCCCATGCTCCAGCTCCCAGTCCCCTTGCACACCTGTGAATACATGTCCCAGACCTGGGTACATAGGGCCATGGTACGGACCATCTGTGTATTTCTCATTCTGTCCTATCTGTCACAGATCAACCACTTCACCCTCTTCTGACAGGCTCAAATGCTTCCCTTCTGTCCCATCAATTTCCCCGTCAGAGAGGGGGTTTCCCTGAATTCGGGAATCTCTCCTCTGCTTCAGCTCCCCTGCCCCGGGATGCAGGTCCCTTCCTGCTTCCTATCCTCCTTCTCTCTTCTGTTTTTCATCCTACCCTGTTATGCAGGGATCTTTATAGTCCTTTCTGGTGTCCGAGGTCTTCTGTTAGTGTTCAGCCTATGTTCTGAGAGAACTGTTGCATATGTAGATGTATTCCTAGTGCATCCATGGAGAGAGATGAATTCCACGTCCTCTACTCTTCTGCCTTCTTGCTTCAATATCTTAAATTTTAAATGAAATAATGTATTACTTGAGATGATGCCTGAGATTTGCTGTAAATACTACAGAGAGGGGGTGGGAGTATAGATATAACAAATTAACCAGGACCCCACAATTGTTCAATCTGGGCTGAAGGCTACATGACTACTCTATGTACTTTGTTGTATGTTTGAAATTTTTATAATGGAAAGATTTTATTTGATTTATTTGTTTAATTGAAGTATAGTTGACTTACAAGATTATATTAGTTTCAGGTATACAGCATAGCTACTCAATATATATAGAGAGATTATATTCTATTTAAAATTATTACAAAATAATGGCTATA
Source organism: Balaenoptera acutorostrata (assembly GCF_949987535.1). Taxonomy (NCBI): domain Eukaryota; kingdom Metazoa; phylum Chordata; class Mammalia; order Artiodactyla; family Balaenopteridae; genus Balaenoptera; species Balaenoptera acutorostrata. The sequence continues at coordinate 33,642,748 of NC_080076.1, read as the reverse complement.
TTTCCCTGTGCTGTACAATATATCCTATTGCTTATTTATTTTATACATAGTTGTTTGTGTTTCTTAAACTCATATCCTTATCTCACTGCTCCTCCCTTCCCTCTCCTCACTGGTAACCACTAGTGTTTTATCTATTTTGTGTCTATTTCTACTTTGTTATATATATATATATATATATATATATATATATATATATATATATATATATATATATATATATATATATATATATATATATATATTTAGATAACCACTAATCACTTTTGTATAAGTGATATCATACAGTATTTTTCTTTGTCTGTGTGACTTATTTCACTATGCATAATACTCTCTAGGTCCATCTGCACTGTTGCAAATGGCAGCAGTTCATTTTTTTATGGCTAGGTAATATTCCATTGTATATGTATACCACATCTTCTTAGGTTTTGTTCTTCTTTTTCTAATTCCTTTAATTAGTAGTTTAGGTTGTATATTTGAGATTTTTCTTGTTTCTTGAGGTAGGTCTGTATCACTATAAACTTCCCTCTTAGAACTGCTTTTGCTGCAGCTCATAAGGATAGTTTGGAAAGTTGTATTTTCATTTTCATTTGTCTTGAGACATTTTCTTATTTCCTCTTTCATTGATTCATTTACCCACTGGTTTTTAAGTAGCATGTTGTTTAGTCTCCACATGTTTGTGCTTTTCCCATTTTTCTTTCTGTAATTGATTTCTGGTTTCATACTGTTGTTGTTGAAAATAATCCTTGATATAATTTCTATCCTCTTAAATTTGTTGAGACTTGTTTTGTGGCCTAGTATGTGATCTATCCTGAAGAAAGCTCCATATGCAGTTAAAAAGAATGTGTATTTTGCTGCTCTTCAATGGAATATCTATTTAAAGTCCAACTGGTCTACTGTGTCATTTAATATTGATATTGACATTGCCTTATTGATATTGTCTTATTGATATTGATATTCTGTTGCCTTATTGATTTTCTGTCCATTGATGGGAGGGTTAAAGTTTCCTACTATTATTTTACTGTTGTCAATTTGTCCATTTATGACTGATAATAGTTGTCTTATATATTTAGGTTTTTCTGTATTTGGTGCATATATATTAATGAGTGTTATAATATTTTCTTCTTGCATTGATCCCTTTATAATTATATAATGCCTTATTTTTTTTATTCATTTTTAAATTTTATTTTTGGCTGTGTTGCATCTGCATTGCTGCACACAGTCTTTCTCTAGTTGTGGTGAGTGGGGGCTACTCTTCATTGCAGTGTGCGGGCTTCTCATTGACGTGGCTTCTCTTGTTGCAGAGCACTAGGTGCCTGGGCTTCAGTAGTTGCAGCATGTGATCTCAGTAGTTGTGGCTCATGGGCTCCAGAGTGCAGGCTCAGTAGTTGTGGCATATGGGCTTCATTGTTCCATGGCATGTGGGATCTTCCCAGACCAGGGTTCGAATCCATGTCTCCTGCATTGCCATGCGGACTCTCAACCACTGCGCCACAAGGGAAGCCCTTATAATGCCTTTTTTTGTCTTTTTTAATAGCCTTTGTTTTAACGTCGATTTTGTTTCATATGAGTATTGCTACCTCTGCTTTCTTGTCATTCTCATTTGCATGAAATATATTTTTCCATCCCCTAATTATCAGTCTGTGTGTCTTTAGCTCTGAAGTGAGTGTCTTGTAGGCAACATATAGATGGGTCTTGTTTTTTTATCCAGTCAGTTACCCTACATCTGTTGATTGAAGTATTAAGACCATTGAGATATGAAGTAATTATTGATAGGTATGTACATATTACTGTTTTATTATTTTTTCTAGATGTTTTTATAGTTCTCTGTTTATTTCTTCTTCTTTTTGTTTATTCCTTTGTGGTTTGATGATTTTCTTTAATATGATGTTTGTGTTTGTTTCTAGTTTTTTCTATTTTAAGTTGTTGATTTTTAATTTCCATGGGGTTCATATATGTTGATCTACAGCCATATCTACTTGTTTTAAACTGTAGTCATTTAAGTTTAAAAGGTATATATTTTTACTTCCTTCCCCTATATGTTGTTATTTTGATGTCATATTTTACATCTTCATCTTCATATTTATCCCTTTACATATGCTATAGTCATAAATGCTATATAATTTTTTATCTTTCTATCTTCCTACTAGCTTATTTAAGTGGTTGATCCTTAGCCCTTATATATTTTCTTTCCTAGTGGGAGTTTTCTTTTCCTATAGATTTTTAATTTTTGTCATATCCACTTAGAAAAGACCCTTTAACATTCCTTTTAGTGTAGATTTAGTATTGATGAACTTTTGGTTTTTGCTTGTCTGAGTAATTTACCTCTCCTTCAGTTTTAAATGATAATCATGCTGGGTCAACTATCATAGGTTGCAGGATTTTCCCTTTCAGTATTTCAATATATTATGCCACTCACTTCTGGACTGAAAAGTTTCTGCAGAGAAATCATTTGATAGTCTTGGGCGAAGTGGGGGGTTCCCTTTTATATGATTCTTTATTTTTCTTTTTCTGCCTTTAGAATTCTTTTACTTTTGTCATTTTAATTATGATATGTCATGGAGTAGGCCTGTTTGGGTTCATCTCATTGGGACCCTATTTTCTTCCTGTACCTTGACATCTCTTTCCTTCTTCAGCTTTCAGAACTTGTCAGCCATAATTTCATCAAATACATTTTCAACTCCCTTCTCTCTCTCTTCTCCTTCTGTGAACTCTATAATGAAATTGGTATGCTTGATATTATCCCAGATATCTCTTAACTTTTTCTCATGTTTTTAATTTGTTTTTCTCTTTGCTGTTCTAATTGAGTGATTTCCATTATTCTACCTTCCAGATCTCTTATGCATTCTTTTGTATCACCTAGTCTGCTATTAATTCCTTCTAATGTGTTTTTCATTTCAGTTATTGTATTCTTCAGTTCTGACATGTTCTTTTTTTATATTTTCTAGTTTGTTGTTAAAATTTTCACTGAGTTTGTTTACTCTTTTCCCTAATGTAGTTAGCATTCTTATTTCTAGGGCTTTGAATTCTTTACCTGATAATTTGTTTTAATTTCTGTTTTATTATTTATTTTTTTTCAGGGATTTTTCTCTTGCTCTTTCAACTGAGACCAGTTCCTCCATCTTCCCATTTTGTTTAACTTTTTCTGACTCTATGAAATTAGGTGAAACAATTACTATTGCTGTCTTGAAAAAGTGTCCTTCTGTGGGAGCATCACTATATAGTCTGCATTTGCCCAGTCATTGTTTTGGAAGAGCTGGATTTGACATGAACACAAGTCACATCTTTCCTCATGGTATGCTGACATCTATCACCTTAGTAGAAGGTGTCCCTGGAGATGAAGCAGCTAGAACCAGTGCCAGATGTGAAGCAGGGCTTCCCTTATGCTCAGTGTCTGTTATTGCCCTATTGGAGGTTGGGATTGTGGTCCTAAATTGTAGGAGAAGAAGCCCTGATAGATGGATTCAAGTTTGCTCTGTTTCCTTTAAGTTTGTACTCTCCCTTCTCCCAATACATGTACCCTTGTCCCAGAGTGGTGCGGTGCTAGAGCATGAGGTGCCTGGCATGTGATTGGCCACAGGCTGTGGCAGCCCAGCCACATACAGAGGTACAGGCTGCTTCTGATGATCTGCCTGTGTAAGCACCAGTAATGGCCCCACTCAGATGCACTTCAGGTCCAAGCCTCCTTCATCCCTCCCAACTTATCCCTCTCTTTGTCCTCTGCAGCTCTCCTCCTCGTGTGGAGATTTGCAGCAGGGTAAGCAGGTCATGTGTGGTTTCTCAGTGTGTGTCAAGACACAGGTTGTGATGGTCTGGACACCATCAGAGATTGGGACTACTTCTGATGTGCTCCCTACTGTGGGGGCAGTAATGGCTGTCCCCACCTGCTTACATGCCATTTTGGGTCTAAGCTGCCTCTGTGTCTTACAACCAACATTTTTGCTCAGTTGTGCCAACCCTTGTCCCAGTGTGGACCTGTAATGTGAGATAAGTGTGCTTAGTGCTTTTTCTTGGCTCAGGCTGGGGCATGTGCTGGGGCAGTTGTGGGAAATGGGGTGGCCACTTGAGCAGTTTTCAATTTGCTCTCTTTGCCCTGCTTCAGGAGCAAGCCAGCACAGGTGCATTCCTCATGAGCAGAGTATGGGCTTCCCACAACCCTCTTGTTAGTCTCACTGGTCTTACAACCAGCCAAAGGTGCTTGTCTTCGCTGTGTCACACCCCAGGACTGGAGCACCCAACATGTGGTTTGAACCACTCACACCCTAGGGAGGATCTCTGCCCATGTAATCTCCCTTTTCCTCTGAGTTCCCTCCCAGGGACACAGGTACTGACTCCTCACTCTCTTCCCTTCCTACCGAATTTCATGTGTATTTTTCTTACACTTTTGTTTTGTGTAGGAGTATTTCTGCCAGTTTCCAGTTAGTTTTCAGTGAGAATTATTTCACATATAGATGTATGTTTGATGTGTTCATGCTGGTTTGTGAGTTCCACATCCTCCTACTCCATCATCTTGATCGATCCTGATGAAAACATTTTTTTAATCTTATGTAAGTAGCTTCATAATTTTGCTCTTCCTAATAAATATACCCTCATGCCTTTTTAATAACAGCCTCAATGAATTGTCTTTTTTGGAGGAAAAAATGCATAACAAATAATGTTAAAGAAGTCCCCTCATTCTACATCTCAGTCACGTTTTGTCCTTCCCAGTAGCATAAGAATGAATTTATTTTGATGTCATTGATCTAAAACAAGTACACTGCCAGTTATTTCTCCAGCAAAGATTGGTTTATTTGGAATCAACAAATAATTGCTATTTGGATCTGCAACCATTATGAACCATGTGCAAGTCTCCCCACAGCAAGTAGAGGAGAACTCTTTTAAAGAGGGGAAAAAGAAGTTGGGAGGGCTATAGTAAACAAAGACTCCATTGGATAAATTGAGAGTTTGAAGTATAGTGCTTTTCATTTGCTAGGTTGTGAAAATCTCTTATTGGCCAGACTAGCAGTGGAAGTCTTTCTTCCTCCTGGTGGGCTCTGCTATCATCCTAGAGTGTGAGATCCCCTCCTTCTTGTCTCCTAACTCTATTTTAATTGAGGTTTCTCATTATTAACTTTTACAACATCAGCCCATATTTTTAGTTCTATTACAAATTTATATAAATAATATTTTATTTCTGTACATTAAAGTTTTACTTAAACAATGATATATTCTACCTTAGGCAACTTAACTTTTCCTATGAATAATTTACTTTTAGATTTAACCATGTCAACAAAAATAAATCTAGTTCTTCCATTTTATCTGCTATAGAACAGTCTATTACCGTGCATAGCCACAATTTGTTTTTGCTACTGCAAACACTGCTACAATGAACATTCCATTATATAATCACTTGCATATATTTGTAAGAATTCCCCTTGGGAATATACCTAGAAGTGAACATTTTTGGTCATATGGCATTTTAATGTTCACGTACACTATATATAGCCATATTGCTCTCTGGAGCAATTGGAAATCTCAAAAAGTTGGAAAGCCATTGTTTTGCAGTACCTTTTGACCAATGTCTAATACTGATTTGTTCTTTCAGTTTGTTTGTTTTGGCTAATCTGATAGTATTAAGTACATCTCATTGTCATTTTATTTTGATTTCTCTGGTTACTAGTGAGAATAAACATCTTTTCAAATGCATATTAGCTTGCAGATTCTCTCTTCTGTGAATTGCTACCTCATACCCTATTTTTTTTTCCTATTAGAACATATAATTTCTCTTACTGATTTATAAGCATTCTTTACACACTTGGGATACTAAGCTGTGGATAATTATAATATAGAGATGATGACAATAAATTTAGATATGTTTTCTCACCAGTCCAAGATCACTCAGATGATAATTGTAATCATGACACTTAACTACAAATTCTTTTTCTCCTACACTATGCTGCCTTCCAAATAGCAAATAATAAGGTTAAAGTAAAGGACTTCTAAAATCCTTTTCATTTCTGACATTTTATGTTTTTATCAATTGTCAAGTTCATGAAGAAGGTAATTTTTCTTCCATGTAAAATTTGGTTGGCTTGTATTATTGATTAATGTGTGATAATGATATTAAGAAGAGCAAGATTATTTTACCCCTGTCTTTTCAGACAAAGACAACCTCCTGGATTTGGAGGCTCCTTAAGAATTTAAAATACAGCAACTAAGTCTATCAGTAGATTATTTTCCTTCCGTGATTGCAGCTTCATCAGTGTCACACAAAATATTCATTTATGGTATTGTTAATAAAAACAATTAAATTATCCCTGAGATTGCCAAACTATGTTTTGCTGAAGAGATAAACTCTAACATATTATTTTAAAATATATTATGACAGTGTTCCACTAAAATGCCCGTGTTTTTGACATTACCTGGAACAAAAACGGAGAGCATATTTATTTGAGTTAACAGATGTTTGATATGATGTGCCAAGGAGATAGAACTCTTCCGTTTGTCATCTTTCTCTTGTAAGGCTTTGCTATGTATGTAAAATAACATGATTCTTGTGTTGTTTTAAAGACTTTGAAGCATCATCATAGGAATAAAAAGTATTCTTTGTTCTCTGAACAACTCATAGAGACACAGGACACAGGAGAATGGCTGGCCTGAGCTGGTTTGCAGAAAATAAATCCAAATGCTCACTCCAGGTATTTTTTAAGTTCTTCACAGCCTCACGTAGAATTTAATTTATTGCTTTTATTGATTCCTAAAGGTCTGTGATGTACTGAGCAGCATTTGCATTCCTAGGCTGAGTAAAAAGACTAAATGGCAGAATATTATGGAGTGTTAAACATTGGAAATGGAGAACCAAGTAAAGGAAGTTTGAAAGGCAATAAAGATATTTGCCCTTAACAATCCATCTTCTGTGTCACTCTACACACAATTAGTAGCTCAATTCCAATTAAATTGATTGTTTCTTGCAGATTTAGGCACATTCATATTAAAGAGTATGCAAAAATGAATATATTCTATAAGCCTGTGAAATAAGCAGGGATTTTCAGATGGTAAACTTTTCCTGGAATTCATCCACCTAGTTTTTTGTTTTGTTTTGATATTGGTGGTTGTTGCAATGAGTAACAAAACACACTCACTGCTAATGATGAGTTTAACTAAATATCCAAAACCTAACTTGTGTACCCCTACCTCAAACCTGAAACTCTTTCCTATTTCCTTGTTTCTGTGAATGACTTCTATCTTTATTAGTCAAGACTTAAAAGAAAATAAACAGTTGTTAGTAAACCTTTTCAATCTTGAATTTTTATTACCAGACCAAGTGAAACTTTTCTTTAGAATAACTGTACTGGCCTTCCAAACTTACACTAATATTTGGATGTATGAAGAAACTGTAGTCAATTACTCCACTGTTTATTGAAAAGACCATTCTTTCCCCACTTCTCTATAGTGATACCACTGTCACCATAAATAAGGCAGTCATATTTATGCTGATCACATTCTGAATTTTCTATTCAGTTTTATTGGTCAGTATGTCTACTTTTGCACCAGTACTATATGGTCTTATTTAATGTATCTTTACAATAGATTATTCAAAATTGACTAGGTTCTTGGTGACCTACAGTATTTCCAAAAATGTTTTAGAAATATTTAGTTAAATTGAAGGGGGAAAGCTTACATTTGAATTAGAATTGGTTAAATTTACAGATTCATTTTGGGAAAACTAACATGTTTATAATATTAAGTATTCCAATATTGATATTCCAATATTGAGTATAACACATCCCTCTATTTATTTAGATTTTTCCATTTCTGCCCAAAATTATCTTGCTGATTTCATTGTAGGGGCTGTCAACTGGAAAAAATGCATAATCTAAAAGTTGAGAGTTATGTTTTATTTGGAGACATTACTCAAGACTATAGCCTGGGGATAAGTCTCTTAGATAGCTTTGAGAAACGGTTCCAAAGAGGCAAGGGAGAAGCCAAAATATATAGGAAAAAAAAAAAAAAAAACATGTAGTTTAACATCAAAAGATTACTGCTAATCACAAAAAAACAGACATCTCAATGATGATCTTAATGATTTTAGTACTTTTCTATGCATGGCAAAAATGCAAGATTCTGGGCACATTGAAATTATTCTTTAGATATGCATCTTAACTATCTAGGGCCTGTATCCTGTTTTCCTCTATCCTGAATTCTCCTCAGGGTGCATTTTTGGGGGCAGCTTCAGTGGGCAACATTTGTTGTTTACTGGAATGGCAGACAACGTTTTCTTTGTCCACAGAATCTCCTTTTGATCATAAATTTGACCAAGGTTACTGAGACATTTCATACCCTTTTGTTCCTTGGCCCTAGGAAGTCACTTTCCTAGATCAGGAGAGGATTCTGTTCATAGGCCACTTAATGTGCTAATTTTTGGATTAGGCCCTATTGGTAACCTATAATTCTCTGGATCACCTGTCTTACTAGTCTATGATGACACAGAAATTGTTCTCCATTGTTGCTTCTTCCCATATCTAGAGTTGAACTATTACAATTATTCTGTGTAGAGTTATATATATGATGACTACCCTAAGATGATTAGCCATTGTTAATATTGTCAGAGACCTGGTTACACACTAAGTAATGCAAGAGACAACAATTTTATTAAATAGAGAGGATACAAGTAATATAGATAGTAACATTAATAAAGTCATAGTACAGCAGAGAGAAGCACAGGCATAAGTAATTTGAAAAACAACAAGACAGAACATATTAAAACAATGATTAGTATAACTAGTTGTAATCTGGTTGCAATAAGTCATCAAGTCCAAAGTGGAGCCAGCTGGAGAATCCTAATTCTGGAGGGATCAATTAGAGAGAAAAAGATAGATGTTTCATTTTTGTTTGCAGAAGTGTACTATATCAACTTATTGTAGGTCATAGCATAATCAAAAACGTTTTCCAGTTCAGTGGTATGATCTAAAAGTCATCAGAAACTTATGCTTGTCAAAAAAAGTCCTTTTATGAATCTTCTTGAAGGTCTTCATCTTATAATACTAGATTTTTAAGCATTCCATAGAAATTTTATAGTGACAATATTAATGATATTTATTCATATAATATAACTTAAGAATGTTTTATTATAACTTGTTTGACATGGTTTCTCATATAATTTAAGATACCAAATAAACCTAACTTAATATCACTCTTTGGGATGTTTCAGGAGTCCTTTGAAGCATCCTTAAGTTAGCTAGAGGTCAAATGAATTTTAGAATTTGACTTGGAGATGGTTGTCAAAGATATCAAAAGGTTTTAAAACACTTGGTTAAATAAGATAATAGGTCACTGAAATAATACTTATTCATCCAATAAAAATGACAATAAAATATTTTTAGGACAAATACAGATCATTTAGAAGGCTAAGAAACTCAAAATCTGTTACTGAAAGTAGCTTAACATTCTAAGAAAATTTTGTTGTCTTAACATAGGGAAAACCAAACACCAGTGTTACATTAGTCCACCCTCAATAACAAACTTCATTTACCTAATTAAATTCATTCCAATCCCAGCCTGACTATGCATAAAACTCTTTTTTTCAGGACCCCCTTTCCACAGCTTTCCATAATTTTCTGTATCTATATTAGTTTATCTCTTATTTTCTTTTTCATCTAGAAACAACCAGCTCTAGAACACAATCACTTTCTTTTCCTTTAACAAAATGCATTTCCATTCCTCATACCTTCTTTTACTTAAAACTCACATTCTACTTTCCTTGCATACTGGAATATTTCCCTTATTAATTCTAGTAATTGCACATATCACAATTTAACCTTTAAAAACCTTAATCTCTAGTGAAAACCAACCAGTAAGTCATTGGAACTGTTTGTCATACCAGCATTTCCTGACTGGCAAACTTAGGAACATTCCATCACCTCTAGAAACATACATCTTTTCATAGTACAATTTCTTTCCTCAATGTGGTACAACACATGTGTCTAATAAACCCAAATATCTTTAGTTTCCTTCTCATAAGAAGATAAAAGTAGCAATTAATATTCCAGTATTTTATCTTACTTGAAATGATCTGGATATTCAATGAATTCCATAATTTAACTTAGCAAAACTCTAAAGTTTCAAGTTACCAAAATCTGGAGAAATTATTTTAGATAGACATACCCGAAATGTAATGATTCCTAAAGTGTTCACTTGAAAACTCTTATCTCATTTTACCTCTGTTTTATAACTCATGAAAATTTCTTCATACCAAGTTAATTTTTCTTGGTGTCAAACTCTGTAGTAGAAATAAAATGAACGCACTGACTTTCAGAAAACCTAGGTATAATAAAAGTGATACATGCCTGTATTGATTTAATCAATAAGCTTACGTTAGTTTAATATCAGATATTAATTTAATACTGAATATTTCCTAGATAACATGAACTTGAAATTTATTCTAGCCAGTTTCCTTTATATTTAGAAATATTTAATTTGTAAGCACTTACCTTTAAGTCAATTAGAGCACTTTTATAATTTAATTTTGCTAATACTATACTGAGTTAGAAATATTTCATGTGTGAAACATACACACAGACATATAGACATAACTAGTGATCTCATAGCTTCACTTTAAAACATTGTCATGAATCAGGTATTACAATGTAAACTTACTAGTTTATAAATAATAGTTGGAATAAGTTAAATTTGTTTGCTCAGATGATTAAGGCTTTACTCTTTATTGAAAAGACTTTTAAGATTTGTTTTTGTCCTTGATAAATCCTTAAAGTAGGCTGTGAATTAGGTTTCGAGAGAGTCTTTCCACCAGTTGGAGTTTAAACAGGCCTTTCCCCCACTTTTTTTCCCCCTTTGCTTTCAGGTTCTACCTGATTGAGCTAATTAGGTTCAGTCACAGGTTATTTTGGGCTGTGCTTACATTTCTGATTTGTAGAGATTTGCAAAACAAAGACGGTTGCTTTTAATTCTCCAAAGAACTGGCCTGTCACCTAAATGATATTAAAAGATTGATTTGCCCAACTAAGTTTTTTAAATTTACTTTTTAATATCAGTGAGAAGACTTTCAACAAAACTGAAAATCAAGAGTTCAATGTTCTAGAACTTTAGGGTTCAATTTATCATGCCTTAAAAAGTTTGTCCAAGGCATTCAGCAAAGTCCCTCTTTTGAAGGTAGAAGTTAAACGGGGGGTGGAGGGAGTGGGTTTCCTTTCATATGTTTAATTAATATTGCCTGGAAAAAAAAAATATTGCCTGGGAGGCAGATTTGTATGCCCTATCTTATAATGCCACGTAAGGGAAGCATTCCTAGTGAGATATAATGTCTATCCTATAATATAAATAAACAAAAGTTTTGTAACCATCTTATATAAAGTTCATTTAAATATACCAACATTTATAAACTTTTATCTCAATTCTATCAACATTTTTTAACATTTTTTATTGGAGTATAATTGCTTTACAATAGTGTGTTAGTTTCTGCTGTACAGTGAAGTGAATCAGCTATATGTATACATATATCCCCTCCCTCTTGTACCTCCCTCCCCACCATCCCACCCATCTAAGTCATCACAGAGCACAGAGCTGAGATTCTTGTGCTATACAGCAGGTTCTCACTAGCTATCTATTTTACATATGGTAGTGTATTTATGTCAAACCTAATCTCCCAATTCATCTCACTCTCCCCTTCCCCCATTGTGTCCACACATCTGTTTTCTAGTTCTGCATTTCTATTCCTGCCCTGAAAATATGTTCATCTGTACCATTTTTCTAGATTGCACATATATGCATTTTCAAGCTTTAGCTTCTGTTACAACACTACCAACTAGTCTTGCTATTACAAGGAGTCTAGAAATGTTTCTTTTTATCCTCTGACCAATTTAAGTGACTCAAGAACTTTTGTCAATCTTTTAACTTGATTAATTGACCTAACTGTTGCCCCAAACAACTGTTGATTGGGTATGTTAGTGTAATTTTCTTCAGTCATATGTAGATAGATAGATAACTGCAGCAATAGAGCAGATTTGTTTGAGGTCCTCTCGTTTGGGGACGAATAGGGAGTCTCTTTGGCCTATACATGCAACCTTAGGTAGTGTTTTAGCAAAACCTTTCATTTTAATCCCATTGATGCCCTTTTTATCTATCCCATTTCTTAACTATCATCTGATGATTTCTATGCTGTTGGGACAAGTCCCTTTAACTTTTACCTTTTTGGGAAGAATTCTCTAGACTTTCTGCTCAGTTTTTTCTTATTTGATCTTAGTTAATCAACCTAATTAATATTAATTAAACTAATGTTTTTATTACCATGTGTAAGACCCATTGAAATAAACATGCCACCACAAATAAGACTTCCTAAAGTATATTTTGTTTTTTTTTAAGCTAAGAAAGTTTTAAGGTTAGCATATAATACATATATATATGTATATATACATTTGTATATATACTATATACATAAATATATATTTATATATGTATATATACATATGTATATACGTATATGTAATATATTTTATCCACCTTTTAAGTTTTTACATAGATGCCAATAAAATAGCTGTTTATAATGAGACCTCTCTAAAAATTTACCACATTAGATGCTTTTCCAATTTATTATTTTAAAATTATTTTTTATTAGAGTATAGTTGATTTACAATGTTGTGTTAGTTTCTGCTGTACAGCAAAGTGAATTAGTTAAACATATATATCTATATCTATATCTATATCTATATCTATATATATCTACTCTTTTTTTTTCCCCCCACACCACCCGACATGTGTGATCTTTTTTTTTTTTAATTCTTTTCTCATATATGTCATTACAAAGTATTGAGTAGGGTTTCCTGTGCTATACAGTAAGTCCCCATTAGTTTATTTTATACAGTAAGTCCCCTACATATGAATGAGTTCCATTCTGAGAGTGTGTTTTAAGTCCAATTTGTTCTTAAATCCAACAAAGTTAGTCTAGGTACCCAGATAACACAATCAGCTACATAGTACTGTACCGTAAAAGGTTTATAATACTTTTCACACAAATAATATATTAAAAAAACACAAAAAATAAAGAAAACCTTTTTAATCTTACAGTACAGTAGCTTGAAAAGTGCAGTAGTACGGTACAACAGCCAGCATATAGGGGCTGGCATAGAGTGAACAGGTAAGAAGAGTTACTGACTGGAGGAGGGAGAGGAGGTGAGAGGTGGTAGAGCTGAAATAGCAGCAGCAATAAGAGATGAAGAGCAAGCAGCAATTTTCACTCATGCCTGACGTTGATGGAATGCAAGTCTGCATCTTCAAAAGCTCGCTACTTGAAGGTTCGTATGTAGGGGACTTACTGTATATAGTAGTGTGTATATGTCAATCCCAATCTCCAAATGTATCCTTCCCCCCTTTCCCCCTTGGTAACCATAAGTTTGTTTTCTACATCTGTAACTCTCTTTCCGTTTTGTAAATAATTTCATTTGTACCATTTTTTTCCAGATTCCACATATAAGAGATATCATATATTTGTCTTTCTCTGTCTGACTTACTTCACTAAATATGACTATCTCTAGGTCCACCCATGTCACTCCAAATGACATTATTTCATTCTCTTTTATGGTTGAGTAATATTCCATTGTATATATGCACCATATCTTTGTCCATTCATCCATCAATGGACATTTAGGTTGATTCCAAGTCTTAGCTATTGTAAATAGTGCTGCAATGAACATTGGGGTGCCTGTATCTTTTCCAATTATGGTTTTCTCTGGATACACGTCCAGTAGTGGAATTTTTGGATTATATGGTAGCTCTATTTTCAGTTTTTTAAGGAAACTCCATACTGTTCTCCATAGTGGCTGTATCAATTTACATTCCCACCAACAGAGTGGGAAGGTTTCCTTTTCTCCACACCCTCTCCAGGATTTATTATTTGTAGATTCTTACCAATGGCCATTCTGACCGGTGTGAGGTGATACCTCATTGTAGTTTTGATTTGCATTTCTCTAATAAGTAGTGATGTTGAGAATATTTTCATATGCAAATAAGGTTTCCTAAACTGGTATGTTTTTTTTTTTTTAACTAAGAAAGTTTTAAGTTAGCATATACGTACATATATATGTATGTACATGTATATATACACTTATATATGTATATATATCTATATATAATATAGATATTTTTATCCACCTTTCAAGTTTTTTTCATAGATGCCAATAAAATAGCTGTTTACAATGAGAGCTCTCTAAAAGTTTAACTAATTAGATGTTTTTCCAATTTAAAGTATCCATTATCTTGCTATTGATGAGTAGTATCTTAATAGTGACTCAAAACAATGACACAAGAGGCATCCCCACAAGAGAGTACAAAGGATGCAGTCTTCACAAGATCTAGAAAGTTTACCCCCCAAAATAGTCTAAGAAAGTAAAGGTCCTTCATTGTACAGGCAGGCAAAACAAAGGTTAAGATGACAAAGCCACCTTATGGGCTGAAACCCCTTATGTCAAATTTCCCTGCGATTTGGCACAGCCAGACAAAAAGACTGCTCAGAATGCCAGTTTATTCTACTGGCTGCAAAGAGGCCTCTGCTGGTACCAAAGTTCTGGTTCCTCATAGAGTTCAGGCAAAGGAGAGAAGTCTGCTGTGGGACACTTCTTCATTGCTGAAACTGTCAACTCAAAAAAAACACACAATCTAAAAATTGAGAGTTGTGTTTAATTCAGGGAACTTGCTGAGGACTATAGCCCAGGAATTAACCTCTCAAGTAGCTCTGAGGAACTGTTCCAGAAAGATAAAGGAGGAGCCAGGATACGTAGGAGTTTTTGCTGAAAAAAGGAAAAAAAAAAAATGTAGTTGAACATCAAAAGATTACTGCTAATCAAAAAAAAACCAGATATCTCAAGTTAATGATTTTAGTGCCTTCCTATGTATGAGAAGATGCAAGAGTTTGGGCTTACTGAAATTATTCCGTAGATACGCATCTTAACTATCTAGGACTAGTATTCTGTTTTTCTCCATCTTGCATTCTCCTCAGGATACACCATCGGGGGAAGCTGCAGTGGCTGATGGCTTGACGTCAAACAACATTCATTGTTTACTGGAATGGCAGGCAACTTTTTTTGTCAAAACATCTTTATATTTTCATTAGGTATTCAGATATGATACAATTTAAATTATAGAGAGATCATTTATTGACAGGATAAAGAGGAATTTGGAGAATAACCACATTGAGACCTGGAAAGAAGTAATCAAACATTCAAGAAATACAGAGGTAAAATAAACTTGTTTTGGTGACTAGACGTAAAGAATAAAGGAGGAAAAGGAATCCATAAGGGCTCAGAGATTTTTAAATGACTTTAATTTGTAGATGTCATATTTGCTGCAATTGTAGAATGACAACCAGGTAATAATTTCTAATTAGGGGTTGTGTACAAAAATCTGACTGTATAAAGAAGTATAGGGGAGCAAAATTTGCCACCCCAAAATGTTTCTTTGGCATGCAGATTATATTGAGTAGAAAATAATCAAGGTCCAAAAGACTCAAGAAGAAATTTCAACTTCCTCTTAACTGCCTACAAATATTTCCATAGATGACCTGTTCCCAGTATAGAGCTATCATCAGAGAGATATGCAAAGAATATGGGATAGGTGTGGTAGGGAAACTCAGGAGAGCATAGAGGTTAGAGTCTACTCTGTGTTCCATTGTCTCTACATGGCCCAGCAAACATTTGCTTTTCCATCTCAATGTCAATTGCCTTCCTTCCCTTTGAAGTCCCAAACTCCCATCCCCAAAGCCTCCTTTGTCTTTAGCTGAAGATGGTATTTAAGGTGAGGGCTTCAGCCATTTTGGTGAGTTATTCAGTTTTCCTGGGTCTCTCCCATGTATATGTGTTATTAAACTTCTGTTTTATTTTCTCCTTTTAATCTATCTCATGTCAATTAATTCTTAGACTAGGCAGAAGAAACTAGAAGGGTAGAGGAAATTTTCTCCACAAAGAGTTCACTTGTCAACTTCATGAGATCAGTGACTTTGTCTTGTTACCTGTCATAGACCCAGATTCTCATGTGTGACACATAGACAATCCTCAATGCATACCTGATGAATGGGAGAAAGACAGCAAGAAGGAGGAAAAGAATGCAGGATGGAAGCGAAAAGGGAAAGGAAGACAAAGGAAAAGGTGAGAAAGATAAAGAACATGCATGGTGTGGCAAAGAAAAGGAAATAAAAAGAATATCAGAAAAGAAGCAGGTTCTTTTCTGGTAATATAAGTTATTTCTTCTTAAATAGTTTTATCCTCAATACTTTGATCACATTGTTCATCTCATTTTCATCTGAGATGTTTAACATACACATAATGTAAAATAAAAATTTAGATACCTTTATTATTGTGAAAATCATAGCAAAAAAGAAATGTGATCATTCAATGAATGTTTATTTGTTCAGGTTAGTAAGCATAATAATAATTTTTTACATTGCAATAAAGCAAACAGTGAGAATGGATTATTGCTTTTATAGACCAACATTTATTTCATCTGATTCAGAGACGTTCACGTTATTGCATTTAGGAAACAATTACTGTACTATCAGGTTGTCATTTTGTTAAGGTAAACCTGTTTTAATATTGACACTTAAATGTAAATTTCAAGGTAAGATATCTCAAATTTAAATGAGTCTACAGCCTGAAATTTGTAGAAGTTCAATTGGTTTCTACTAAATAAAAATATTTTTTATCTTTCTTTAATAAAGTAGAAAACTAGAAATTGATTATAGGAGGTTTCTTAAGTCAGCTTCTCACCTTCAAGCAAAGTAAAGTATATTTCTCTGGAGAAAGGTAAAATCCTATTCATTCTTCTATGACATTGATATTCCCTTTCTCTTGACTATAAAACCATAAACACCAGGCTCTAAATATATGGTAGACATTTTGTTTGTGTGAGGAGTTGAATCAAATGAACCTAGGTATGAAACATTTTCCCAGGCTGGTGACAGAATAAAGAAACCAGCAGGACACACAAGGTGAAAGAATGGAGACCTGATTAAGTCAGGGGTCAGTTTAATAACAGTCAAACATAGCTGTGGCTAGATGTGATTCTCTAATTCTATCTTATTGTAAGTAACATTGACTATTTGATGAAGTGACAATAATAAGAAAATTGAAGAATGTGTATCATCTAAACATGGTAGCCAACTTTTTAGAAAGGTAGACTCCAAAAACATAAAATATTTATCCTGAATTCAATGCCATTATATTTCAAAAGGAAATCTAAGAAGAGGAAGTGAATTAGTGTTCAAAGATATGTACGAGATTCTCTGCTAAAATATTATATGGGTTATCAGAATTTTTTTCACTCAAAAAGTGATATTATTTCTATATTAGTTTCATATGCCTTCTGTAACAAATTGCCACAAAATTGGTGGCTTCAAACAATAGATATTTATTCTCTCACACTTCTGCAGGTGAAAAGTCCAACATCAAGTTGTCAGCAGGGCCACCCTCCCGCTGAAGGCTTTAGAGAAGAATCCTTCATTGCCTCTTCCAGTTTCTGGTGGCTCTTGCATGACTCCAATCTCTGCTCCATCTTCACATGGCCTTCTTTCCCATGTTTCTTTATCAATTTCTCCTTCTCTTTTCTTATAAGGATAAATAAACTATAGTACATGAAATGTACTATGTTCATGTATTATACTATAGTACATGAAATATTATACTGTTAAAGAGAAATGAGCTATCAAGCAGTGAAAAGACATGGAGGAATCTTAAATGCATATTACAAACAAACCAATCTGAAAAGGCTATATACTGTATGATTCCAATTATAGGAGTTAGGACATGGAGATATCATTTTGAAGGTCACCATTCAACCCACTACAATTTCCATTTTTACAGGTAAGAGAAACCTAATCATAGAATAAAAATGACTTCTCAGGAACACATTGGAATGGAGAGGAAAAACTTTGCAGAATCATTCCAGCCCCAAATTGCAAACTGCTGTTGTGATTGTGCTGACAAAACTCTACAGAGAAGACAAAACTGTACTTCTGATATTTTAATGAGCAAAGACATCAAAATATCATTTAAAATATAAATAATAAACAAAGTTAACAGTATATCATGGATTGGTTAAAATCAAGACTTGAAAAAAAATGCCAAGAAAACCAGAGTGAGATTTGGAGCCATAATACACATCAAAAGGATAAGCACTGTTGTCCTTGGAGATGATGTATTATTAATAGTTTACATAAAAAAGAAAACCTTGACTGCTATTTGTCTCTTGGATACACTGTCAAGGAAAAGTTTATTTGATTTGAAGGGAGGAGAAAAGCCTTCACAGAGAAAGACTGAAGCTTAAAATAGATGAGGTGTTTAAAAGAGAGGAACTGGATTTTTCAAGCAATTTCAACTCTCCTCAAGTAGGTAAATTCCAGCTAAATATACAATGTAACTTCTGGCTTGGAAAATTACTAATCTACCTTGACATATATGCACTACCAAATGTAAAATAGATAGCTAGTGGGAAGCAACTGCATAGCACAGGAAGATCAGCTCCGTGCTTTGTGACCACCTAGAGGGGTGGGATAGGGAGAGTGGGAGGAAGACGCAAGAGGGAGGGGTATGGGGATATATATATATATATACATATAGCTGATTCATTTTGTTATACAGCAGAAACTAACACAGCATTGTAAAGCAATTATACTCCAATAAAGATGTTAAAAAAAGAAAAATGAGCAGTTTGAGTTCTGCCAGGATGAAATAGTTGTGCATATCATGACATTTCTATTTAAAAGGCGAGGTGCATTCCACAAATTATACATTTTACCTCAACCTCTGGGAATATTTGAAAGGAATTATTAAAGGATTACTAGTAAGCATTAAGAAGAAACAAAGGTGGTCTTTAGAACCTGGGATGAAATCAACTAAAATTATTCATTCTATACATGGGTGTTTATGATGTTTTATTCATAGTTGCCAAAATTTGGAAGCAATCAAGATGTCTTTTAGTAGGGGAATGGATAAATCAAGTATAGTACATTAAATATCAACCACTGTTAAAAAGAAATGAGGTATCAAGTAGTGAAAAAACATGGAGAAATCTTAAATGCATATTACTAAATTAAAGAAGCCAATCTGAAAAGACTTTATACTGCATGATTCAAATTATATGACATTCTGTAAAAGGCAGTCTATGGAGACAGTAAAATATCAGTGGTTTCCCAGGTTTAGTGGGAAGAGAGTTGTGAATAGATGGTGTACAGAAGAAACTTAGGGCATGAAGCTGTTCTGTAGGATACTATAATAAAACTAAATGTATGATACATGTCATTATAAATTAGTCCAAACCCATAGAATATACAACACTGAGTGAATATTAGTGTAAATTATGGACTCTGAGTGAAAATGATGTGTTAATGTAGGTAACAAAGGTATCATTTTGGTGGGAGTTGTAGATAATGTCTATCCATGTGTGGGGTCAGAGGGTATATGATAAATCCCTCATCTACTCAGTTTTCCTGTGAATATTACTCTAAGAAATAAAGTTTATTTTAAAAATTGTAATAGAATATCATAACCAGGATCTTCCCATCTTATTCAGATTTCCCCAATTTTATTTACAAATTGTCTTTTGATTCAGAATCTGAGCAAAGTATGAAAAAGGAAACAACAGGAAAATTTATCACAGAGAATTTGCATCAAAAAGGGCTGAAATTTCACATGAGTTATAAAAATTATGGGAGAGGGAAGTGGAGGAATTTCATGGGCTGAGTTGGAAGGAAAGAGTCTCTTAGTTTAAAATAACATTTTAGTTGCAGGCAGAAAGTGTGGGAGAGGGTTTTAGGGCTATATTTGCTGTATTGTGAAGAACATTGAGAATAATAATAACAGAAAGTGAGGATTTCAAAGGTATTTGTATTTCCCACTTTTCTGTGTCATGTAAAGAGTCTTGATTTTTTTAAGTGCAATTTAGTTCATTATTATTTTTCTGTTAGACTGATATTTCTTCAAATTATCACTGTCAGAACTAGGGCCACAGAGAGCCCTGTGGAATTAAACAAAAATCACACAAATGGGAACAAAGTCTTTGTATTCAGATTTCGCTATAGCAAGTGAGCCAACACCATCACTTGCACTTGGAAAAAGTCAAAGGCAGGAAGGGGAGCATGAAAGCTTTATAGTGTATAAAAAGGATGGCTTCAGGTATGCTATTGTAGAAGGTTGTTGCTTAGCAAAGCTAGAAACAGACTAACTAGAATCAAGACATCTTATGTGATTGGTTTGGGAAGCATATTTATGTTTCTCTGGCTGGCCAGATGTTGGGAGAGGGAGCAAACCTTAAGTCCAAGTTCCAACTATTCTGGGCTGATCCCACAGAGGTTGGGGTTTGGCTCCCTGAACTGATGACTCAAGAGACTGTGGGTCAGAATTATTTTGTCAAACATGATTCGCCTTTGTTATTTGTATATTGTCTATTAGCCCTGGTCTGTTTTCCCTTCTTCCTTTTATTCCTTCCTTTTTTCCCATTTATCTATGCATCCATTTACCAAGCTTATCTAGCAGCCTCTCTTAATTGCCCAGCTATATATCAAACCTTGGATTATAAAGCACAGTTTACTCACATTAAATTATTGTCAATTTTCTTTGGTTAAAGTATGATATGTAGGATAGTGTAATGAGCATAATCTGGAAAAATAGAGCAATCTTTACAGAAGAGGTAAGACTATATATTTTTTCAAATCCATATTGAACACTTAAAATGTGAAGATAACACCTTTAGCCTTAGTGATAATGTGGTCACGGTTCTATTTATCAAAAACTCACAGTGCAGTTAGAAAGTTGAATAAATTATATATATATATATATATATATATATATATATATATATATATATATAGACAGATATATATATAGACAGATATATATATAGACAGATATATATGCACACACATATATATGAATGTGAAATAATAATTTTAATAGAAGTCTAAGCAGATAAGGTAGGGGGTCCCCAGAGAAAAACCATACATAACTTTTTTAACATAAGAGAAGCCATTTTAGGCCTAAGCCATTTGGTGATCTAAGCCTGGCCACAATGCTTGCCCTGCCGAAGAATAGGTCTCAGTACTTAATGATTTTAAGGTAACAAAAGGAGGTAAAAACAGCTGTTACTGGGTCAGGGAGATAACCATATCTGAGACAGTTTATTAGTTGTAAAGACTCCCAGCTCTATTTCAAAGATAAAGATTAGAATAAAGCACATTCTTGAGCTGTTTTGCAGAATTCAAATCCCCTTCAGCACTCAACCACCAGATTAACTGGAACCTAAGGAATAAAATGCTAAACTTTTCTAACCCTCATGACTTCAATCAACTACAGTCTGGACCTTGTCAACAATTGCCCCAGTTCTATGCTGAATTCTCCTTTGCTCAAGCCTCTTCAGGAGTATGCATGCCCCCTTTAGCTTAAAATTTTCTCAATTTTGCTGCTCAGGGAGACACTGCTTTGGGAAATATCTCTGGTGCTCTCTTTACTTGCCGCAAGTAATAAAGCCTTCCTTCTCCTGCTCTTTAGCTTAAGTGTATTTTGGCTTAACACCCACCAAGAGGAAAACCCAGTTTTTGGATAACAAAAGTTTCAAAACATTTTTATTGTGGAAATACAAAGAAGAAGACTACTAGTTGTCCAAAGCAGATGGAATGGGCTTCAGAGAAAGGAGATGTACAGAGGTTTCTAATAAGTCGTTGCTTGCTAGATGGGCAAGAAAAAAAAAAAAGATAATGCATGACATTATCTAGTGTTTCTAATGGGAGCTGGCTGTGAGATCAGCATTAGCAAAAGTGCAGCAATGGGTTTAGAAAGCCATGTAAAGCATTTTACCATGACAGACTATTATTTAAACCATCTGGTTGACTAGAGATCAAGATGGCAAAGGAGTAGGATGTGGAGCTCACCTTCTCTCCACAGATACATCAAAAATATATCTACATTGGCAACGATTCTCCCAGAACATCTACTGAACACTGGCAGAAGACCTCAGGCTTCCAAAAGGGCAAGGAAATCTCCATGCAACTGGGTAGGGTAAAAGAAAAAAAAGAGAGAGAGAGAGAAAGGAATTGGGATGGGACCTGTGCCTCTGGGAGGGAGATGTGAAGGAGGAAATGTTTCCATACACTGGGAAGTCCCCTCACTGGCAGGGACAGAGGGGGAGCTTAAGAGTCTCAGAGGAGAATGCAGCAGCAGGTGTGCAGAGGGCAAAGTGGAGAGAAACCTGCACACAGGGTCAGTGCCAACTGGCACTCCCCAGCCTGAGATGATTGTCTGCTTGACAACTGGGGTAGGTTGGGGTTGGGTACTGAGGCTCAGGCTTCAGAGGTCAGACTCCAGGGAGAGGACTGGGGTTGGCTGCATGAAGACAGCCTGAGGGGGCTAGGGTGTAGTGTGCCAAATCTGAGGGAGCCCGAGAAGAAGCCTGAGCCCACCAGAGAGGCAAGGGACCATTGTTGGCGGGTGCATGAGGAGAGGGGCTGACCCAACATAGGAACTTCTTTCTCTGTGCACTCACAGGTGGCAGAGCACAACCTACATGAGCTCCAGGGGTGGATGTAAGCCACAGCCGCTATCTTGGACCTCAGAAGTGGGCACAGACCACTACCACTGCTGCTGCTGCTACCACCAATCATCCTGTGAGCGAGTGCAGGTCACTGCCATCACCTTCCTGGAAGCCTGCATGGCCAGCCACTGCTGAGAGTCCCATGATCTGGGGCCAACTTCCCTGGGAGAACACACAGCACACTCCAGTTTTTGGAGCTTCCTGCCAGGCTCTGTCACCACTTCACACACACCTCAGTTGTGGCTGCCTTATCCCTCCCCAACCTGAGTAAGTGTCCCAATCAGCTGCTGCTTTCACCCCTCTCACCTGGGTGAGGAACAGACACCTGAGGGTGGACCACACTCAGAGGTGGGACTAAAACCAAAGCTGAACCCCAGGGACTGTGTGACTAAGGAAGAGGAACAGAAATCTTTCTGCAGCTGCACAAGCCACAGGTTAAATCCCCATGATTGGCTTGGTAGACCCTGATTCTGTGGAATATCTGAATGGACAATGAGTGCTCCCACAACAGAGACAGGTCTAGCTTTAGCAGCTGTGGACTTTGGAGGCAAGTACACATGGGAGTTGGGCCAGGTCAGAGTCTGAGCTGCCCCCACAGTGCCCACAGGGGGTCCAGAGATTTAGAGGTATTGGAAGTCCTCCTGGGGAGGCAGGTGTTTGTTGTGGCTCACTGTGGAAGCAAGGACACTGACAGCTGAGCCCCCAGGAAAATTTTATTAATACTATTATTTTTTTCTTTTATTTCGTTTTGCTCTATTGATTTTTTACTATTATTTTTTACTTTTTGTTTATTTTTCTTTTCTTTTTAAAAAAATTTTAATATATTTTTAATTTTTCTATTTCACTTTTTTATTGTTTTTGTTCTTAGTTTTCTTTTGTTTTATCATTTTTGTGTGTTTACATTTTTTTTGCTTTTTTTAAGTTTGCTTTCTGGTTTTGTTTTGATTTTGTTTTTAATAGTTTTGTTTTTATTGTCTGTTTTTGTTTTTTGATTCTTTTGTTTGTTAGGTTGTTCTCTTGATGTTTTAGTTTTCTTTGATTTTTGTCTATTTCTTTGTTTTTGTTTGGTTGGTTTTGATTTTACCATTTGTTTTGAGTTTTGTTTGTCTTTCTTTTTTTGTTGTTTGTTTTGGTTTTGTTATTTGTTTTGGGCTATGTGTCTGGGCTTTTTTCCTTTTTTTTTTTTTTTTTCTGCCATGCTGCACAGCTTGAGGGATATTTGTTCCCTGGCCAGGGGTTGGGCCTGAGCCACTGGGGTGGGAGCACCGTGTCTAGGATGCTGGACTTCAAGAGAATTCCCAGCCTCAGGCAGTATTAATCAGTATAAGTCTCCATCTCGAAAACAAGGCCCAGCTTAACCCAAC
Source organism: Balaenoptera acutorostrata (assembly GCF_949987535.1). NCBI lineage: Eukaryota > Metazoa > Chordata > Mammalia > Artiodactyla > Balaenopteridae > Balaenoptera > Balaenoptera acutorostrata. The sequence goes on along the minus strand of NC_080076.1, from coordinate 33,618,827 downwards.
TGTCTCAGGATCCAGTGCTGGACTCCTCAGGCCAAACAACCATCAAGACAGGAAAACAGCACCACACATCAGCAGACAGGCTGCCTAAGGTTGTACTAAGCTCACAGACAACCCAAAACACGTGACCTGACACAGCCCTGCCTATCAGAGGGAAAAGACAGCTCTACCCACCAGAGTGCAGGCACCAATCCCTCCCACGAGGAAGCCTACACAAGCCATTGGGACAACCAAACTCACCAGATGGCAGATATCAGAAGCAAAAGGAACTATGACCCTGAAGCCTGCAGAAAGGAGACCAAAACCACAATAAGTTAGACAAAATGAGACAACAGAAAAATAAGTTGCAGACTAAGGAGCAAGGTAAAAACTCACAAGATCAAATAAATGAAGAGGAAAGAGGCAAGTATCTGAAAAAGATTTCAGAATAATGATAGTAAAGATGATCCAAGATCTTGGAAATAGAATGGAAGCATGGATCAAGAAGATAGAAGAAATGATTCACAAGGACCTGGAAGAAATAAAGTACAAACAAACAGTGATGAAAAACACAACAACTGAAATGAAAAGTACACTAGAAGGAATCCATAGTAGAATAACTGAGAAAGAAGAATGGATAAATGAGCTGGAAGAAAGAATGGTTGAAATAATTGCCATGGAGCAAAATAAAGGAAAAAGAATGAGAAGAATTGAGGAGAGTCTCAGAGACATCTGAGACAAACACACCAACATTCGAATAATTATAGGGGTCACAGAAGAAGATAAGAAAGAGAAAGTGTCTGAGAAAATATTTGAAGAGGTTATAGTTGAAAACATCCCTAACATGGGAAAGGAAATAGTCACCCAAGTCCAGGAAGGACAGAGTCCCATACAGGATAAACCTGAGGAGAAACACTCCAAGACATATTAATCAAAATAACAAAAATTAAATACAAAGAAAAATATTAAAAGCAGCAAGAGAAAAGCAACAAATAACATACTAGGGGACCCTATAAGAGTATCAGCAGATTTTTCAGCAGAAACTCTGCAGGCCAGAAGGGAGTGGCATGATATATTTACAATGATGAAAGAGAAAAACCTACAACCAAGATTAGTCTAAGCAACAAGGACATCATTCAGATTTGATGGAGAAATCAAATGCTTTACAGACAAGCAAAAGCTAAGAGAAATCAGCACCATGAAACCAACTTTACAACAAATGCTAAAGAAACTTCTCTAGTCAGGAAACACAAGAGAAGAAAAAGACCTACAAAAACTAATCCAAAACAATTAAGAAAATGGTAATAGGAACATACATAGTGATAATTACCTTAAATGTAGATGGGTTAAATGCTACAACCTGAAGACACAGACTGGCTGAATGGATACAAAAAAAAGACCTGTATATATGCTGTCTACAAGAGAACCTAGGGACTAGGTACCTAGGGTCTGAACCTACATTTCAGACCTAGGGACACATACAGACTGAAAGTGAGGGGATGGAAAAAGATACTCCATGTAAATGGAAATTGAAAGTAGCAATACTCATAACAGACAAGATAAACTTTAAAATAAAGACTTACAAGATACGAGGAAGGACACCACATAATGATCAAAGGATCAATTTAAGAGAAGATATAACAATTGTAAATATTTATGCACCCAACTTAGGAGCACCTCAATATACCAGGCAAATGCTAATGGTCATAAATGGGGAAATAAAAAGTAACACAATAATAGTGGGGGACTTTAACACCCACCTCACACCAATAGACAGATCATCCAGACAAAAAATTAATAAGGAAACATAAGCCTTAAATGACACATTAGACCAGATACACTTAATAGATATTTATAGGGCATTCCATCTGAAAGCAGCAGAATACACTTTCTCCTCAAGTGCACATGGAACATTCTCAAGGATAGATCACATATTCAATCACAAATCAAACCTTGGTAAATTTAAGAAAATTAAAATCATATCATGCACCTTTTTTGACCACAAAACTATAAGATTAGAAATCAATGACAGGAAAAAACAGTGACAGGAACAAGCACATGGAGGCTAAGCAATGTGTTGCTAAATAACCACTGAAGAAATCAAAGAGTAAATCAAAGAATACTAAGAAGCAAATGGTAATGAACACATGAAGACCTAAAACCTATGTGATGCAGCAAAAGAGGTACTAAGAGGGAATTTTATAGCAATACAATCCTACCTCAAGAAAAAAGAAAAATCTCAAATAAACAACCTAACTTTACACTTAAAGCAACTAGAGAAAGAAGAACAAACAAAACACAAAATTAGTAGAAGAAAAGAAATAATAAAGATCAGAGCAGAAATAAATGAAATAGAAGCAAAGAAAACAATAGAAAAAAATCAATGAAACTAATAGCTGGTACTTGGAAAAGATAAACAGAAATGATAAACCTTTAGCCAGACTAATCAAGAAAAAAAGGGAGAGGACTCAAATCAATAAAATTAGAAATGAAAAAGGAGAAGTTATGACAGACACTGCAGTAATACAAATGATCATGAGACTATTAGAAGAAACTCTATGGCAACAAAATGGACAACCTGGAAGAAATGGACAATTTCTTAAAAAGGTACAACCTTCCAAGACTGAACTAGGAAGAAATAGAAAATATGAACAGACCAATCACACTTAACAAAATTGAAACTGTGATTAAAAACTTCCAACAAGCAAATGTCCAGGACAAGGTGGCTTCACAGGTGAATTCTATCAAAGTTTTAGGGAAGAGCTAACATGTATACTTCTCAAGCTCTTCCAAAAAATTGCAGAGGTAGGAACACTCCCAAGCACATTGAATGAATACACCATTACCTTGATACCAAAACCAGACAAAACTATCACTAAAAATGAAAATTACAGGTTAATATCACTGATGAACATAGAAAAAAACTTCCTCAACAAAATACTAGCTAAACAAATCCATCAACAGATTAAAAGGTTCTTACAACATGATCAAGAGAGATTTATCCCAGGGATGCAATGATTCTTCAATATATGCAAATCAATCAATGTGGTACACCATATTAGCAAATTGAAGAATAGAAACCATATGATCATCTTAATAAATGCAGAAGAAAACTTTTCACAACATTCCACACCCATTTATTAAAAAAAAACTCTCCAGAAAGTGGGCATAAAGGAAACCTACCTCAACATAATAATGGCTATATATGACAAACTCACAGCAAACATCATTCTCAATGGTGAAAAACTGAAAGCATTTCCTCTATGCTCAGGAAAAGACAAGGATGTCCACTCTGACCATTTATATTCAACACACTTTTGGAAGTCCTAGCCACAGCAATCAGAGAAGTAAAAGAAATAAAAGGAATCCAAATTGGAAAAGAAGTAAAACTGTCACTCTTGGCAGATGACATGATACAACCTAAAAGATGCTACCAGAAAACTACTAGAACTAATTAATGAATTTGGTGAAGTTGCAACATACAAAATCAATGCACAGAAATCTCTTGCATTCCTATACACTAACAATGAAAAATCAGAAAGATAAATTAAAGAAACAGTGCCATTTACCATCACAGCAAAAAGAATAAAATACCTAGGAATAAACCTACATAAGGAGGTAAAAACCTGTATGAAGAAAACTATAAGAAACTGATGAAAGAAATCAAAGATGATACAAACAGATGGAGAGATATACAATGTTCTTGGATGGGAAGAATCAATATTGTGAAAATGACTATACTACACAAAGCAATCTACAGGTTCAGTGCAATTCTTGTCAAATTACCAATGCCATTTTTATAGAATTTGAACAAAAAATTTTACAATTTGTATGGAAACACAAAAGACCCTGAATAGCCAAAGCCATCTTGAGACAGAAAAACGGAGTTGGAGGTTTCAGGCTCCCTGAATTCAAACCATACTACAAAGCTACAGTAATCAAGACAGTATGGTACTGGTACAAAAACAGAAACATAGATCAATGGAACAGGATAAAAAGCCCAGAGATAAACCCATGCACCTATGGTCACCTAATCTATGACAAAGGAAGCAAGAACATACAATGGAGAAAGAGAGTCTCTTAAATAAGTGGTGCTAGGAAAACAGGAGAGCTCCATGTAAAAGAATGAAATTACAACACTCCCTCACATTATACACAAAAATAAGCTCAAAATGGATTTAAGACCTAAATGTAAGTCCAGACATTATAAAACTCTCAGAGGAAAATGTAGGCAGAACATTCTTTGACATAAATCACAGCAAGATCTTTTATGACCCACGTCCTAGAGTAATGGAAATAAAACCAAAAATAAACAATTGGGACCTAATGAAACTAAAATTCTTTTGCACAGCAAAGGAAACTATACAGAAGATGAAAAGACAACCTTCAGAATGCAAGAAAACATTTGCCAATGAAACAACTGACAAGGGATTAATCTCCAAAATACACAAACAGCTCATGCAGCTCAATATAACAAATACAAACAACCCAATGAAAAAAATGGGTTGAGGAACTAAATAGACATTTCTCCAAAGAAGTCATCCAGATGGTCAACAAACACATGAAAAGGTGTTCAACATCACAAATTATTAGAGAAATGCAAATGAAAATTACAATGAAGTATCACATCACACCAGTCAGTATGGCCATCATAAAAAAATCTAGAAACAATAAATGTTGGAGATGGTGTGAAGAAACAGGAACCCTCTTGCACTGTTGGTGGGACTATAAATTGATATAGCTACTATGGGGAACAGTATGGAGGTTCCTTATAAAACTAAAAATAGAACTACCATATGACCCAGCAATCCCACTACTGGGCATATACCCAGAGAGAACTATAATTCAAAAAGACACATGAACCCCAACGTTCATTGTGACCCTATTTACAATAGCCAGGACATGGAAACAATAAATGCCCATTCACAGATGAATGGATATAGATGTGGTACATACATATAGTGGAATATTACTCAGCCATATAAAGGAACAAAATTGTGCCATCTGCAGAGACGTGGATGGACATAGAGACTGTCATACAGAGTGAAGTAAGTCAGAAAGAGAAAAACGAATATTGTATAATATAGCTTATATGTGAAATCTCAAAAAATGATACAGATGAACCTATTTGCAATGCAGAAATGGAGACACAGATGTAGAGAACAAACATATGGACATCAAAGGTTGGAGGAGGGCAGGATGAATTGGGAGATTGTGATTGACAAATGTACACTACTACGTTTAATATGGGTAACTAAAGAGAACCAACTGTATAGCACAGGGAACTCTACTCGGTGCTCTATGGTGACCTAAATGGGAAGGAATTCCAAAAAAGAGTGGATATATGTGAACGTATAGCTGATTCACTTTCCTGTACAGCAGAAACTAACACAACATTGTAAATCAACTATACTCCAATAAAAATTAATTTAAAAAATAATAAAAGCAGATGTTAATAAACTGAAACATTAAAAAATTCTAAAAAATAAATCCATGTTTTTTTTTCCAAAATTAAAAAAAGTTTCCATTCATACTTCTATTCTCTCTTTTAATGGGAATCAGAAACATTTAGTCTTCTTAAACTCAGTCTATACCAAAAAACTGAGGATGGAACCAAATATATTGGGGGGACAATTTTTCCTCAAGTATAAGTAAAATATGCAAATATTCTTGTATACATTCTCTCTATTAGCTCCTCAATTCATAAATGATCCTTTGTTTCTAGTGATCAGCTTATAAAAGTTGCCCAGAAAAGAAATAACAATCTTGTAATTCCAAAAGATTTACCTCAAAATTTTTTTAAAAATGAGATTTTGAAAATACTTGACAAGAAAATTGGCATTAGACTCTTTTTGAATGTTCCTCAGATAAACGCATGATAATTGAATGAGGACTTGTCTGCATCTTGCAGTTGGAAGAAAGATACATGCAATCATTTTGAAAACCTTCTATTTGCCTGACAAGAATCTGTGGCTATCTTATTTTCTAAGCACTCCAATTATCAGCAGGAAGAAAAAGCCAAGAGTATCAAGAGTACTAATATGCTCTTTCATTTTTCTCTTCAGAAAGAAAAGTAAATTCAGTGTGACAAAAACAGCTAGTAATGCCCTTCTCACTTTTATATTAGTGACCAGGAATGTAAATGCCTGAGGCATTGCCTTTTGGTTTTGATAGTGCGGAAACCCAGCACTAAAATTTAACAATGAAACAAATGGCTTATTTTGCTCTATAAAGATCAGTGATGTTATTGAGATAATGCCATTGATACATAACCAATAGCTTTTTCCAATCTGAGTAGATTTTGGAAGAACCTTTCTCTTGGGACTCATCAATAAAGCATTGGATTAAACTTCATCTTAGACAATATTTTAAAAGAGGTAGCTTTAATATAAAGATTATAGGAGAGGAGAAGATGACGGAAGAGTAAGACGCGGAGATCACCTTCCTCCCCCCAGATACATCAGAAATACATCTACACGTGGAACTGCACCTATAGAACACCCACTGAATGCTGGCAGAAGGCGTCAGACCTCCCAAAAGGCAAGAAACTCCCCACGTATCTGGGTAGGGCAAAAGGAAAAACAGAGACAAAAGAATAGGGATGGGACCTGCACCAGCAGGAGGGAGCTGTGAAGGAGGAAAGGTTTCCACACACTAGGAAGACCATTCGCGGGCTGAGACTGCGGGTGGCAGAGGGGGGAAGCTTCAGAGCCACAGAAGAGAGTGCAGCAAAAGGGGTGCAGAGGGCAAAGCAGAGAGATTCTCGCACAGAGGATAGGTGCTGACCAGCACTAACCAGCCCGAGAGGCTCGTCTGCTCACCCACCGGGGTGGGCGGGGTATGGGAGCTAAGGCTCGGGCTTTGGTCAGATCGCAGGGAGAGGACTGGCATTGGAGGCATGAACACAGCCTGAAGGGGTTAGCACACCACGGCTAGCCGGGAGGGAGTCCGGGAAAAGGTCTGGAGCTGCCGAACAGGCAAGAGACTTTTTCTTGCCTCTTTGTTTCCTGGTGCACGAGGAGAGGGGACTCAGAGCACGGCTTTAAGGAGCTCCAGAGACGGGCGTGAGCTGCGGCTATCAGTGCGGACCCCAGAGATGGGCATGAGATGCTAAGGCTGCAGCTGCAGCCACCAAGAAGCCTGTGTGCAAGCACAGGTCACTGTCCACACCTTCCCTCCGGGGAGCCTGTGCAGCCTGCCACTGCCAGGGTCCGTGATCCAGGGACAACTTCCCCGGGAGAACGCACTGGGTGCCTCAGGCTGGTGCAACATCACGCCGGCCACTGCCGCTGCAGGCTCGCCCCGCCTCCTCTGTACCCCTCCCTCCCCGCGGCCTGGGTGAGCCGGAGCCCCCGAAGCAGCTGCTCCATTAACCCCGTTCTGTCTGGGCGGGGAATAGACACCCTCAGGCGACCTACACGCAGAGGTGGGTCCAAATCCAAAGCTGAACCCCAGGAGCTGTGTGAACAGAGAAGAGAAGGGAAATCTCTTCCAGCAGCCTCAGAAGCAGCGGATTAAAGCTCCACAAACAACTTGATGTGCCTGCATCTGTTGAATACCTGAATAGACAACGAATCATCCCAAATTCAGGAGGTGGACTTTGGGAGCAGGGTATATTAATTTTTCCCCTTTTCCTTTTTTTGTGAGTGTATATGTATATGCTTCTGGGTGAGATTTTGTCTGTATAGTTTGCTTTATACTAGGTTTATTTTACTTCACTATATTATAGCCTCTTTCTTTCTTTCTTTCTTTCTATTTTTTCTCCCTTTTAGTCTGAGCCGTGTGGATGAAAGGCTCTTGGTGCTCCAGCAAGGCATCAGGGCTGTGCCTCTGAGGTGGAAGAGCCAACTTCAGGACACTGGTCCACAAGAGACCTCCCATCTCCATGTAATACCCAATGGCAAAAGTCTCTCAGAGATCTCCATCTCAACATCAAGACCCAGCTTCACTCCATGACCAGCAAGCTACAGGGCTGGACACCCTATGCCAAACAACTAGCAAGACAGGAAAAGATCCCCATCCATTAGCAGAGAGGCTGCCTAAAATCATAATAAGGCCACAGAAACCCCAAAATACACCACGAGATGTGGACGTGCCCACCTGAAAGACAAGATCCAGCCTCATCCACCAGAATTCAGGCACTAGTTCCTTACACCAGGAAGCCTACACAACCCACTGAACCAACCTTAGCCACTGGGGACAGATACCAAAAGCAACGGGAACTACGAACCTGCAGCCTGTGAAAAGGAGACCCCAAACACAGTAAGATAAACAAAATGACACGACAGAAAAACACACAGCAGATGAAGATGCAGGGTCAAAACACACTGGACTTAACAAATGAAGAGGAAATAGGTAGTCTACCTGAAAAAGAATTCAGAATAATGATAGTAAGCATGATCCAAAATCTTGGAAATAGAATAGACAAAATGCAAGAAACATTTAACAAGGACGTAGGAGAACTAAAGGGGAACCAAGCAATGATGAAAAACACAATAAATGAAATTAAAAATACTCTAGATGGGATCAATAGCAGAATAACTGAGGCAGAAGAAAGGATAAGTGACCTGGAAGATAAAATGGTGGAAATAACTACTACAGAGCAGGATAAAGAAAAAAGAATGAAAAGAACTGAGGACAGTCTCAGAGACCTCTGGGACAACATTAAACGCACCAACATTCGAATTATAGGGGTCCCAGAAGAAGAAGAGAAAAAGAAAGGGACTGAGAAAATTTTTGAAGAGATTATAGTTGAAAACTTCCCTAATATGGGAAAGGAAATAGTTAATCAAGTCCTGGAAGCACAGAGAGTCCCATACAGGATAAACCCAAGTAGAAACACGCCAAGACACATATTAATCAAACTGTCAAAAATTAAATATAAGGAAAACATATTAAAGGCAGCAAGGGAAAAACAACAAATAACACACAAGGGAATCCCCATAAGGTTAACAGCTGATCTTTCAGGAGAAACTCTGCAAGCCAGAAGGGAGTGGCAGGATATACTTAAAGTCATGAAGGAGAAAAACCTACAATCAAGATTACTCTACCCAGCAAGGATCTCATTAAGATTTGATGGAGAAATTAAAACCTTTACAGACAAGCAAAAGCTGAGAGAGTTCAGCACCCCCAAACCAGCTTTACAACAAATGCTAAAGGAACTTCTCTAGGCAAGAAACACAGTAGAAGGAAAACACCTACAATAACAAACCCAAAACATTTAAGAAAATGGGATCGATACAATGGAATATTACTCAGCCATAAAAAGAAATGAAATGGAGGTATTTGTAATGAGGTGGATGGAGTTAGAGTCTGTCATACAGAGTGAAGTAAGTCAGAAAGAGAAAAACAAATACAGTATGCTAACACATATATACGGAATCTAAGGGAAAAAAAAAAAAAAGGCCATGAAGAACCTAGCGGCAAGACGGGAATAAAGACACAGACCTACTAGAGAATGGACTTGAGGATATGGGGAGGGGGTGGGGTGAGATGTGACAGGGTAAGAGAGTGTCATGGACATATATACACTACCAAATGTAAAATAGATAACTAGTGGGAAGCAGCCGCACAGCACAGGGAGATCAGCTCGGTGCTTTGTGACCACCTAGAGGGGTGGGATGGGGAGGGTGGGAGGGAGGGAGATGCAAGAGGGGAGAGAAATGGGAACATATTGTATATGTATAACTGATTCACTTTGTTATAAAGCAGAAGCTACAACACTATTGTAAGGCAATTAAACTTCAATAAAGATGTTAAAAAAAAAAAAAAAAAGAAAATGGGAATCGGAACATACCTATCGATAATTACCTTGAATGTAAATGGATTAAATGCTCCCACCAAAAGACACAGGCTGGCTGAATGGATACAAAAACATGACCCATATATATGCTGTCTACAAGAGAGCCACTTCAGACCTAGAGACACATACAGACTGAAAGTGAGGGGATGGAAAAAGATATTCCATGCAAATGGAAATCAAAAGAAAGCTGGAGGGCTTCCCTGGTGGTGCAGTGGTTGAGAATCTGCCTGCCAATGCAGGGGACATGGGTTCGAGCCCTGGCCTGGGAAGATCCCACATGCCGCGGAGCAACTGGGCCCGTGAGCCACAACTACTGAGCCTGCGCGTCTGGAGCCTGTGCTCTGCAACAAGAGAGGCCGCGATAGTGAGAGGCCCGCGCACCGCGATGAAGAGTGGCCCCCGCTTGCCACAACTAGAGAAAGCCCTCGCAGAGAAACGAAGACCCAACACAGTCATAAATAAAATACATAAATTAATTAAAAAATAAATAAATAAACTCACTTTAAAAAAAAAAAAAAAGAAAGCTGGAGTAGCAATTCTCATATCAGAAAAAATAGACTTTAAAATAAAGACTATTACAAGAGACAAAGAAGGCACTATATAATGATCAAGGGATCGATCCAAGAGGAAGGTATAACAATTGTAAATATTTATGCATCCAACAGAGGAGCACCTCAATACATAAGCAAATACTAACAGCCATAAAAGGGGAAATCGACAACAACACAATCATAGTAGGGGACTTTAACACCCCACTTTCACCAATGGACAGATCATCCAAAATGAAAATAAATAAGGAAACACAAGCTTTAAATGATACATTAAACAAGATGGACTTAATTGATATTTATAGGACTTCCCACCGAAAAACAACAGAATACACATTTTTTCTAAAGTGCTCATGGAACATTCTCCAGGATAGATCAAATCGTGGGTCACAAATCAAGCCTTGGTAAATTTAAGAAAATGGAAATCGTATCAAGTATCTTTTCCGACCACAAGGCTATGAGACTAAATATCAATTACAGAAAAATATCTGTAAAAAATACAAACACATGGAGGCTACACAATACACATTTAATAACGAAGTGATCACTGAAGAAATCAAAGGGGAAATCAAAAAATACCTAGAATCAAATGACAATGGAGATACGACGACCCAAAACCTATGGGATGCAGCAAAAGCAGTGCTAAGAGGGAAGTTTATAGCAATACAAGCCTACCTCAAGAAACAGGAAACATCTCGAATAAACAACCTAACCTTGCACCTAAAGCAATTAGAGAAAGAAGAACAAAAAAACCCCAAAGCCAGCAGAAGGAAAGAAATTATAAAGATCAGCTCAGAAATAAATGAAAAAGAAATGAAGGAAACAATAGCAGAAATCAATGAAACTAAAAGCTGGTTCTTTGAGAAGATAAAAAAAATTGATAAACCATTAGCCAGACACATCAAGAGAAAAAGGGAGAAGACTCAAATCAATAGAATTAGAAATGAAAAAGAAGAAGTAACCACTGACACTGTAGAAATACAAAAGATCATGAGAGATTACTACAAGCAACTCTATGTCAATAAAATGGACAACCTGGAAGAAATGGACAGATTCTTAGAAATGCACAAACTGCCGAGACTGAACCAGGAAGAAATAGAAAATATGAACAGACCAATCACAAGCACTGAAATTGAAACTGTGATTAAAAACCTTCCAACAAACAAAAGCCCAGGACCAGATGGCTTCACAGGCGAATTCTATCAAACATTTAGAGAAGAGCTAACACCTATCCTTCTCAAACTCTTCCAAAATATTGCAGAGGGAGGAACACTCCCAAACTCATTCTACAAGACCACCATCACCCTGATACCAAAACCAGACAAAGATGTCACAAAGAAAGAAAACTACAGGCCAATATCACTGATGAACATAGATGCAAAAATCCTCAACAAAATACTAGCAAACAGACTCCAACAGCACATTAAAAGGATCATACACCATGATCAAGTGGGGTTTATCCCAGGAATGCAAGGATTCTTCAATATACGCAAATCAATCAATGTGATACACCATATTAACAAATTGAAGGAGAAAAACTATATGATCATCTCAACAGATGCAGAGAAAGCTTTCGACAAATTTCAACACCCATTTATGATAAAAGCCCTGCAGAAAGTAGGCATAGAGGGAACTTTCCTCAACATAATAAAGGTCATATATGACAAACCCACAGCCAACATTGTCCTCAATGGTGAAAAACTGAAACCATTTCCACTAAGATCAGGAACAAGACAAGGTTGCCCACTCTCACCACTATTATTCAACATAGTTTTGGAAGTGTTAGCCACGGCAATCAGAGAAGACAAAGAAATAAAAGGAATCAAAATAGGAAAAGAAGAAGTAAAGCTGTCACTGTTTGCAGATGACATGATACTATACATAGAGAATCCTAAAGATGCTACCAGAAAACTCCTAGAGCTAATCAATTAATTTGGTAAAGTAGCAGGATACAAAATTAATGCACAGAAATCTCTCGCATTCTATACACTAATGACGAAAAATCTGAAAGTGAAATTAAGAAAACACTCCCGTTTACCTTTGCAGCAGAAAGAATAAAATATCTAGGAATAAACCTACCTAAGGAGACAAAAGACCTGTATGCAGAAAATTATAGGACACTGATGAAAGAAATTAAAGATGATACAAATAGATGGAGAGATATGCCGTGTTCCTGGATTGGAAGAATCAACATTGTGAAAATGACTCTACTACCCAAGGCAATCTACAGATTCAATGCAATCCCTATCAAACTACCACTGGCATTTTTCACAGAACTAGAACAAAAAATTTCACAATTTGTATGGAAACACAAAAGACCCCGAATAGCCAAAGCAATCTTGAGAACGAAAAATGGAGCTGGGGGAATCAGGCTCCCTGATTTCAGACTATATTACAAAGCTACAGTAATCAAGACAGTTTGGTACTGGCACAAAAACAGAAATATAGATCAATGGAACAGGATAGAAAGCCCAGAGATAAACCCACACACATATGGTCACCTTATCTTTGATAAAGGAGGCAAGCATATACAGTGGAGAAAAGACAGCATCTTCAATAAGTGGTGCTGGGAAAATTGGACAGATACATGTGAAAGTATGAAATTAGAACACTCCCTGACACCATGCACAAAAATAAACTCAAAATGGATTAAAGACCTAAGTGTAAGGCCAGACACTATCAAACTCTTAGAGGAAAACATAGGCAGAACACTCTATGACATATATCACAGCAAGATTCTTTTTGGCCCAGCTCCAAGAGAAATGGAAATAAGAACACAAATAAACAAATGGCACCTAATGAAACTTAAAAGCTTTTGCACAGCAAAGGAAACCATAAACAAGACCAAAAGACAACCCTCAGAATGGGAGAAAATATTTGCAAATGGAGCATCTGACAAAGGATTAATCTCCAAGATTTACAAGTAGCTCATGCAGCTCAATAACAAAAAAACGAACAACCCAATCTAAAAATGGCAGAAGACGTAAATAGACATTTCTCCAAAGAAGATATACAGATTGCCAACAGAGACATGAAAGAATGCTCTACATCATTAATCATTAGAGAAATGCAAATCAAAACTACAATGAGATATCATCTCACACTGGTCAGAATGGCCATCATCAAAAAATCTAGAAACAATAAATGCTGGAGAGGGTGTGGAGGAAAGGGAACACTCTTGCACTGTTGCTGGGAATGTAAATTGATACAGCCACTATGGAGAACGGTATGGAGGTTCCTTAAAAAACTACAAATAGAACTACCATATGACCCAGCAATCCCACTACTGAGCATATACCCTGAGAAAACCATAGTTCAAAAAGAGTCATGTACCAAAATGTTCATTGCAGCTCTATTTACAATAGCCAGGACATGGAAGCAAGCTAAATGTCCATCAACAGATGAATGGATAAAGAAGATGTGGCACATATATACAATGGAATATTACTCAGCCATAAAAAGAAATGAAATGGAGGTATTTGTAATGAGGTGGATGGAGTTAGAGACTGTCATACAGAGTGAAGTAAGTCAGAAAGAGAAAAACAAATACAGTATGCTAACACATATATACGGAATCTAAGGAAAAAAAAAAAAAGGCCATGAAGAACCTAGTGGCAAGACGGGAATAAAGACACAGACCTACTAGAGAATGGACTTGAGGATATGGGGAGGGGGTGGGGTGAGATGTGACAGGGTAAGAGAATGTCATGGACATATATACACTACCAAATGTAAAATAGATAGCTAGTGGGAAGCAGCCGCATAGCACAGGGAGATCAGCTCGGTGCTTTGTGACCACCTACAGGGGTGGGATGGGGAGGGTGGGAGGGAGGGAGATGAAGAGGGAAGAGAAATGGGAACATATTGTATATGTATAACTGATTCACTTTGTTATAAAGCAGAAGCTAACACACCATTGTAAGGCAATTATACTTCAATAAAGATGTTTAAAAAAAAAAACTCACCTGTGGTAATAGGCTGATACACAGTTTCTCTAATTATGAGACAGGTATACTATATGGTAATGTAATTCTTTGAAAGTACAGTTATAAAACAGTAAGAAAAGTAAAACATTATTAATTTTATAATAAATATCACTCACTTTATGCATACATAAGGATAGCCTAGTATCTACATATATTTTATGCATTCATGACATACCTAACTTTCTCTTAATTTTTAAATATTTCTAGGCTATGTGGTTTGCTGTCATGTGGTTTGCTGTGAGTTTCTGCAATTTGTCACAAATCTATAAAATTTTTTCAGTATATTTTTTTATTTATCCACGTATAAAAGGACCCAGGCAGATAAAATCTGTGCTATTCAAGTGTCAATAAGCTAAGATATGTAATAAATATAATATATTTATACATATAAATGTACTGGATTATATAATTTAATATTTAATATGATAGATATAACAATAATAGTGCCAGAAAGGAGGAAAATGGAACAGAGCTGTATGAGATTAAATTACCTATCTCTATATGAACTAATTCAGTATAAATCTGAGGTAGACTCTGGTTAGTTAATTTATACATTTTAAGTCATAGAAGAACCACGAAGGAAAAAGAAAAAATAAATTAAAATGTTACACTGGAAAATATCCACTTAATAAAAAAGAAGGCAAGACAAGAAAATAAAAGAAAAATAATATCATGAGACATAAAGAAAACAAAAAATAAAACTGTTATATGTAAATCCAAACCTATCAATAATATTAAATGTTACTGGATTAAACAATCTAACTAGAAGACAAAGATAGCCAGACTGGATAATTTGTCCTCCTTCCATTAAAGAAAAAGCCCAAATCTATGCTATCGATAAGAGACAGTATTTAAATTAAAAATACAAATAGGTTGCAAGTAAAAGTATGAGAAATGATATATGATGCTAACAGTAATCATAAAAGGCTGGAGTGGCCATTAATATTAGACAAAAAATAGATTTGAAAACAAAATAAATAAAGATCAGACCAGAAATAAATGAAAAAGAAATGAAAGAAACAGTAGCAAAGATCAATAAAACTAAAAGGTGGTTCTTTCAGAAGATAAACAAAACTGATAAACCATTAGCCACACTCATCAAGAAAAAAAGGGAGAAGACTCAAATCAATAGAATTAGAAATGAAAAAGGAGAAGTAACAGCTGACACTGCAGAAATACAAAGGATCATGAGAGATTACTACAAGCAATTATATGCCAGTAAAATGGACAACCTGGAAGAAATGGACAAATTCTTAGAAACGCACAACCTGCCAAGACTCAACCTGGAAGTAATAGAAAATATAAACAGACCAATCACAAGCACTGAAATTGAGAATGTGATTAAAAATCTTCCAACAAATAAAAGCCCAGGACCAGATGGCTTTACAGGCGAATTCTATCAAACATTTAGAGAAAAGCTAACACCTAACCTCCTGAAACTCTTCCAAAATAAAGCAGAGGGAGGAACACTCCCAAACTCATTCTACAAGCCCACCATCACCCTGGTACCAAAACCAAAGATACCATGAAAAAAGAAAACTATAGGCGAATATCACTGATGAACATGGATGCAAAAATCCTCTACAAAATACTAGTAAACAGAATCCAACAGCACATTAAAAGGATCATACACCATGATCAAGTGAGGTTTATGCCAAGAATGCAAGGATTCTTCAATATACACAAATCAGTCAATGTGGTAAGCCACATTAACAAATTGAAGGAGAAAAACCATATAATCAACTCAATAGATGCAGAAAAAGCTTTTGACAAAATTCAACACCAATTTATGATAAAAAACCCTTCAGAAAGCAGGCATAGAGGAAACTTACCTCAACATAATAAAGGTCATATATGACAAACCCACAGTCAACATCGTTCTCAATGGTGAAAAACTAAAACCATTTCCTCTAAGATCAGGAACAAGACAAGGTTGTCCACTCTCGCCACTATTATTCAACATAGTTTTGGAAGTTTTAGCCACAACAATCAGAGAAGAAAAAGAAATAAAAAGAATCCAAATCAGAAAAGAAGAAGTAAAGCTGTCACTGTTTGCAGATGACATGGTACTATACATAGAGAATCCTAAGGATGCTACCAGAAAACTACTAGAGCTAATCAATGAATTTGGTAAAGTAGCAGGATACAAAATTAATGCACAGAAATCTCTTGCATTCCTATACACTAATGATGGAAAATCTGAAAGAGAAATTAAGGAAACACTCCTGTTTACCTTTGCAATGGAAAGAAAAATAATATCTAGGAATAAACATACCTAAGGAGAGAAAAGACCTGTATGCAGAAAACTATGACACCAATTAAAGAAATTAAAGATGATACAAATAGATGGAGAGATATACCATGTTCTTGGATTGGAAGAATCAACAATGTGAAAATGAAATACTACCGAAAGCATTCTACAGATTCAATGCAATCCCTATCAAACTACCAATGGAATTTTTCACAAAACTAGAACAAAAAAATTCACAATTTGTATGGAAACACTAAAGACCCCGAATAGCCAAAGCAATCTTGAGAACAAAAAACAGAGCTGGAGAAATCAGTCTCCCAGACTTCAGACTATATTACAAAGCTACAGTAATCAAGACAGTTTGGTACTGGCACAAAAACAGAAATATAGATCAATGGAACAGGATAGAAAGCCCAGAGATAAACCCACACACATATGGTCACCTTATTTTTGGTAAAGGAGGCAAGAATATACAGTGGAGAAAAGACAGCCTCTTCAATAAGTGGTGCTGGGAAAACTGGACAGCTACATGTAAAAGAATAAAATTAGAACACTCCCTAACACCATACACAAAAGTAAACTCAAAATGGATTAAAGACCTACATGTAAGGCCAGACACTATCAAACTCTTAGAGGAAAACATAGGCAGAACACTCTATGCCATAAATCACAGCAAGATCCTTTTGGACCCACCTCCTACAGAAATGGAGAAAAAAAAACAAAAATAAACAAATGAGACCTAATGAAAGTTAAAATCTTTTGTATAGCAAAGGAAACCTTAAAGAAGATGAAAAGACAACCCTCAGAATCGGAGAAAATATTTGCAAATGAAGCAACTGACAAAGGATTGACGTCCAAAATTTACAAGGAGCTCATGCAGCTCAATATCAGAAAAAACAACAACCCAATCCAAAAATGGGCTGAAGACCTAAACAGGCAATTTTCCAAAGAAGATATACAGATTGCCAACAAATTCATGAAAGTATGCTCAACATCACTAATTATTAGAGACAAGCAAGTCAAAACTACAATGAGGTATCACCTCACACCAGTCAGAATGATCATCATCAAAAATCTACAAATAATAAATGCTTGAGAGGGTGTGGAGAAAAGGGAACCCTCTTGCACTGTTGATGGGAATGTAAATTTATACAGCCACTATGGAGAACAGTATGGAGGTTCCCTAAAAAACTAAAAATAGAACTACCATACGATCTAGCAATCCCACTCCTGGACATATACCCTGAGAAAACCACAATTCAAAAAGAGTCATGTACCACAATTTTCATTGCAGCTCTGTTTACAATAGCCAGGACATGGAAGCAACCTAAGTGTCCATCATCGGATGAATGGATAAAGAAGATGTGGCACATATATACAATGGAGTATTACTCAGCCAAAGAAAGAAACGAAATTAAGTTATTTGTAGTCAGGTGGATGGACCTAGAGTCTGTCATACAGAGTGAAGTAAGTCAGAAAGAGAATAACAAATACCATATGCTAACACATATATATGGAAGCAATATATATATATATATATATATATATATATATATATATATATGGTTTGAAGAACCTAGGGGCAGGACAGGAATAAAGATGCAGATGTAGAGAATGGACTTGATGACATGGGGTGGGGGAAAGTTAAGCTGGGACGAAGTGAGAGAATGGCATGGACATATATGCACTACCAAATGTAAAGTAGATAGCTAGTGGGAAGCAGCTGCATAGCACAGGGAGAACAGCTCAGTGCTTTGTGACCACCTAGAGAGGTGGGATTAGGATCGTGTGAGGGAGACACAAGAAGGAGGAGATATGAGGATATATATATATATACATATAGCTGAAACAGAAACTAACTTTTTTTATACAGCAGAAACTAACACAACAGCACTTTGTTATACAGCAGAAACTAACACAATATTGTAAAGTAATTATATTGCAATAAAGATGTTAAAAACAAAAAAATATTTGGCTTGAACAACACCATAAAACTAGTCTTAGCAGATATCTATTAAACACTCTACCCAATAGGAGCAGAATCTGTATTCTGAAGTATGCAAGGACCTTCTCCAGGATAGATTATATGCTACACCATAAAACAATCAACAATAAATTTTAAAGAATTGAAGTATAAAATTTGCCCCCTGATCATAATGCAATTAAGCTACAAATTAAAAACATAAGGGATTTGGTAAATTCACAAAATGTTTAGAAATTATTGATAAAAGATTCAGTATTAAATAACCAGTGGGTGAAAGAAGAAATCACTAAGAAAATTAGAAAATATTTTTAAGTGAATAATAAAAGAAAAATACAACATACCAAAACATAGTGGATGCAGGCAAAGCAGCATTCAGGGGCATATTTTTAGTTGTATATTCCTGTATTCAAGAAGAAAGATGTTAAGTTATAACATTCCTCCATAAGAAACAAGAAAAGGAAGAGGAAATTAACCCAAAGAAAGCAGACAGAAGGTAATACTAAAGAAGAGAATGGAAATGAATATTGATTTTTTAAAATTGGCAAATCTGTAGCTCAGTTGACCAGAGAGAGAGAGAGGGGAGAGGTGAAATTATTAAAATTAAGGTGAGATGAGCACATAAGTACTAACTTTAAAGACATATTAAAGATTGTAAGGGAATACTCTCAACAAGAGTACATATACCAACAGATTAAAAAAAATAGTTGAAATTGACAAATTCTATAAAGAAATGAATTAAGGAAAATTACTCAAGAATTAGTAGAAAATAGGTCTATAACAAGCAAAGAGATTAACTTAGTAACAAAATTTTCTTACAAATAAAAACCCATGTTTAGATGACTTTACTGTTGAATTCTACCAGACTCTCAAAGAATAATACCAATCCTTCACCAAATCTTCTAAAAAAAAAATAGAACGTGGAACATTTCCCAACACATTCTATGGAGCCAAAATTACTCTAATATTAAAAACAGGCAATGGGGTCATAAGAAAAGAAAGCTAGAGTCCAGTATTTCCTATGAATACAGAGGTAAATTTCCTCAACAAAATACTAGCAACCTGATATAGCAACATATAAAAAGGATTATGTACTATGACCTACTGGGATTTGGAAGACTCACACATCTTGATTTCAAAACTTACTGCAAAGCTCCAATAATCAGGTCAATGTTGTACTGACATAAACATAATATACAGATTTCAGAATATAATTGAGTGTTTATAAATAAACTCTTACATTTATGGCTAATAATTTTATTAAGAATCTCAATAAAATTCATTTGGGGAAAGACAATCTTTTCAACAATAGTGTTGGACAACTCAATATACACATGCAAAAGAATAACATTTGACCTCTATCTTACACTATGCATAAATTAACTCAGAATGAATCATAAACTCATATATAAGAAGTAAAACTATATAACTCTTTGAAGAAAATATAGGCATAAATTTTTATTACCTTGATATCATGATATCTTAGACATGATACCAAAAATACAGGTGACAAAAGAAAATTAGATTAATTGTACTACATCAAAGTTTAAAACTTTATTTTCCTGCAAATGATACCATAAGTGAAGTGAAAAGACAACACATAGAATGAGAGAAGATATCTGAATATCATTTATCTGATAAGAGACTTGTGTCCAGAAGATATAAAGAATTCATACAACTCATAAACAAAAAGACAAGTCAATTAAAAATATATAAAGCATTTGAGTATACATTTCTCCAAAGAAGATATACAGAAAGCCAATAAACACATGAAAAACCGTTCAACATCATTAGTCATAGGAAAATTCAATCAAATCACAATGAGATATCATTTCACTAGGATGTAGATAAAAGATACTAGCAAGTGCTGGCAAGGATTTGGAGGTTCGAACTTTTATACACTGTTCATGGGAATATAAAATGGTGCAGCAACTTTGGAACATAGTGTAGCAGTTTTTCAAAACGTTAAACATAGAGTTACCATAAAACCCATCAATTCCACTACTTGGTATACATCTAAAATAAGTGAAAATATATGCCTACTCAAAAAATTTTATACCAATGTTCATAGAAGCATTTTTCACAGTTAACAAAAAGTAAAAATTACCTAAATGTCTATCAGCTGTCGAGTGGATAAAAAATTTGTGGCATGTCCATACAATAATGTTGAATAATATTCAACAATAAAAAGAAATAATATTGATACATGCAACAACCTGGATAAAAGTTGAAACCATTATGCTAAGTGAAGCAAATCCATGGAAACAGAGGATTAATGGTTGCTAAGTGCTGGGAGAGAGGGAAGTAGAGAAAGGCTCAACAAGGAGTGACTGCAAATGTTTCCTTTTTGGGAAAACAAGTGCTCTCAAATCAGATTGTGGTGATAGTTGCACAATCCTGTGAATACATATTAAAAGCATTGAATTGTGCATTTTAAATGGGTGAATTGTATGGTATATCATTTACATCAATAACACTGTTAAATATTATTCACATCATACTACATTTTAGCTTAAATTTTTTTTCAATAACTTCTTATTTTATTAGAAGTAAAATCAAAATGCTTACTTTCATCAATAGTGCTCCCCATAATATGGTCTCTTTGTTAACCTCTCTGTCATCATCTGTTACTATTCTCTTTGCTTGCTGTGCTTCACTCACTGCTTTGCAGGTCCTCAGCATGCCAGCCTATTCTTGTGGTTGCTGTTTTTCCCACCTGGGACATTTTTTCCCTATATACTGTGAGCGTGTTCCCTCACCCTGCGTCCTTGCTCAACAAGGCTTTCATGAGACGACTTTAATTTGAAACTCCCTCCACTAAGCACTCCCATCTCCTTTCCATGTCTTTTTTTTTTTTACATCATTTATCACTATTTGGCCTCCTTTGTTTTTTGTTTTGTGTTTTACCATCTTCTTTCACTAAAATATAAATTCAAAATGACATGACATCATCTGTTTTGTTCACTGTGGTTCCCCCAATACTTACAGCAGTAGATAATTACATGATCAGCATGAAATAAGTATTTGCTTAATGTATTATGTACAATGTGTGACAAATTCCTTTAATTTTATACCTCAGCCAAGAAATGTAGTAATTTCATAGAGCTTAAAGTTTTTGTATAAAAATAAAACTATTTTACCTTTATGAAGTGAAAATGGTGTGTTAAAAATCACACAACGTATTTTCCCAGTTGAAGTTAAAGCATGAGTATCTAATAAGTCATATCAAATATGTAAGACAAGATTCAATTAATTGACTTTTGCAGCAAACACAAATTATAATTTGGTCTTATATCATAGCTCTGACAACATCATTTAATTTTGGGGTACCATTCCTTGAAATATCTGTCTTTAACTGCTCCAGGTTGAAGAGATTGAATCAGTTTGGGCCTTACCACAGCAACATCTGCCTATGCCCCCAGGGATTGACAGTCAAAAAGAGAAATAGGGTGATAAAAACTACCCTCTCCTCCACAGACATGAGGGTAACCAGAGGAATAGTGGTTGGCCTCATTGACATTTCAGGTTAATGAGGTTCGAAGATTAACTTGTGTTTTCATTATGACAGAACAGAAAGTGCAACTCAAAAGTCATGAGACTGATTATTGTCCTGGTGTATCATTAGTGCTATTGCCTTAACACACATTATAAACCATAAAATCTGAGCAGGTATTGGAAGGTTACCCAATCCATAAAACATCTTCCTCATTGTCCTGACATGACACATGTAATTATCAATAATAATGGTTCATTCCGTTGAGTTAAAAAGTATTGTTCAGAATGATTCTCTGCCAAAAATACTACCCTGAGATTTTGTGCATAAAAACACATTATCTTCCATTAAAAGTATTTTAAAATAAAACAATGTTTCATAATTGAATTTCCTTTGCTTGCAAATATGAGAAACTGACTTGGGATGGTTTAGGAAGAGAACAGTAATTTATCATAGAGAGTGTCATGAGGGCTAGAATGAACTAGAATAAGATTGTCCTCCAAACCTTTTCCTACCTCTTATATTTGCTTGTCTTCATAATAGATTTTATTATTTTCTATTTCCCTCTCTCTTCACAAACCATCTCCCAATATTAATTTTGTCTGCTTGTCTAGTCCATATGGTAGGTTAAAAGTGCTCTCTCCACAGCTTCCAAATGCATATATTACATGTCCAGCCAAATAAAATGATAATCTCTCGCCCTCTTGGTTCCATTTCCAAAATTCCTACAAAGATAATTTGTTTGGCTACACTTGTATAAGGGAACCACATCCTGTTTGGAGCTACAATTACTAAAAGGCAATGTCACATTATGCAAAATATTTCCCAGAGTCCACAGGTGGATTGAAGTGGACAGCTTAAAATGGTGACAGGAGTTGGACAGCAACTTCACAATGTTTCTATACTGAACATATTTTTAATCTAGTTATAAAGATTAGTAGATGTTAACCAAAAAAAGGGGAAAATCTCAGAATATAAGTCTACTTCTGATTTCTTCTCCAGAGGCAACTGGTGTTAAACTTCTGGTGTTTAATCCTAAAATATTAACTTAAAAGTGTTGGGGAGGAAAAACAGTTTCCTTACTCTCTCCTGTATTGTATTTGGGAGTCTGAATTAAACAAACAAAAGACAGACAGATTAGCAAAAGAAAATACAAAATTTAATTACATAGGTATGAGAGTTCACAAAAATGTGACTCAAAGGAACAGTTAGAATTTGGGGTTTATATACCATCTTAATATGGAAAGGAGAGAAGTAGAAAGGGCACTTATGGGAAAACACATGACTTTTTAGAAAGATAAATGAGCCCTTAGGACAATGAATGAGAGATGTGAAAGTTTTGTAATGATATCTGTTTGGGTGTGGTGTGGAGACTATCTCTGGTGATAAGTCAATCTTTCCTAATTGCTCCAAAGAAGGGCACTTATGACAATTGAGTTCTTTTTGGAGGCTCTGCTTTTAGGTAGATAAGAGATTTCAGAACCTCAAACTCTTTCTGCTCAAAATAATTTTTATATCACAGTAGCATATATTAGAATTCTTCTGAAACATTAATGTGTCTCTTTAAGAGCACTAATATTATGTCTAATTAAATTACCCAGGGGAAGTTTCAGAGGATAAATGGCTCTGTTTATATAGGTCACAAAGCCAAAAAATGTTCTGGACAACATCAAATCTTGACAAGTAATTGAGAGTGAGGCTGGAAGAGAGTGCAGCAAACAGAGGAGGCAGGTGCCAGAGGAGTTTTATAAACTAAAAGGTCCTGCAAATGCCAGTCCATATGATTCCTAAAACAAAACATTGAGATGAGCATGGTTATTGTATTTAGCTCTCATGAGATGAAAGTGTCTAGGTAAGTAGGGTGACTTAATAGTTATTGTTCAGAGTGTAACTTCTGGAAAGAGTACCTGAAAACACAACTTTTGCTCTTCCATTGGATCTCACATACAGTGTTTGCAAGTCAGGTGAGCAATTTGGCAGAAGCACCTACTTGATACAGGTATTGAGATGATTATACAATTATATACATGGAAAGCACTTAAGAGCAGTCTGGCACATATTAAATACCACAATAAGCATCAACTCTCTTGAGGCCACACTTCAAAAGGCTACATAGGTTAGTGGTAAATAACAAAGACTCTGGAACAAAACTTCAGGATGTAGAACTTACTTCTCTGCATACTGACTGTGCTAACCTCTCTGTACCTTATTTTCCTCATCTGTAAAAAGGAACATTTGTAGAAAAAATCTCATGGCTTCATTCTTATTTTTTAATGAAAATTCAAATCAATTAATATATGACAAGTACTTGGAATATTTCTTGTAGGCACTATATAATGTTACTATTATCAAAAGAGCCACCAGCTAAGATGCAGTTGGGAGACCTAAAGTAGCGATGAGTTGTAGGGATTATTGATCCATGATCTCAAGGATATGATAAAAGATCCAGTTTCTTCTCACCACTCCACTGTGTCAGCCATAAAATCAGAATTTCATTTTATGCTGCATGCCCTTGTGACTGTAGAGATTACATTAACTGGCTCAAATGAGCCTGCATATGTCTCTGGATTAGCCAAGTCTTGCTGTTTCATTTGTTGGCTTGTTTTAAAAAAATTAGCTTTTCTTGTTAAACATGTAATGACAAATTGACAAGTTATTTGTTGTAAAGGAAAATAATAATTTTAATGTCACAGATTTATCAGAGTACCCCACTGCAGTGACCAGATTGTCCGTTTTCACTCATTAAAGTGGCACCTGCTATTACACAGTGTCTGAAAGTGAGCTTAAAATAAGTGAACAGTTCTATCAAGAATTATCAGAGAGTGTCCAAGGTGACAGAATAGAAGGACCCTGAGCTCAACTCCTCTCATGAACACACTAAAATCACAACTAACTGCAGAAACACCATTGATGAAAAAGATTAGAACATGCCAGAAAAGATCTTCTACAACTAAAGACATAATGAAGAAGCCACAATTAGAAGGGTAGGAGAGGTGGACTCACAATATAATTAGATCCCATACCCACCCCAGGTGGGCAACCTAAAAACTAGAGAATAATTATATTGCAGAGGTTCTCCCACAAGAGTGAGAGTTCTGAACCCCATGTCAGTCTCCCCAGCCCAGGGGTCTGGCACGGGGAAAAGGAGTCCCTAGAGCATTTGGCCTTGAAGGCTAGCAGGACTTAATTGCAGGAGGTCCACAGGACTGGGGGAAATAGAGAGTTTTTACTCTTAAAGGACACACATAAAATCTCATGCACATTGGGAGATTTCATAAAAGCAGTAATTTCATAGGAGCCTGGGCCACACATACCTAGTGGTCTTGGAGGGTCTCCTGGGGAGAGGGTGGGGGGAGCTGTGGCTCACTCTGGGGACATAGACACTGGTGGCAGACATATTGATAAGTATTCATGTGCATGAACTGTCCTGGTGGCTGACATCTTGGCTTATTAGCACCAAGACCTGGTCCCATCCAACAGCCTGTAGGTTCCAGTGCTGGGACACCTCAGGCTAAACAAAACCTATGTGGGGACACAGACCCACTCATTAGCAGACAGGTTGACTAAAGACTTCCAGAGCCCACAGTCACCTCTAGACGTGTCCCTAGACATGGCCCTTCCCACAAGAGGCCCAAGACCAAGCTCAACCCACCAACAGGCCAACACCAGCCCCTCCTGTCATGAAGCCTGCACAAGCCTCTAGACCAGCCTTATCCACCAGGGGGCAGACACCAGAAGCAAGAAAACTATGATCCCA
The DNA here is from genome assembly GCF_949987535.1 of Balaenoptera acutorostrata. Lineage (NCBI taxonomy): Eukaryota > Metazoa > Chordata > Mammalia > Artiodactyla > Balaenopteridae > Balaenoptera > Balaenoptera acutorostrata. Next base: position 33,593,033 of record NC_080076.1, on the reverse strand, counting down.
CAGACTGTAGAAAAAGTCCACAAACACAGACCAAACACTACCCTGGGACCAGCTGGCCCCTAGACCTTGGGTGACAAGAGGGGAGTGCACTGCTGGGACACATAGGATATCTCCTACAGAGGGCCACTTCTCCAAAGCCAAGAAACATAACTAACCTACCACATACATAAAAATACAAATAGCAATTTAGACAAAATAAGGGAGCAGAGCAATATGTTCCAGATGAAGGAACAAGATAAAATCTCAGAAGAAGACCTAAGTGACATGGAGATAGGCAATCTACCCAAGAAGGAGTTCACTGTAATGATCATAAAGATGATCAAAGAACTCAGGAGAAGAATGAATGCAAAGAGTGAGAAGCTAGAAGTTTTTTTAATAAAAAGAAAATATTTTAAAAAAACCAAACAGAGTTGAAGAATATAATCACTGAAATTAAAAATACAGTAAAAGGAATCTATAGTAGAATGAATGATGCAAAAGAATAGATCCGTGAGCTGGAAGAAAGAGTAGTGGAAATCAGTACTGCAGAACAACAACAAAAAAAGAATGAAAAGAAATCAGGACAGTTTAAGAGACCTCTGGGACAATATCAAGCTCACTAATATTCACATTACAGGGGTCCCAGAAGAAGAGAGAGAGAAAGGGCCTGAGAAAATATGAAGACATAGTAGCAGGAAACTTCCATGGGAAAGGAAACAGTCACGCAAGTCCAGGAAGCACAGAGAGTCCCAGGCAGGATTAACCTAAGGAGGAACACACCAAGAAACATTGTAATCAAAATGACAAAAAATCAAAGATAAAGAGAGAATATTAAAAGCAACCCGAGAAAAGCAACAAATACCATACAAGGGAACACTCCCATAAGACTACCAGCTGATTCTTCAGAAAAAAACTCTGCAGGCCAGAGGTAATGGTATGATATATTTAAAGTAATGAAAAGGAAAAATCTGCAACCAAAAATACTCTAAATAGCAAGGATTTGATGGAGAGAACAAAAATTTTACAGACAAGCGTAAGCTAAAAAAATTCAGCAATCACCAAGCCAGCTTTATAACAAATGCTAAAGGAACTTCTCTAGGAGGAAAAGCAAAGGCCACAAGTAGAAACAATATTACAAAATGTAAACTCTTACCAGTAAAAATAAACATACAGTAAAGGTAAAAAATCATGCACACACAAACTAGTAGTGAGATTAAAAGACAAATGTAGTAAAATCATCTGTATCAACAATAAGCAGTTAAGGGATATACAAAACTATTAGATGTAAAATATGATATCAAAACAACAATCATGAGGGGAGGAGAGTACAAATGCAGGGTATTTAAAATACAGTTGAAATTAAGAGATCAACAACTTAAAGCAATGACATATATGTATGCACTGCTGCACCCAAACCTCATGGAAACCACAAATCAAAAATCTATAATAAATATACTCACAAAAAAGAAAAAGGAATCAAAACACAACACTGAAGATGGTCATCAAATCAAAGGAGAAGAGAAAAAACAAAGAAAGCAGAAAAAAAGAGCTATATTTTAAAAAACCAAACAATTAACACAATGGCAATAATAGCATATATATCAATAGTTTCCTTAAATGTAAGTGGACAAAATGCTCCAACCAAAAGACATAGACCAGCTGAATGGATACAAAAACAAGACCCATATATGCTGTCTACAAGAGACCCACTTCAGATCTAAGGACACATACAGACTGAAAGTGAGGGTATGGAGAATTATATCCCAAGCAAATAGAAATCAAAAGAAACCTGAAGTAGCAATACTTATATGAGCCAAAGTAGCCTTTAAAATAAAGACTGTTACAAGAAACAAAGAAGGATACTACATAATGATCAAGTGATCAATCTAAGAAGATATAACAATTACAAATATATATGCAGAAACAACTCAATATGTAAGGCAAATGTTAACAAATATGAAATGAGATATTGACAGTAACACAATAATAGTGGGGGATTTTAACACCCCACTTTCATCAATGGACAGATCATCCAGACAGAAAATCAATAACGAAACAGAGGTCTTATATGACACATTAGACCAGATGGACTTAACTGATATTTATAAAGTATTCTATCAGAAAGCAGCAGAATACACATTCTTTTCAAGTGCACATGGAACATTCTCCAGGATAGATCACATACTGGCCCACAAAGCAAGCCTCAGTAAGTTTAAGAAAACTGAAATTATATCAAGCATCTTTTCAGACCACAACTCTCTGAGATTAGAAATCAACTACAAGAAAAAAAAAATACCTTCAAAAAATACAAACACATCGAGGCTAAACAATATGCTACTAAAAAACCAATGGATCACTGAATAAATCAAAGAGGAAATCAAAAAATATCTAGAGACCAATGAAAATAAATATATGATGATTCAAAACCTATGGGACACAGCAAAAGCAGCTCTAAGAGGGAACATTATAGCAATACAATCATACTTCAGAAAAGAAGAAAAATTTCAAATAAACAATTTAACCTTACACCCAAAGCAACTAAAGAAAGAAGAACAAATACAACCCAAAGTTAGTGGAAGGAAATAAGTAATAAAGATCAGAGCAGAAAAAAATATAATAGAAGTGCAGAAAACGATAGAAAAGATCAATGAACCTACAAGTTTGTTCTTTGAAATGATAAACAAAATTGATAAATCTTTAGCCAAACTCATCAAAAAAAAAAAAAGGAAGAACACTCAAATCAATAAAATTAGAAATGAAAAAAGAGAAGTTAAAACAGACACCACAAAAATACAAAGGACCATGAGAGACTACTACAAGCAACTATATGGCAAGAAAACAGACAACCTAGAAGAAATGGACAAGTTCTTAGAAAGGTACAATCTCCCAACACTGAACCAGGAAGAAACAGAAAATCTGAACAAACCAATCACAAGTAATGAAATTGAATCCATGATTTTAAAAATCCCTAAAAAACAAAAGTCCAGGACCAAATGTCTTCACAGGCAAATTCTACCAAACATTTAGAGAAGAGTTAACACCTATCCTTCTGAAAATAGCTCAAAAAATTGCAGAGGAAGGAACAGTCCAAAACTCATTCTATAAGGCCACTGTTACCCTGATATAAAAACCAATGATACCACACACAAAAAAGAAAATTATAGGCCAATATCGCTGATGAACATCAATGCAAAAATTCTCAACAAAATACTAGAAAACTGAATCCAATAATACATTACAAGGATCATATACCATAATCAAGTGGGATTTGTCTGAGGGATGCAAGGATTTTTCTATTCCTGCAAATCAATAAGTGTGATATACCACATTAGCAAATTGAAGAATAAAAACCATACTATCATCTCAGTAGATGCAGCAAAGGCTTTTGACAAAATTCAACACACATTTATGATAATAACTCTCCAGAAAGTGGGCATAGAGGGAACATAACTCAACATAATAAAGCCCAAATATGGCAAATGCACTGCTAACATCATACTCAATGGTGAAAAGCTGAAAGCATTTCCCCTTCAATCAGGAACAAGAGAAGGATGTGCATTCTCACCACTTTTATTCAACATAGATTTGGGAGTCTTAGCCACAGCAATCAGAGAAGAAAAAGAAATAAAACAAATCCAAATTGGAAAAGAAGAGTAAAACTGTCACTGTTTGCAGTTAACAAGACACTATACATAGAAAATCCTAAAGTCACTACCAGAAAACTTCTAGAGCTCTTCAGTGAATTTGGTAACATTGCAGGATATAAAATTAACACACAGAAATCTCTGGCATTCCTATACACTAAAAAAGAAAGATCAGAAAGGGAAAGTAAGGAAACAATCCCATTTACAATTGTATCAAAAAAGAATAAAATACCTGGAATAATCTTAACTAAGGAAGCAAAAGATCTGTACTCTGAAAACTATAAGACACTGTTGAAAGGAATCGAAGGTGACACAGACAGATGGAAAGATATACCATGATCTTGGATTGAAAGAATCAATTCTGTCAAAATGACTATACTACCCAAGGCAATCTACATATTCAGTGCAATCCAAATCAAATTACCAATGGCATTTTTTTTGCAGATCTAGAACTAAAAGTGTTAAAATATGTATGGAAACACAAAAGTCCATGAATAACCAAAACCATCTTGAGAAAGAAAAGTGAAGCTGGGAGAATCAAGCTCTCTGTCCTTGAATTATATCATAAAGCTACAGTAATCAAAACAGTATGGTACTGGCACAAAAACAGAAAAATACAACAATGGAATAGGATAGAAAGCCCAGAAATAAACCCACACACCTATGGTCAATTAGTCTATGACAAAGGAGGCAAGAATATACCATGGAGAAAAGACAGTCTCTTCAATAAGTGGTACTGGGAAAACTGGACAGCTACATGTAGAAGAATGAATTTAGAACATTATTAACACCATACAAAAAAAAAGAAAAACTCAAAATGGATTAAAAATCTAAATGTAAGACTAAATATTATAAATCTCCTAGAGGAAAATATAGGTAGAACACTCTTTGACATATATAGCAGCAATTTTTTTGCTGAATCTCCTAGAGTAATGGAAATAAAAACAAAGATAAACAAATGGTACCTAATTAAATTTAAAAGCTTTTGCATGGCAAAGGAAATCATAAACAAAACTAAAAGACAACATATGGAATGGGAGAATATATTTGCAAATGAAGCAACTGACAAAGGATAAATCCCCAAAATATACAAACAGCTCACACAACTTAACATCAAAAAAAAAAAAAAAAAATCAATATATGGGCAGAAGACCTCAAGGCATTTCTCCAAAGAAGATATACAGATGGTCAAAAAGCACATGCAAAGATGCTCAACATCACTAATTATTAGAGAAATGCAAATCAAAACTACAGTGAGGGACCACCTCACATCAGTCAGAATGACCATCATCAAAAGGTTAACAAATAATAAATGCTGGAGAGGGTGTGGTGAAAGTGGAGCCTTCCTACACTGTTGGTGAGAATGTAAATTGTTTCAGGCACTATGGAAAACAGTATGGAGGCTCCTTACAAGACTAAAAATGGAGTTACCATATGATACAGCAATCCCACTCCTGGATATATATCCAGAGAAAGACATAATTTGAAAAGGCACAGGCATCCAATATTTATAGCAGCACTATTTGCAATAGCCAAGACATGGAATCCTCCTAAATGTTCATTGACAGGTGAATGGGTAAAGAAGATGTGGTGTCTATATACAACGCAATATTACTCACCCATTAAAAAAAAAGAATGAAATTATGCCATTTGCAGCAACATGGATGTACATAGAGGTTATCATATTAAGTGAGGTAAGTCTGACAGAGAAAAACAAATAAAATATGATATCACTTATATGTGGAATCTAAAAGAATGATATGAATCACCTTACTTACAAAATAGAAATAGACTCACAGATGTAGAAAACAAACTTATGGTTATCAAAGGGGAAGGAAGGGAGGGATAATTTAGGAGCTTGGGGTTAACAGATACACACTACTATATATAAAATAGATAAATAAGGACATACTATATAGCACAGGGAACTATATTCAATATATTGTAATAACCTATAATGGCAAAGAACTGACAAAATACACATATATATTATATTTATATACACATATATTTGTATTTATGCACACACACACATATATATATACATATATAACTGAATCACTCTGATGTACACCCGAAGTGACCACATTTTAAATCAACTAAACTTCAATTAAAAAAAAAAAAAAAAGAACCGTCTACCCCTTTTGGTGGTTTTTTGCCTTTAATTAAGCCAAAACCATTGATTCCCACTAATCAGGTCCATTTACATTCCATGACTAAATACTTTATTTGAAATGGGGGTTTGTGTTTAGTGCCCCTTGAGTTCTCTGATAGTAAAAATTCCTAAAAAGCATTTTTTTAAATTATTTCTTCATACAAAAATAATTTTAATTTTTTTTATTAAGAATACAAATCAGTTAAAAGTCAGGAATTTGAAGACTGAGATTGGCAATAGTAAAAATGTAAAAGTTAATAAGGGGCAGTTTAGAAAAACTGAAAGCCAAAAGTTTATTTTAGAAAATAAACCTGGAAAAATGGTAGCTAAGACTTCCAACATGAACTTGTCAGTAAAGAAACTATAGAATTACTCCAACAGAAACAGTGGATTAGTAGACAGCAGAAGCAAACTAAAAAGTCAAGAACCTATCCAGACATTTATTTAAATATGGGTTTTATTGAAATAGAAATTCAAAAGAGCCTAAACTTGATATCTCATGGAAGAATAAACCATGAACAAAGACTACAGCAGACTATATCTGTGATGATGTGCACAACTTTGCAAAGTGTAAAGGAGACTTTCAGATATTTGTGAAACTAAATAGAAAATTATAGGAAGCACAAGTTCAGTCTCCAAATCTACTTGAACAGTACAGCACACTTAGTACAAGATAAACAATGTGTTCTGCTAAGTCTACATGAGACTTTTCTTTACCTTCAAGGAATTTTGTCAAATTGGGGAGAAAGAACATGGTTTTGGGCAGAAAAATAATCTGATTATTAGCTGGCATTTTAGATATATCTGGCAACCTAACTACAGTATCAGGAGCTCTCTTATTTGATTTCATTGTTTAGGATATTTTCCTTATGCATATTACATGTGAATAACTTATGTCTCCTGGTTTATTCATGCTTTTCTCACGGTAAAGAAACCGTCTTTTTTTTCCTCTTTATTTTGTTATTTTAAACACTTTTCTTCATCACATTTGACAGGATTGATGGAAAACAGAATCATTTATGCCTAGATCATCAGCATTTCCTTAAATGCTGACCAGTAGGATAACTGATCAGGGGAATTGTTCACCATGCACCTCACTTTCCTTAGAATTGGTCTCAACAGCATCAGGAGAGAAGTGGAAGAAAGAGTGACTATAGGACAGAAGGTCTAGGGGCAGGAGGATGGGAGGACTGGGGTAGGAAGAATGGGAAAGGCAGTAGAAAATATCAGATTGCACTCAGCTTGCAAGGCCTGCACACATGGACAGAAGATTTGCACTTTCCATGGACAAAAAGTCTTAAAGTTTCGTTTCTAACATCAGACTTGAGGCTTGGTCAGGGCGCTGAAATGACAACCAGGCCGACGGACAAACTACATTCCCAGTTCAGCTCCAAAAATGGTTTCCTAACACATGGGCTATGAGAGAAGCTTTTAGAGATTGCTGTTTTCTAGGGCAATGTGGATCTTTCCCAGCATTCCTATTGCAGAAGAGCACTATCTTGTGAATTAATAAAGGGCTCAATGGCCTAGAAAATTCAGTGAGGCGAATTCTTATTCTTACAAATCTCCACTGTCCATGGTGTACAGTCATGTGTGGTTACCCTGGAGTGGTTCTAGCTCCAACCACTGGGGAGGGTGGCTGGGGAGGGTGGCTCCCTCAGGGTCCCAGGGTTCTTTCTTTTCATTTCAAACCAGTAAAAATAATTTATTTGCTCCCAACAGTGTAAATGCTGCTGTGCCAGTAAATTATTACCATTACTACTATTATTATTATTTATTAATTAATATTAGTATTCCTAAAAATGGTACAGGTTGCAGTTCCCTTGATGAGCCAGTTCGGCAATGTGAATTAGAAATTGTCCTGGAAGCTCAGCCTAGAGTGAATTTCTTTAGCTTTTTCTAATGTTTTTGTGAATTATCTATATAATTTAAGAAATACTTTTATCTATAAACTAGTTAGAGTAGGTATTCTCTGGTTAAGGACTCAGACCCACAAATATACTTTCTAGCCTCTTTTTTTTGTAACACTCTCAGCTAGACTTCCCTAATTCTGTTTTCAAATGTAGATAAGTTTTAAACTGACCTTGAGTCATCAAGTTTTCCCACTTGCTTTAATTGCAAATTTATATTAACTCAGGAAAATGTATCAAGTCATACTCTTTGTCTTGAACTCTGCTGGTTCCAAAGTTGATAAAATAAATATAACTTGATTTTTATTTTCAAAAAGTTTTAAATTTATGAACAAAATACATATTAATTAAAAACATTTTTGATAAAACATTTTTCTATTGTCATTTCTTATGTAATTAGCAACATACAATTCTTCTCCAAGAATGGATTGTCTTTCTCTGAGTTCATGGCATAACTGGTTGACTTTTACTTCTACCATAGTATTTATCATTTATCGTTGTGCATGTGGAAATATACGTGTGTGTGTGGCTCTGTGTTTATGTTTTACCTTCTCATGTGTAAGAGGGGTTAAGGCTTATTTGTATATTATTTATTTCTCTTCCATAACTATCCTTAGTACACAGCTGGTAGTCATAAATAGTTATTAAATGTAAGAATGTCTGAAGTAGGCAAGCTATATTGGAAAAAAACCTTAAGGATCCTATAGAATAATCAGGTGTAAATACATCTTCTTTATGGACTTCTTCCCTTAATTAAGCTTTCTACACTCCTCAGCATAGTTACCATAATTAAGAAGTAATTTTTTTTTGCTATACAGACATAGAACTAATGAGCCAAGACAGTCATATATCCAAGGATCATATGGAATGAACACTTTCTGCTTCTGTCTTATTTCCCCAAAGCTGCCTTGGAATGTGCCTGCCTTGATTTACACCAACCAGTGTCTTGCTGGAATAATGGGTTTCTGAAACTAGTGTTCTCATACATTAGAGGTCCCTGAGGGGCTTTTAAATTCCTGAGGTCCTGGGGCTACACCCCAGATCAATCAGATTAGGAGCTCCTGGAGAGAGTCCTAGGCATCAGTATTTTGTAAAACTCCCAAGGAATTCCAATGTTGAGTTAAGGCTGGAAGCACTGCTCTAATGATTTAATGATTTAGTATAACTTAATCAAGTATTTCTCTAAGAAAGCCTTAACATAAAAAGCTGCTTAGCTTTGCTCTTATTGAATCATTCTGAAAGAGTTTGCATTGTGAATAAATGAATAAATAAGACATCTCTAAAGTACCCTCAAAGTGGGAGAAATTAAATCCCAATCATAATATTTTGTGCTTATCACAGGATTTTAGTAATCTAAATTATTCTGGTCTAATCTAATCTCTGTATTGCTCTAAATTGAATATACATGTTGTCCAATCGAACAGAACGCTATTTCAGAGTTTATGGCAATTAAATTTTCAAACTAAAAGAAATGTTTAGTTTATTCCAAATAAGAACATAATTACTTTTTAAAAATGTCAGAAACTAAATGGCAGCAGACTTGTTCCTCTTTTATTATCTTCAATTAGTGCAGTGAGATTATTTTCACTGAGGGACCACACATTTTAAATTGATTAGAAATATAATAAATATAACTCATAGTTAAAGATATTCCTTATGTGCACTTGTATGATCAAGTTTATAAACATTTACAAAGTAATAGCTTGGGCAGAATTTTAGATACATGTCTAATTTAGATTCTTGTATGCCATATTTAAGCCTTTTCCTGTTCCATATTCATTTTCCAGGTAGTTATGCCTCCTAACTTTTTTCTTAATTGTGCCAGGGAAGGAGAAAAAATGTAAAATCTTGGAATTAACTGCCATCTCACACTACTTTTTGTTACAACCCCCGCACCCATTAAACTTTTTGTCTCTTTTCCCTACCTATTTCCATACTGTTTTCTATTTTCTATGATTTTGCTGATTTCATCAATTCCTCAAGGCCCAAGGCTATGGAAACAGAGTCAGGAACATTGGAAAGAGGTCTAAGTTTTCTCCTTTGGTATCCCCAAACTGGATCACAGAGGTGACAGTTGACATCCTCTGCATCTGGAAAACTTGGCTGGCTTTGTTCATAAACTCCCTAATGGCCTGAATTTTAATCCAGTCTGTTTATTTCCCAGGCACACTACATGAGAAATGCATATATAAATAAGAACCTGTGCAAATATTCAACAGAAATGGAATCTAGGGGAGTGGACAATATTACTCACTAGACACTGCCTTGCAGCTTGTGTGATCTTAGTTCCCCTACCAGGGATCGAACCTGCATCCCCTTCAGTGGAAGTGTGGAGTCTTAACAACCGGACCACCAGGGAAGTGCCCCCCCCTTTTTTAATCTGTTATTCCTATGTTGTTATAATGACTGTTAGAATAACATGTGTAAATATATGATCAGGACGGATTCTTTATCTATCAATATGGAATTAAACTATCTACCTTACGGTCTTATTATGTGGAATGCATTATGAAAATAATATATGAAAATGGTTTGTAATTTATAAATCTCTTGAATGTCAAGTATCATTAGTAGTTGATGTTATTGTATTTCATACTAATCTAAACTATTTTGATTTTCTAAAATTGTCTTTACTAATCAAACTCCTGGAAAATATATAAGGATCTTGACTAAATTAAAACTATGAAATTGAACATGTTGTTGCCGAAACTCAACCTATGCTATTTCCAAGGCAAGTTTGTTTCCTACATCTGTGACTCTATTTCTGTTTTGTAAATAAGTTCATTTATAATATATTTTTTAGATTCCACATATAAGTGATATCATATATTTGTCTTTCTGTGTCTGACTTACTTCACTCAGTATGACAATCTCTAGGTTCATCCATGTTGCTGCAAATGGCATTATTTTGTTCTTTTTTTATGGCTGAATAATATTCCATTGTATATATGTACCATGTCTTCTTTATCCATTCCTCTGTTGATGTGCATTTAGGTTTCTTCCATGTCCTGGCTATTGTAAATAGTGCTGCAGTGAACATTGAGGTGTATGTATATTTTCAAATTTTGGTTTTCTCTGGGTTTATGCCTAGGAGTGGGATTGTTGGGTCATATGTTAGTACTATTTTAAGTTTTTTAAGGAACCTTCATACTGCTCTCATAGGGGCTGTATCAATTTACATTCCAACCAATAGTGTAGGAGGGGTCCCTTTATCCACTTGCTCTCCAGCATTTATTGTTTGTAGATTGTTTGATGATGGCCATTCTGACCAGTATGAGGTGATACCTCATTGTAGTTTTGTTTGCATTTCTCTAATAATTAGTGATGCTGAGCATCTTTTCATGTGCTTTTTGGCCATCTGTATGTCTTCTTTGGAGAAATGTATATTTTGATCTTCTGTGCATTTTTTTGATAGTTTGGTTTTTTTGATATTAAGCTGCATGAGCTGTTTGTATACATGGGAGATAAATCTCTTGTCAGTTGCTTCCTTTGCAAGTATTTTCTCCCATTCTTAGGGTTGTGGTTTTGTTCTGTTTTAAGGATTCCTTTGCTGTGCAAAAGCTTTTAAGTTATATTGGATCCCATTTGATTTTTTTTTTTTATTTTCATAGTTCTAGGAGGCAGATCCAAATAGATATTCTGGGATTTATGTCAAAGACTGTTCTACCTATGTTCTCCTCTAAGAGTTTTATAGTGTCTGGCCTAACATTTAGGTCTTTAATCCATTTTGAGTTTATTTTTGTGTATGTTGTTAGGGAGTGTTCTAATTTCATTCTTTTACATGTAGTTGTCCAGTTTCCCCAGCACCACTTATTGAAGAGACTGTCTTTCTCCACTGTGTATTCGTGCCTCCTTTGCCATAGATTAGGTGACCCCTAGGTGCATGGGTTTATCCTTGGGCTTTCTATCCTGTTCCATATCTGTATATTTTGGTTTTGTGCCAGTACCATACTGTTTTGTTTACTGTAGCTTTGTAGTATAGCCTGAAGTCTGGGAGCTTGAGTCCTCCATCTCTGCTTTTCTTTCTCAAAATTACTTAGGCTATTTGGGTTCTTTTGTGTTTCCATACAAATTATAAACTTTTTGATCTAATTCTATAAAAAATGTCATTGGTAACTTGATAGGGATTGCATTGAATCTGTAAATTGCTTGGTGGAGTAAAGTCATTTTCACAGTGTTGATTCTTCCAATCAGAGAACATGGTATAGCTCTCCATCTGTTTGTGTCACCTTTTATTTCTTTCATCAATATCTTGTAGTTTTCTGCATACAGCTCTTTTTCCTCCTTAGGTAGGTTTATTCCTAGGTATTTTATTTTTTTGATGTGACGGTAAATGGGATTGTTTCCTTAATTTCTCTTTCTGATCTTTCATTGTTAATGTATAGGAATGAAAGAGATTTCTGTTTATTAATTTAGTATCCTGCACCTTTACCAAATTCATTGATGAGCTCTGGTAGTTTTCTGGTGTCATCTTTAGGATTTACCATGTATAGTATCATGTCTTCTACAAACAGTGACAGTTTTACTCTTCTTTTCCAATTTGAAGTCCTTGTATTTCTTTTTCTTCTCTGATTGCTATGGATAAGACTTCCAAAACTATGTTGAAAATAGTGGTGGAAGTAGACATTCTGGTCTTGTTCCTGATTTTAGAGGAAATGCTTTCAATTTTTCACCATTGAGAATGATGTTTGCTGTTTGCTTGTCATATATGGCCTTTATTCTATTGTGGTAGGTTCCCTCTATGCCCCCTCTCTGGAGAGTTTTTATCATAAATAAGTATTGAATTTTGTCAAAAACATTTTCTGCATCTATTGAGATGATCATATGGTTTTATTCTTCAGTTTGTTAATACAGTGTATCACACTGTTTGCTTTGCATACATTGAAGAATCCTTGTGCCTCTGTGATTAATCTTACTTGATCATGGTGTATGATCCTTTTAATGTATTGTTGGATTCAGATTGCTAGTATTTGTTGAGGATTTTTTCATCTATATTCATCAAAGATATTGGCCTTTAGTTTTTCTTGGTGGTATCTTTGTCTGATTTTGTTATCAGAGTGATGGAGGCCTCATAGAATGAGCGTGGGAGAATTCCTTCCTCTGTAATATTTTGGAAGAGTTTGAGAAGGACAGGTGTTAGCTCTTCTCTAAATGTTTGATAGAATTCACCTGTGAAGCCGTCTGGTCCTGGACTTCTGTTTGCTGGAAGATTTTTAATCACAGTTTCAATTTCATTACTTGTGATTGGTCTGTTCATATTTTCTATTTCTTCCTGATTCAGTCTTGGAAGGTTATACCTTTCTAAGAATTTGTCCATTTCTTCCAGGCTGTCCATTTTATTGGCATAAGGTTGCTTGTAGTAGTCTCTTAGGATGCTTTGTATTTCTGCGGTGTCTGTTGTAACTTCTCCTTTTTCATTTCTGATTTTATTGATTTGAGTCCTCTCCCTCTTTTTCTTGATGAGTCTGCCTAATGGCTTATCAATTGTGTTTATCTCCTCAAAGAACCAGCTTTTAGTTTTATTGATCTTTGCTATTGTTTTCTTTGTTTCTATTTCATTTATTTCTGCTCTGATCTTGATGATTTCTTTCCTTCTGCTAACTTTGGGTTTTGTTTGTTCTTCTTTCTCTAGTTTCTTTAGGTGTAAGGTTAGATTGTTTACTTGAGATTTTTCTTGTTTCTTTAGGTAGGCTTGTATAGCTATAACCTTCCCTCTTAGAACCACTTTCGCTTCATCCCATAGGTTTTAGGTCGTCGTGTTTTCATTGTCATTTGTCTCTAGGTATTTTTTTTTATTTCTTCTTTGATTTCTTCAGTGATCTCTTGGTTATTTAGTAACGTATTGTTTAGCCTCCATGTGTTTGTCATTTTTACGTTTTTTTCCCTGTAATTCATTTCTAATCTCATAGCGTTGTGGTCAGAAAAGATGCTTGATATGATTTCAATTTTCTTAAATTTACCGAGGCTTGATTTGTGACCCAAGATGTGATCTATCCTATAGAGTGTTCTATGTTCACTTAAGAAGATTGTGTATTCTGCTGCTTTCAGATAGAATGTCCTATAAATATCAATTAAGTTGATCTGGTCTAAGGTATCATTTAAGGCTTGTGTTTCCTTATTAATTTTCTGTCTGGATGTTCTATCCATTGGTGTAAGTGGTGTGTTAGAGACTCCCACTGTTATTGTGTTACTGTCTATTTCCTCTTTTATGGCTGTTAGCATTTGTCTTGTATATTGAGGTGCTCTTCTGTTGGGTGCATATATATTTATGATTGCTATATCTTCTTCTTGGATTGATCCCATCATCATTATGTAGTGTCCTTCCTTGTCTCTTGTAACAGTCTTTATTTTAAAGTCTATTTTGTCTGATATGCATAGTGCTACTCCAGCTTTCTTTTGATTTCCATTTGTATAGAATATTTTTTTTCCATCCCCCCACTTTCAGTCTGTATGTGTCACTAGGTCTGAAGTGGGTCTCTTGTACACAGCATATATATGGGTTTTGTTTTTGTATCCATTCAACCAGTCTGTGTCTTTTGGTGGAAGCATTTAATCCATTTACATTTAAGGTAATTATCGATATGTACCTTCCTATTGACATTTTCTTAATTGTTTTGGGTTTGTTTTTGTAGGTCTTCTTTCTTCCTTTCCTCTTTTGTTCTCTTCTCTTGTGGTTTGATGACCATCTTTAGTGTTATGTTCGGGTTGCTTTTTCTTTCATGTGTGTGTATCTAATGTACTTTTTTGGTTTGTATTTCCCATGAGGTTTTGATAAAGCAGTCTATATATGTAGAGGTTTTTTTAAGTTGCTGGTCTCTTAATTTCAAATTCATTCTCCATTTCCTGCATTTATACTCTCCTCTTCTCATGGTTGCTGGTTTTGATATCATATTTATATGTGGATGATTTCCTGCTTTTATTGTATGTTTGTCTTTACAAGTGAGCTTTCACATTTGTTATTTTCTTATTTCTAGTTGTGACCTGTATTTTTTGTATTTTTTTTTTTTTTCTTCCCCTGACTAGAGAAGTTCCTTTAGCCTATGTTGTAAAGCTGGTTTGGTGGTACTGAATTCTCTTAGATTTTGCTTGTCTGTAAAGTTTTTGATTTCTCCCTCAAATCTGAATGAGAGCCTTCTTGGCAGTAGTATTTTTCCCTTCATCACTTTGAATATATCATGCCACTTCCTTCTGGCCTGCAGAGTTTCTGCTGAAAAATCAGCTGATAACTTTATGGGAGTTCCCTTGTATGTTATTTGTTGCTTTTCCCTTGTTGCTTTTAATATTTTTCCTTTTTATTTATTTTTTGTTATTTTGATTAATATGTGTCTCAGTGTGTTTCTCCTTGGGTTTATCCTGTATGGGACACTCTGTGTTTTCTGGACTTGGGTGACTATTTCCTTTCCTATGTTATGGAAGTTTTCAACTATAATCTCTTTAAATATTTTCTCCAGCCCTTTCTCTTTCTTTTCTTCTTCTGGGACCCCTATAGTTCAAATATTGGTGAGTTTAATGTTGTCCGAGAGGTCTCTGAGACTGTCCTCATTTCTTCCTATTCTTTTTTCCTTATTCTGTTCCACAAGAGTGATTTCCACCATTCTGCCTTCCAGTTCACTTATCCGTTCTTCTGCCTCAGTTATTCTGCTACTGATTCCTTCTAGTGTATTTTTCATTTCAGTTACTCTATTGTTGATCTCTATTTGTTCTTTAGTTCTTCTAGGTCCTTGTTAAACATTTTTTGTATATTCCTGACCTGTGCCTCCAGTCTTTTTCCAAGGTCTTGGGTCATCTTTACTATCCTTACTCTGAATTCTTTTTCAGGTAGATTGCCTATCCCCTCTTCATTTAGTTGTTCTTGTAGGTTTTTATCTTACTCCTTTGTCTGTAACTTATTTCTCCTTCATCTCATTTTGTGTAATTTACTGTGTTTAGGTCTCCTTTCCACAGACTGCAGGATCATAGTTCTTCTTGCTTCTGGTGTATGCCCCCTAGTGTGTGAGGCTTGTCCAGGCACTTGTGCAGACTTCCTGTGGGAGGGACTGATGCCTGCCCTCTGGTGGTGGAGCTGAGTCTTGCCTTCTTGTGGGCAGGGCCATGTCAGTGGGTGTGTTTTGTTTTGGGGTGGCTGTGTGCTTAGTATGATTTAGGCAGCCTGTCTGCTGATGGGTGGGGCTGTGTTCCTATCTTGCTGGTCTTTTGGCCTGAGGCATTCTAGCACTGGAACCTGCATGCTGTTGGGTTAGTCAGGGTCTTTGTGCCAAAGTGGGGACCTCTGAGAGAACTCACACTTATTAATATAAACTGGAGTCTCTGTTACCAGTCCCCTTTCCCCCACAGTGAGCTACAGCCAACCCCTGCCTCTCTGAGAGTCCCTCCAAGACCCCTAGATGGGTCTAGTCCAGGTTCCTATAGAGTTGTTATTTTATGCTGGGTCCCAGTGCATGTGACACCTTGGGTGCATCCTCCAAGGGTGGAGTCTGTTTCCCCCAACATTGTAGAGCTCCTGCACTCAAGCCCCTCTGGTCTTCAAGGTTAAATATTCTGGGGGTTTCTTCCTCCCAATGCCAGACCCTCAGACCCTCAGACTGTCTTGGAGGGCTATTTTTATGTGGGAATGTCTCTGTGTGGCCTTTGTAGGTTTAGTGTGTTTTTATTGTTGTTGTTGTTTTGTTTTGTTTTTGTGAAAAGGCTGTTTTTAATATGGATGACTGCCGCCTCTTCCCTCAGTGTATGCTGGCCATTATCCTCTTGAGAGGGGTTTGACTCATGTTGTGGTGACCAGTACCTGCCCTGGATATTGAGCAGGGGGTGTCCTTTGCTCTGTGGTTGTCAATGGCCTGTCAGGGGCAGGGTCTGCTCCCTAGTTGGTGGAGTAGAGGCCCCAGATTTGTTTCTTAGCTGTGTTTCTGATCTGCAGTGGGAGGTAAGTGGGATTCGGGCACACCACTGGGAGAGAAGCCACTGAGTATTCTTTCTGTGGAGGTGTTCACTTGTGAACATGCTCCGTTGTGTCCCCTTTCACCCATTGTGCAGGCTCACAAAGTACACTGTGTTGGCACTCCTCTTGGTCTCACCTTAACCATGAGTATGTTGGCAATTTGCCCTGGCGTATCCCAGGTGTTGTTTTTGCCAGGCCACCAGCACAGATCCACTGAGGTCATGTCCCAAAACTGCAGTAGTCTTGCAACTGGACTCACTGTGGGAGCTATGGATGCAGCTCAGACTGTGGCCTGGCCCAATCCCCACATGTACATGCCAACAAAGTCCACAGCTGCTGAAGCCAGAGCCATCCCAGCTGCAGGAGCACTTATTATCCTTTCAGATATTTTGCAGGCACTGAATTTAGGATGCCATCAGTGGAGGTGTAACTCCATAGTTTGTGCAGCTGTGAGGAGAGAATTCGGCTCCTCTTTCTTAGTCACACAACCCCTGGGGCTCAGCTTTGGTTTCAGCTCCTCCTCTGGGTAGATTTCCTAGTAGATGGAGCTATCTGTGCCCTCTTGGGACAGTGGGGTGGGTCTCGGCACCCACTGGTGCATTTCCTAGTAGTGAGAGCTATCTGCATGCTCCTGGGATAACAGTACAGGTCCCAGCACCCACTGATGGATTTCCTAGTCATGGAAGCTATCCCTGCACACCCCCCAGGACAGCGGGGGTGGGTCCTGTGGCCCCGTTGACAGAATTCCTAGTGGCAAGAACTGTCCTCACTCCTCCAGATCAGCAGGGGAGTTTCCTGTGGTCTGCTGATAGAATTCCTAGTGGTGGGAACTGTACACGCCCTTCTGGGTCAGCAGGGGCAGGTCCTGGGGCCTGCTGGTAGAGTTTTAGTGGCAGAAACTATATGCACCCTTCCAGGACAATAGGGGTGGGGAGCCTGGCATCTGCCCATGGAGCTGGAAGAGGCAGCCAGTGCCTGCCTCAGGAGTCAAAGATGGCAGCAGTGACTTGCACCCACCCCAGCACTTCTGTAGATTGTGTCCTGTTTCCCGGGAGCACTTACAGGGAAAGAAGCTGTTATGGTGGTCCCACCCCTCTTCTCATGCACTTCCCAGTAATGGTGACTTGTATCTCTGGAGAGCCCAGGCTTCTTCCTAGTACAGCTTCAGTTTCCACAGTTCAACCTCTTCAGGCTGTTTCCTCACCTAACCCTGGTCCTCTCCCTGAGACTGACCTCTGGAGCCTGAGCTTCAGCACCCAACCCTCACTAGTACTGACAGAGGAGTGTCTCAGGTTGGGAAGCATAGGGTGTTGGTGCTGAATCTCTGTGCCGGTTCCTCTCCATTTTGCCTTCCACAAAATGGCTGCTGCTCTCTCCTGTTAGGCTCTGAAGCTACATTCTGTCCAGGCTGAACTCCCCACTGGTGAGGAGACTTCCCAAGTTGGGGGAACATTTCCTCCTTCACAGATCCCTCCCTGGGGCACAGGCCTTAACCTGTTTCCTTCTTTTTCTTTTTCTGTTTGTCCTACCCATTTATTTGGAGGTTTCCTTGTCTTTTTGGACATCTGAGGTCTTCTGTCAGCTCTCAGTGGCTGTTCTGTGTGAATCATTCACTTATAGATATAGTTTCAATGTTTCTATGGAAGATGGTGAACTCTGCTTCTTACTCCTCCACATCTTGAGCTCTCTAATGAACTTACCTCAAGGGTAAACCTTTTGATCCAGTCATCTATGCATCTTTGATATAATTCTTGGCAACTAAGGTCTATTTAGTCTCCTATTGGCTAAGTTTGCAAGAACACAAGCCAAATGAAATTAACTGTATAAACCCAAATTCTGTCTAAAAAGCGATAATACTACCTTGCCTTTTATCTTTCAAGGGATTCTAAAAATAAACATCTCACATTTTCACTAACTTCTCTGTGGTAGTAGAACTAAGTTACTAACCTTGATCTTCTTTCCTTCCTTCCTTCTCTCCGTTCCTCCCTCCCACCCATCCATCCATCTATTCACCCATCTATATCTATCTATTTATCATCTATCTGTCTATTTATCATCAACCTGTCTGTCTATTTATTTATTTAAACTTAGATGTCATTTGACTTCCCTAAAACCACCTCAAGCAGAAAGGTTTCATGATTCAGGGTTCAGGTTTCTGTATCCTGACCAACTGATTTCATCTCATGTGTACTTTCCTCTGACTTACACATTTAATGGCCTTATCAATAAGGACACTGTCTATATTCAGAGACGAGATTTAACATTTTGACCATTTTAAAATCATCATTGGAGTTCATTAATCCAATAATTTACCTAAGAATCCAGGGTTTTTCCCTTTCCTCTATCTTTTGTATTTTCTTCTTTCCTTTCTTCCTCCCTCCCTCTCAGCCTTCCATTTCTCAAGTCATTTGAATTTGTCAATTGTTTCATTTTATATAGTGGTCATAGGAACAAAGTCAAAAGTCATTATTCTTAGCATTACTAAGAAATATCTGATTGGAAAAAATATCATACATTATTATAACGTCAAGTTATACCAACATCTTTTATCTCTTTTGATTGGCCTCAGACAGGGGGAAAATGGTGTGCTATTAAATACAGCTTTAAAATAACACTTTAGCCTAATGTCATATAATAATTATATCATATTACGTTATGTTATGTTACATTATATAATAATTCAAGCCCATTGTGGAAAAGATATAAAACAAAATAAAATAAAATCCTGTCTTTAAAATGTCAATGTGCACAGAACTTGGGTGAATCTCTTCATGGCTCTGGTTCCTGTCATTTGTGATCTGCTTACACTTCTGGCAGGAATGTTATATACAGTTCTGCCATTCTGGCTTAAGTGTCATGACAGGGCCTTACTTAATTCCTGAATAGAGCTTCCCAAACATAGCCATCTCTTTGTTTCCACTTCAGTCTAAAAGGAATGAAAATCAGTAGCAAAGAACTTAATGCTATTTAAAACATGTGGACTTGTTTGCTCAACAGCATGCTTGAGTGTCAACAATACTAATAATGTTCTGCAAGATCAAGGAAAAATGCTGTTGGTGCACTCTATTGCTTTCTGACCTCTGTCTCCAGAAAACTACATTATTTAGGTTCATTTACGTGGTAAAAGATAAGTGCACACTCAAGTCGTTTCAGTAAATGGGGTTTAAGGGTAAATATATGGGGAAATAAAGAGACCAGAAAACATCTTAGGACTAATGTGAGTAGACTTAGAAAAAAGCAGAAGGAAACCATAAACAAAATGAAAAGACAAGCCACAGAATGAGAGAAAATATTTACAAATGAAGCAACCAACAAGGGATTAATCTCCAAAACATACAAACAGCTCATGCAGCTCAATATCAAAAAAAAACAAACAACCCAATCAAAAAATGAGCAGAAGATCTAAATAGACATTTCTACAAAGAAGACATACAGATGGCCAAAAGGCACATGAAAAGATACTCAACATCACTAATTATTAGAGAAATGCAAATCAAAAATACAATAAGGTATCACCTCACACTGGTCTGAATGGCCATCAGAAAATCTACAAACGATATACCCTGGAGAAAGTGTGGAGAAAAGGGAACCCTCCTACACTGTTGGTGGGAATGTAAATTGATACAGTTACTATGGAGAACAGTATGGAGGTTCCTTAAAAAACTAAAAATAGAGCTACCATATGATCCACCAACCCCCCTTCTGGGCAACTATCTGGAGAAAACCATAATTTGAAAACATACATACACCTCAGTGTTCATTGCAGCACTATTTACAATAGCCAGGACATGGAAGCAACCTAAATGTCCATCATGGATGAATGGATAAAGAAGATGTGGTACATACATACAATGGAATATTACTTAACCATAAAAAGAATGAAATAATGCCTTTTGCAGCAACACAGATGGACTTAGAGATTGTCATACTGAGTGAAATAAGTCAGGCAGAGAAAGACAAATATCATACAATATTGCTTATATGTGGAATCTAAAAAAAATTGGTACAAATGAACTTATTTACAAAAGAGAAATAAAGACACAGATGTAGAAAACAAACTTATGGTTGCCAAAGGAGAAAGCGGAGAAGGATAAATTGGGAGATTGGCATTGACATATACACACTGCCATATATAAAATGGATAACTAACAAGAACCTACTGTATAGCACAGTGAATTCTAATCAATACTCTGTAATGGCCTATATGGGAAAAAAATCTTAAAAAGAGTGGATATATGAATATGTATAACTGATTTACTTTGCTGTACAGCAGAAACTAACAGAATATTGTAAATCAAATGTACTCCAATAAAAATTATTTTTTTAAAAAACACAAGGGAAACTGAAAGAAGAAGAAGAAGAAGAAGAAGAAGAAGGAGGAGAAGGAGAAGGAGAAGGAGAAGGAGAAGGAGAAGGAGAAGGGGAAGGGGAAGGGGAAGGGGAAGGAGAAGGAGAAGGAGGAGGAGAAGGAGGAGAAGAAGAAACAGTCATTAATTCAGGTATATCAATGGTTTTATTAACATGACACAAGCTGTCAAGTTTTAACAGAAACTCTATTACTAACCATGTCCTCAGAAGCAGATATTTGTTGATTTCTAAGTCCTAATATTGCTTTTTTATTTTTGGTTTTGACAATTCCCTGGAGCATATCAGACTAGTCTGGGCTGTCATCACCTTGTAGGTAGCACTAGTCTGGCAGAGTTTGCAGTATGAACCACCACTCCAGACCCTAACCTGTTGCTGGTCAGGAGAGTGGAGTTATGTGGTACAAAACATGTTGACCTAGGAACAGGAAACTTTTCTCAGGAACGGTAGATACAGAGCACATTTCCTATGTCAGGTGTTCCAAAATAATCTCAAGCAGAGGAATGGTATGGTACCCAGGAGGGGGATTTAAAATTTGTAGTACTGTTAATAAAAATAGCTTATGCTCTAGCTTTAATTATGGGTGTCAAAACTGTTCATTAGGAAAACTGTGATATAAGTGTAGGATGGCTTAGGTTCTCTTCCTTTTACTATATCAGTCCAATTCTTCTTCAGGCTTCTAAAATATGATTCCCAAGTTTAACTCCTAGATAATCGTTTCTCAGCACAGTCAAAAGTTAACTTACAATGAATTTTCCAATAACTACAAAAGTATGAATGTATTCATACAGTAAAAGCCTCTTGTACAATTAAAGAGTAGGGTTATTTTAGAGAGGAGGAACCCCAGGAAAAAATATGGGGTTATAGATAAATTTAGGAACACATCTATATTCTGTGGTGTTGATGTATCAATTCCACACACCTCCTTCCTCTTCTGTCTCATCACCTGTCAGTTCTGTTTTTAGATTCTGTGGCCTTGACATAATCCTCCTATGGTGTTGGTAGCCATGGGTTTATCTTATTGGGTTTCTCAATACTCTTGAAGTAAAATCTAGAAGGAACAAAGGACATTTGATCAGAATTCTAGCAGGTGGTCAATTGTGCACTCTGGTTCATGTAAAAACATAAAGCAAACAAATAACAAAACACAGATTTTCCATCTCTCCATGTAATGAAAAAAGTGGATAGCATAGGTCATTTTTAAACAAATATTTTGCCTGTCTAATCAAAATTCTACAGTTTATTAGTGACAGGGATACCTAGGTAATTCTTGTTTAATATAAATTGACATGTATACTGTCTGTTGTGCATTCTTTCAGATTTGGATAGAGGTGTAAGCCTTTGCTAATGGGTAAGATTCCTTCTAGAGAATGTTAAGGAAGCATTAGCAGAAAGACCAACCTGGCATGTGGCAATCCAAAATGACATTTTAGTAACCCACAGCAAATCACATGGGTTAGCTTACAACTGTCTTAAGACTTCTAAAAGTTCCTTGCAGGGCAATAGCTTTTAATCAGTCAAGACTAGGCCAGGAACGCCTAATATTTTTGAGGGTTGTTTTCCCCTCAATTTCTACATTCAAATCCCAAATTCAACAGAGTTTGAAACCCTACTGGATGAAAATAGAGAAATCCTCTCATAAACAGAGGAACACATTTCCTCTGGTATGTGTGCTAACCAGATTCAAAGTCCTTAAGCTCAGGCAAAGGATGATTACTTGATGAAGCAGATTGTTTTAAAGACATTTTAACAAGAGAATTGTGTGCTGGGCTTTCCAACTTGACATTTTTTTTTCTAGTTTTTTTTTTTTTTTAATTTTTTATTTATATATTTATTTATTTTTGGCTGTGTTGGGTCTTCGTTTCTGTGCGAGGGCTTTCTCTAGTTGTGGCAAATGGGGGCCAGTCTTCATCGTGGTGCGCAGGCCTTTCCCTGTCGCGGCCTCTCTTGTTGCGGAGCACAGGCTCCAGACGCGCAGGCTCAGTAATTGTGGCTCATGGTTCTTAGCTGCTCCGCGGCATGTGGGATCTTCCCAGACCAGGGCTTGAACCCGGGTCCCCTGCATTGGCAGGCAGATTCTCAACCACTGCGCCACCAGGGAAGCCTCCAACTTGACTTTAATTTAGTCATGAGATAACTCCTGTAGCACCTCTCAAAAAGGCAACATCTTCCTATGCACAATTGCCTTCATTTTTGTTGAACTGCTATTAACAGTCTTTTCTGGACAAACTGTAAGTTTATGGGTTGATAATGTCAATGTCAGAACTTAGACTGCAGGATAGAAGCCTGGGTACACTCTGATTTGCGTTCTTATCTCAAGGATTACTGTAAGTGACCATTCGCACACACACAAATGTACACATGCTTTTTGTTTATTTGTTTGCTTCTTTTCTGTCCTTGCTCTTACTGGTTTAATCATTGCTCAGAGAAGAAACAATGTGGGTTTAACTAACATCACTCCTCAATGGCTGATTAATATTATCAGCTCTCAAACTGGATTTCCAGCTGAAGTTAATTTGTCAATTGAAAAATCTTTTAAATTACCCAGATTTAAAATTGCTATTTGGATATATGTAAAGATGTAAATGCATTTAAACATACACTGAATAGAGCCTGTTCTTATGGACTCGTAGGTAACTTTTACAGGTAGGAACAAGAAGAAAGGACTGTTGTTTGCATGTTACTTGATGAACTGTGACTGACTGTATCCCCACCATCTTCCAGTCTGAGCGTATATGAGGACAAGAGTACTGGCCAACCCAAGTAAGTTAATAAAGAAAAATAACATCAAACAATTTGTTCTTGTGTAGATATCAATGCAATCATCAGAGTTATGCTTCTTTCTTCTTAACTTTCTGCTTTCCTTATGTGCAGACCAGAAGGATCACAGTGATTGGTATATTCTCCCTTCTAATTTTAGAACTACTGAGTTTTGGATTGTCTAGCAAATCCAGAGTGATCTCCATTCCAGAAACAACTGCCTTCCTTTATCTCCAAAAGTTTTTTTTTTTTTTTTTTAAATCTTGAGTCAATAGTAACATTAGAATTTATTTTCCTCTTATTATTTTATCTAATAATTCTCATTTCTCCTGAGGTCTTTTTTTCATTTCACTCATTCTCTTTTCCTATTCTGTACCCTCTCCAGCATGTGCTCTAATCTCCTTTCCCACTAAAACAAATTCCTACTCATTTTTCAATAAATTTGTCCCACCAACTTGAACCCATTGTGACTTCTCCTTAATTTTGTCATCCACATTGTACAGTCACATGAATCTTCCTAGTTTTAAGAAATTTTAATACTGGTTAAACAAATGGATTCTATAACAGCAGTGTATCTGCATAAAAGCAATGTGCTTATTTAATAGGAAAAGAAGGAACATTTAAGATTTTTGAAGCAGAGCAAAAGTATGAGCTAGTGGAAACTGACCAAAGCTTGGTTGAGTAAAAGACTAAAAAAACTAAGTACAAGGATAAAGCTGATAAACTCGAGAATTTAACCTTTAGTTGAGAAGTAGTAAACTGAAGAGAACAAGAAACCATTATTTTTGGTGTCAATGTTACTGCCCTCAGAAAACTCACTTTAAATAAACATTGGGGAAGGGGAGTTCAGCAGGAGAGAAATACCCTGACTGAAAGAGCTCTCAGAATAATATCATGTGAGGAATATTCAACTGAAAGGAGGATTCCAAGGAAGCAAGAAAGGTAGAGGTCTAATGGGCATCATCACATTTTAAGATACTATTCAATGAATATCTTGGAGACAGATAAGAAGAAACTAATAAGAGTCACAACGAAGGCCAATAACTAGAAATTATGGAGGTTGATGCAAAAGAAAGAAGAACTTTCTAAGTATTAGAATGCTCTAAATGGAATATATGGCCCTAAAAACTTAAGAACTGATGAATTCCCTGAAACTGGTTGTGATTAAAGAGTAAGTGTGCAACAATATTTTGGAAATACTACAGAAGAGATTAATGTTGTGGAAGAGATTAACTCAGTCGTTAGAATAGATTTTACTTAGCTTTACTTCTTAATTCTAAGGTTTCATTTTATTTTTACCCATGTTACCTTTCTCCCTAGCTAGATTGGGAATTCTATAAGTCAGTATCTGCACCCAATATATTCTTAAAACTTTCTTCACATTTGCCTCAAATTTGTCCATTAGGATTAAGTTTGGGGAACTTCGAGACACTCTTTCTGTTTCAGTCATACCTCGTAATTTTCTATCAAGTATGCTTCCACCTATTGAAGAGTATATCCATTAGGAATATGTTGTAATCTCTTCATTTTAGTTTCAGGGCCCAGCCCTTAGCTGCAGCTGAGCTTTTGGAGTGAGACTAAGATGGAATTCTTTATTATTCATCTTCACTCCTTAACCCTCCATTGTACCCTCCAGTTATGAGAATCTGTGTCCAGAATTAATTCATTTCAATTAGTGGCCTGTCAACTCAGTGAAGCCTATTTAAAACAAATTAATTCTAGACATGCACTTGATAATTTGAAGCCAAGTGTATGTCCAGCATTATAAGACAGAAACAGAAAATAATTTCTAATAATGAAACTATTATATGGAGAAAAGGATTATGTCAGTTGATGGTCTCCCTTTATAATGTCTCCTTGGATTCTTTATTTTCTACTTTTGAAAATCAGAAAAGGTCATAATTTTGTTCTTCAAAGGAAGCTTTATAACCAGTATTCTGGTTTCTGCTCAATTAGTCTATCTGACTAGTTGGTTACACGGAGACTTCAGAAGGAAGAGACTCAGTGTGCTGATGGCGTAGTAGCACTATTCAAATAGCTGTAGTTATGTTATTTATTTGACCAGTTCCTTGGTGTACATTTAGAAGTCTGAAATAATATTAAAATAAAGTTTCTATTCACTGAGATTAGCTTAAAAAATTTTTTTAATTAGATAAATCCTTCTTTTTAAAATATTGCCTCTTTGAAAAGATATTTACTTTGAGAAATAGTAGGATACACAAACAAAGTGCCTGGCTGGCCTATTCTTTTACAGAGTAAAAGATGAAAAAGACCCAGCTCAGAATTTCCATCAGACTTCTGAAGAAATAGCTAAATAATGAATATTTAACTAAAGAATGAAGACAGTCTGATGATTAGGATGATGATGATGAGAGCGATGGTGGCCATAAGTATAGAAAAACAGAACCTATTTTTAGTTTAGTGCTGCATACTTGTGTCTTATACTGGTGCTAAAAAAATGTAATGTTGAATAAGCAGGATCTAGAAGGTAACAAAATTATGGCACCAATTTAAAATAAAATCCATTCTGTACTTTCTTCTCAATTTTTCTGTAAACCTAAAATGTCTCTAAAAAATAAAAATTTTTAATTTCAAAAATTACAGTAGTATTAGACTCACCATTAGACCTTGTCATTTAATGGTTTAATAAAGAAATATTTATTACTTATTTTAAAAAAAATTTTAATCCAAAGGCCTTAATGCTTTAAGCTTAATGCTTAAAGCTGCTAATGTACAAAACTATGCAAAATGAATTGCAGACTTAAAGGAAAATCTTAAGAAAATCTTCTTTAAGATCATATGTAAGCAGATTGTTTTATATTTATCATATTTTAATAAGGGATGTTAACAAATTAATCTATCAGACCAGCAACTGTCATTGATGAAGCTTCT
Source organism: Balaenoptera acutorostrata (assembly GCF_949987535.1). Lineage (NCBI taxonomy): Eukaryota > Metazoa > Chordata > Mammalia > Artiodactyla > Balaenopteridae > Balaenoptera > Balaenoptera acutorostrata. Next base: position 33,566,393 of record NC_080076.1, on the reverse strand, counting down.
TCTTTCTAACAACGTTTTAAGCTTATGAGCTATGTTTGCCTAAAGCAAGCCAAGCAAGTTTTTAGAAAACTTAAGCAACTCTCAATCTAGGAGGCACATGAGAAGTTCTGGTATAGATTTTCAAAATACTCTTGTCTACCTTTTAACTTCCCTCTTACCTGCTTTTGTCAAATTTTTCTACATAGCTGATAAAGGTTTTGTGCAAGAGTTGATATAGGGGGGATTGGAGAAGATGGTGGAAGAGTAAGACGCGGAGATCACCTTCCTTCCCACAGATACAGTAGAAATACATCTACACGTGGAACTGCTCCTACAGAACACCCACTGAATGCTGGCAGAAAACGTCCGACCTCCAAAAAGGCAAGAAACTCCCCCCGTACTTGGGTAGGGCAAAAGAAAAAAGAAATAACAGAGACAAAAGAATAGGGATGGCACCTGCACCAGTGGGAGGGAGCTGTGAAGGAGGAAAGGTTTCCACGCACTAGGAAGCCCCTTCGTGGGCGGAGACTGCGGGTGGCGGAGGGGGAAGCTTCGGAGCCACGGAGGAGAGCGCAGCCACAGGGGTGCGGAGGGCAAAGCTGAGAGGTTCCCGCACGGAGGATCAGTGCTGACCAGCACTCACCAGCCCGAGAGGCTTGTCTGCTCCCCCGCCGGGGCGGGCGGGGCTGGGAGCTGAGGCTTGGCTTCGGTCGGATCGCAGGGAGAGGACTGGGGTTGGTGGCGTGAACACAGCCTGAAGGGGTTAGCGCACCACAGCTAGCCCGGAGGGAGTCCGGGAAAAAGTCTGCAGCTGCCGAAGAGGCAAGAGACTTTTTCTTGCCTCTTTGTTTCGCGGCGGGCAAGGAGAGGGGATTCAGAGCGCCGCCTAAACGAACTCCAGAGAAGGGCGCGAGCCGCGGCGATCAGCGCGGACCCCAGAGACGGGCGTGAGACGCTGGGGCTGCTGCTGCCGCCTCCAAAAACCTATGTGTGAGCACAGGTCACTCTCCACACCGCCCCTCCCGGTAGCCTGTGCAGTCCGCCACTGCCAGGGTCCCGGGATCCGGGGACAACATCCCCGGGAGAACGCACTGAGCGCCTCGGGCTGGTGCAATGTCATGCCGACCTTGGCCGCCAGAGGCTCGCCCCGCCTCCTCCGTACCGCACCCTCCCCCCGGCCTGAGTGAGCCAGAGCCGCCAAAGCAGCTGCTCCTTTAACCCCGTCCTGTCTGGGCGGGGAACAGACGCACTCAGGCGACCTACACCCAGAGGCAGGTCCAAATCCAAAGCTGAACCCCAGGAGCTGTGCGAACAGGGAAGAGAAGGGGAAATCTCTCCCAGCAGCCTCAAAAGCAGCGGATTAAAACTCCACAAACAACTTGATGTGCCTGCATCTGTTGAATAACTGAATAGACAACGAATCATCCCAAATTCAGGAGGGGGACTTTGGGAGCAGGAGATATTAATTTTTCCCCTTTTCCTTTTTTTTGTGAGTGTATATGTATATGCTTCTGGGTGAGATTTTGTCTGTATAGCTTTGCTTTACAATAGATTTATTTTACTTCACTATATTATAGCCTCTTTCTTTCTTTCTTTCTATTTTTTCTCCCTTTTACTCTGAGCCGTGTGGACGAAAGGCTCTTGGTGCTCCAGCCAGGCATCAGGGCCGTGCCTCTGAGGTGGGAGAGCCAACTTCAGAACACTGGTCCACAAGAGACCTCCCAGCTCCACGTAATACCAAATGGCAAAAATCTCCCAGAGATCTCCATCTCAACATCAAGACCCAGCTTCACTCAACGACCAGCAAGCTACAGTGCTGGACACCCTATGCCAAACAACTAGCTAGACAGGAACACAACCCCATCCATTAGCAGAGAGGCTGCCTAAAATCATAATAAGGCCACAGACACCCCAAAATACACCACCAGACGTGGACGTGCCCACCAGAAAGACAAGATCTAGCCTCATTCACCAGAACTCAGCCACTAGTTCCCTCCACCAGGAAGCCTACACAACCCACTGAACCAACCTTAGCCACTGGGGACAGATACCAAAAACAACGGGAACTACGAACCTGCAGCCTGTGAAAAGGAGACCCCAAACACAGTAAGATAGGCAAAATGAGACGACAGAAAAACACACAGCAGATGAAGGAGCAGGCTCAAAACACACTGGACTTAACAAATGAAGAGGAAATAGGTAGTCTACCTGAAAAAGAATTCAGAATAATGATAGTAAGGATGATCCAAAATCTTGGAAATAGAATAGACAAAATGCAAGAAACATTTAACAAGGATGTAGAAGAACTAAAGAGGAACCAAGCAATGATGAAGAACACAATAAATGAAATTAAAAATACTCTAGATGGGATCAATAGTAGAATAACTGAGGCAGAAGAAAGGATAAGTGACCTGGAAGATAAAATGGTGGAAATAACTACTACAGAGCAGGATAAAGAAAAAAGAATGAAAAGAACTGAGGACAGTCTCAGGGACCTCTGGGACAACATTAAACGTGCCAACATTCGAATTATAGGGGTACCAGAAGAAGAAGAGAAAAAGAAAGGGACTGAGAAAATTTTTGAAGAGATTATAGTTGAAAATTTCCCTAATATGGGAAAGGAAATAGTTAATCAAGTCCTGGAAGCACAGAGAGTCCCATACAGGATAAACCCAAGGAGGAACACGCCAAGACACATATTAATCAAAGTGTCAAAAATTAAATATAAGGAAAACATATTAAAGGCAGCAAGGGAAAAAAAAAAAAACAAATAACACACAAGGGAATCCCCATAAGGTTAACATCTGATCTATCAGCAGAAACTCTGCAAGCCAGAAGGGAGTGGCAAGATATACTTAAAGTCATGAAGGAGAAAAACCTACAACCAAGATTACTCTACCCAGCAAGGATCTCATTCAGATTCGATGGAGAAATTAAAACCTTTACAGACAAGCAAAAGCTGAGAGAGTTCAGCACCACCAAACCAGCTTTACAACAAATGCTAAAGGAACTTCTCTAGGCAAGAAACACAAGAGAAGGAAAACACCTACAATAACAAACCCAATACATTTAAGAAAATGGGAATAGGAACATACATATCGATAATTACCTTGAATGTAAATGGATTAAATGCTCCCACCAAAAGACACAGGCTGGCTGAATGGATACAAAAACAAGACCCATATATATGCTGTCTACAAGAGACCCACTTCAGACCTAGAGACACATACAGACTGAAAGTGAGGGGATGGAAAAAGATATTCCATGCAAATGGAAATCAAAAGAAAGCTGGAGTAGCAATTCTCATATCAGACAAAATAGACTTTAAAATAAAGACTATTACAAGAGACAAAGAAGGACACTATATAATGATCAAGGGATCGATCCAAGAGGAAGGTATAACAATTGTAAATATTTATGCACCCAACGTAGGAGCACCTCAATACATAAGGCAAATACTAACAGCCATAAAAGGGGAAATTGACAGCAACACAATCATAGTAGGGGACTTTAACACCCCACTTTCACCAATGGACAGATCATCCAAAATGAAAATAAATAAGGAAACACAAGCGTTAAATGATACATTAAACAATATGGACTTAATTGATATTTATAGGACATTCCACCCAAAAACAACAGAATACACATTTTTCTCAAGTGCTCATGGAACATTCTCCAGGATAGATCATATCTTGGGTCACAAATCAAGCCTTGGTAAATTTAGGAAAATTGAAATCGTATCAAGTATCTTTTCTGACCACAACGCTATGAGACTAGATATCAATTACAGGAAAAGATCTGTAAAAAATACAAACACATGGAGGCTACACAATACATTACTTAATAAAGAAGTGATCACTGAAGAAATCAAAGGGGAAATCAAAAAATACCTAGAAACAAATGACAATGGAGACACGACGACCCAAAACCTATGGGACGCAGCAAAAGCAGTGCTAAGAGGGAAGTTTATAGCAATACAAGCCTACCTCAAGAAACAGGAAACATCTCGAATAAACAACCTAAACTTGCACCTAAAGCAATTAGAGAAAGAAAAACAAAAAAACCCCAAAGCCAGCAGAAGGAAAGAAATTATAAAGATCAGGTCAGAAATAAATGAAAAAGAAATGAAGGAAACAATAGCAAAAATCAATGAAACTAAAAGCTGGTTCTTTGAGAAGATAAACAAAATTGATAAACCAGTAGCCAGACTCATCAAGAGAAAAAGGGAGAAGACTCAGATCAATAGAATTAGAAATGAAAAAGGAGAAGTAACCACTGACACTGCAGAAATACAGAAGCTCATGAGAGATTACTACAAGCAACTACATGCCAATAAAATGGACAACCTGGAAGAGATGGACAGATTCTTAGAAATGCACAACCTGCTGAGACTGAACCAGGAAGAAATAGAAAATATGAACAGACCAATCACAAGCACTGAAATTGAAACTGTGATTAAAAACCTTCCAACAAACAAAAGCCCAGGACCAGGTGGCTTCACAAGTGAATTCTATCAAACATTTAGAGAAGAGCTAACACCTATCCTTCTCAAACTCTTCCAAAATATTGCAGAGGGAGGAACACTCCCAAACTCATTCTACGAGGCCACCATCACCCTGATACCAAAACCAGACAAAGATGTCACAAAGAAAGAAAACTACAGGCCAATATCACTGATGAACATAGAGGCAAAAATCCTCAACAAAATACTAGCAAACAGAATCCAACAGCACATTAAAAGGATCATACACCATGATCAAGTGGGGTTTATCCCAGGAATGCAAGGATTCTTCAATATACGCAAATCAATCAATGTGATACACCATATTAACAAACTGAAGGAGAAAAACCATATGATCATCTCAATAGATGCAGAGAAAGCTTTCGACAAAATTCAACACCCATTTATGATAAAAGCCCTGCAGAAAGTAGGCATAGAGGGAACTTTCCTCAACATAATAAAGGCCATATATGACAAACCCACAGCCAACATTGTCCTCAATGGTGAAAAACTGAAACCATTTCCACTAAGATCAGGAACAAGACAAGGTTGCCCACTCTCACCACTATTATTCAACATAGTTTTGGAAGTGTTAGCCACAGCAATCATAGAAGACAAAGATATAAAAGTAATCCAAATCGGAAAAGAAGAAGTAAAGCTGTCACTGTTTGCAGATGACATGATACTATACATAGAGAATCCTAAAGATGCTACCAGAAAACTCCTAGAGCTAATCAATGAATTTGGTAAAGTAGCAGGATACAAAATTAATGCACAGAAATCTCTTGCATTTCTATACACTAATGACGAAAAATCTGAAAGTGAAATTAAGAAAACACTCCCATTTACCATTGCAACAAAAAGAATAAAATATCTAGGAATAAACCTACCTAAGGAGACAAAAGACCTGTATGCAGAAAATTATAAGACACTGATGAAAGAAATTAAAGATGATACAAATAGATGGAGAGATATACCATGTTCCTGGATTGGAAGAATCAACATTGTGAAAATGACTCTACTACCCAAGTCAATCTACAGATTCAATGCAATCCCTATCAAACTACCACTGGCATTTTTCACAGAACTAGAACAAAAAATTTCATAATTTGTATGGAAACACAAAAGACCCCGAATAACCAAAGCAATCTTGAGAACGAAAAATGGAGCTGGGGGAATCAGGCTCCCTGACTTCAGACTATATTACAAAGCTTCAGTAATCAAGACAGTTTGGTACTGGCACAAAAACAGAAATATAGATCAATGGAACAGGATAGAAAGCCCAGAGATAAACCCACACACATATGGTCAACTTATCTTTGATAAAGGAGGCAAGCATATACAGTGGAGAAAAGACAGCCTCTTCAATAAGTGGTGCTGGGAAAATTGGACAGGAACATGTAAAAGTATGAAATTAGAACACTCCCTGACACCATGCTCAAAAATAAACTCAAAATGGATTAAAGACCTAAGTGTAAGGGCAGACACTATCAAACTCTTAGAGGAAAACATAGGCAGAACACTCTATGACATACATCACAGCAAGATTCTTTTTGACCCAGCTCCCAGAGAAATGGAAATAAGAACACAAATAAACAAATGGGACCTAATGAAACTTAAAAGCTTTTGCACGGCAAAGGAAACCATAAACAAGACCAAAAGACAACCCTCAGAATGGGAGAAAATATTTGCAAATGAAGCAACTGACAAAGGATTAATCTCCAAGATTTACAAGCAGCTCATGCAGCTCAATAACAAAAAAACGAACAACCCAATCCAAAAATGGGCAGAAGACCTAAATAGACATTTCTCCAAAGAAGATATACAGATGGCCTACAGACACATGAAAGAATGCTCAACATCATTAATCATTAGAGAAATGCAAATCAAAACTACAATGAGATATCATCTCACACCGGTCAGAATGGCCATCATCAAAAAATCTAGAAACAATAAATGCTGGAGAGGGTGTGGAGGAAAGGGAACACTCTTGCACTGTTGGTGGGAATGTAAATTGATACAGCCACTATGGAGAACAGTATGGAGGTTCCTTAAAAAACTACAAATAGAACTACCATACGACCCAGCAATCCCACTACTGGGCATATACCCTGAGAAAACCATAGGTCAAAAAGAGTCATGTACCAAAATGTTCATTGCAGCTCTATTAACAATAGCCAGGACATGGAAGCAACCTAAATGTCCATCGACAGATGAATGGATAAAGAAGATGTGGCACATATATACAATGGAATATTACTCAGCCATAAAAAGAAATGAAATGGAGGTATTTGTAATGAGGTGGATGGAGTTAGAGACTGTCATACAGAGTGAAGTAAGTCAGAAAGAGAAAAACAAATACAGTATGCTAACACATATATACGGAATCTAAGGGAAAAAAAAAAAAAAAGGCCATGAAGAACCTAGTGGCAAGACGGGAATAAAGACACAGACCTACTAGAGAATGGACTTGAGGATATGGGGAGGGGCTGGGGTGAGATGTGACAGGGTAAGAGAGTGTCATGGACATATATACACTACCAAATGTAAAATAGATAACTAGTGGGAAGCAGCCGCATAGCACAGGGAGATCAGCTCGGTGCTTTGTGACCACCTAGAGGGGTGGGATGGGGAGGGTGGGAGGGAGGGAGAAGCAAGAGGGAAGAGAAATGGGAACATATTGTATATGTATAACTGATTCATTTTGTTATAAAGCAGAAGCTAACACACTATTGTAAGGCAATTATACTTCAATAAAGATGTTTAAAAAAAATTAAAAAAATAAAAAAATAAAAATAAAAAAAAATAAAAAAACCCAAAAAAAAAAAAAAAGAGTTGATGTAAATAAGAAGCAACAGAAAAGGCCTCTTATAGTAATGGATTCACTCTGCTAAAGTTGAGTCCTCTGTTGCAAGACCCTTGAACAGAAATGGCACATGATACAAATATAGTAGTATGTTCCCTTTTAAATCAGAGTCCAGGATTAAATTGTAGTCAGGTCCAAGTGTGTTTAAGAAGCTGGAGGGGCAGTTTAGCACAAACTTGTTTGCATCAGGATCTAATAGGTTCTAGGGAAAAGTGGTCTAGAAAGAAGCAAACTTGATTCTGTAACAAGGTTGACTTCCTACAGAGAAGTCCATCCTTCTGAGGGCACATAGTAAGTCTGAAACAAGGACTTGTTTTTGACCTGTTCCATTGTGATTTATAGGGTAAGAGAGATAAGCCACAGTCACAATTAAAAGATCTTCTCTGTAACCAAATCTAAGGCAGAGCTTCTCAGACTTTTACATTAATGTGAATCACCTGAGGATCTTGTTAAAATGCAGATTCTGATTCAGTAGATATGTTGGGCCAGGTGAGAACAACACAAGGTCTCTGGTATTAGGATCTAAACAAAGATCTAAGATATTTGGGTCCAAGGTGGTAATGTTATGGTAGTCCTGTTTCACAGTGTGACAAATGAAAGAGTGTCACTTCCCACACTTTGTTACCAGACACTGAATAGGTTTGTAATATCATAGGTTTCAGCCCACACCAAGGCATCCACATGAGCCACTAATGGCATTACAGCCAGGAGATACTAAGAGCAGGCTCCAGGAGGAGCAGCAGTCTACCCTGTTGGGGTTACAGTATAGCAGAACCTAACAAAAGCTAAGACATTGCAGGGTACAAAACCATGGAGCTGCTCTAACAAAAACACCCCTCCTTAGAAGAGGGGAACCAAGAAGAAGAGGAAAGAAATGACAGAGGCCTAAGGGTGGCTACTGGATTACTTGATGAAGACTTTCAAGAATCATGCCTTGGACATACCCATAAAGAACAATGAGTGTTTGGGTTGCCCTTGGGGAATGTGGGCATCTGCTGTAACCATTAGTAAAAGAAACAGAATAAACATGAGTAAATGTGGAAGCCACGATAATTATCATGTTTGTAAAAATGCCAGAAGACAGTTCATTGAATTTTGTAATTTCAAAGGTAGCTGTACCTACAAAACATCATCTTAATAATTTACCTTCTTGGACAAGAGGAAGACAAAACAGTCTTCTGAAGGAGAGAAGATACTTTTTCCATAGACAAGCTCTGAGTTTACATTTTTTCCAAGCTGAATTTGCCTAGAGTAACCCAAGCAAGCATTTTAGAAAACTTTAAGAAAGTGATTCTCAATTTAGGAAGCACATCAAAATGTTCTGGTGTAGAATTTAGAAATACTTTTCTCTAACCTTGAACTTTTCCCCTATGTAATGAAATATTCTAAGTTATGCTAAGGGTGTACTATATCTTAAAACCCTCAAATAAGACAACTTACAGTGTAGTCAATCCTCACATATTTTGTTCCAAAGTGTCAAATATATGGAAGTTCAGTGTCTGATTCAATATAACCATTCCCAAATTCTTAACTCATAAAGAGTGGTCTCTTCATACTGGAATTAAAAAGTCAAGGTAGTATTGCTTTAATACTGCAATAATTTGATATTTTATAAATAACGATAACATTAATTACACATGAATTTAATTTCCATTGGTTATCTAACATATACAAGTACTTCTGCATACATATTTTGGAATCTAAATTGATAAGTGATCTGAACACAGTTTTTTAGATATGAGCTGATATTGAGATAGTTTACTTCTCTAGTTTATGGTCTTGTACTTTTGCAAAGGCAACCCAGTGTATTGGAAAGAATACTGGCTACAGAGTCAAGTGACATAGATTTTAATCTTCATTCTGCAATTTACTAGCGCTGTGACCATAAGCAATTCACATAACCACTTTTAAGATCCAATTACATTATCTATAACATAAGGATAGTTAACTTATTGATTAGTGAGGATTAAATGGAAAAACGTGGAATATCAAGTACAATAGATGACACAATGTAAATTTCATACTTCCTCTCCGGGCTCTCATTTCTTCATCTGTGAAATGCAGACAATACTATAATTGGTGCCTATTTCACAGACTTGTGGTGAGGATCACAAATTAACTAATGGATACAAAATGGACATTTGTGATGTTTTTGGGCACTCTGCTCACATTTTGGTAGTTTTCTAAGGAGAAAGACAGAAATCTCATTTACAGTCTCCCTCTAGATTTTTCTGCTTAAATTAGTTAAAATGGGTACTATTGCTTGCAGATAAGAACTATGACCAGTACAGGATATATCCTTTGCTTTGTAAATAATCTGCATTTGCAATTTTTTTTGGAACCTGTACACTGTGACAAAATGAATATTTCCTGAACGAAATCCTTGGCAAATCTTTGACTAGCTTCAGGATATCTTTACCAGAGTCTTGCTCAATTAAATCTGATCATCAATTTCTGTCAAATAGGAAAGTAACATTATACATCTGAGAGAGACCCAAGATATTTTAATAAATAATTTGCGACAATTGGGTAATCATATAGAAAAACCAAAAAAATGCGCTGCCTATCTTCTCTTTACATCAATATAAATTCTAGATAGAACCAATACTTAAATGTAAAAATCAAATTAATAAAAATGTCTTTGAAGTATATGTTAATTTAAGAATAAATCCTAGAATAGAGACGGGATTAAAATTTGGACATACAACTTAAATACAATAAATTAATAATTGATAGCTGTGATTACATTTAAAATCTGAATTTAAAAAATCACCAGAAGCAGAGTCAAAAGACAAATGAAAAACTAGGAAAACATTTTCAAAATATGTTACAAAGATCAATTTCTGCCTTATATAAAAGCCTCGTTAGAAAAGAAAAAGAAAAAACCAAGAACCTAATAAAACACTGGCTATGAACAATTATTTCAATAAAAAGAGCAATTCAAATAGCCTTTAAACACAGAAAAATGTATCAAACTTATTTGTGTAAGGTAAATGTACATAATGGTCATAACATTTTTATATATCCAATTAAATAATTTGATACCACTGTGTTTTAATGGTGCAAAGAGGACTGTCATTCTTAAACATTGTTGATGAAAATATAAGTTGGTGCAAATTCCTTGAAGGAATATTAGCAATAACTATGAAATTATTAAAAGTTCTTTCACTCAATTTTAAATTTTAGGAATTCATGCTCCAAATATGATACTAGTGCATCCCCCCAAAAAATACATATGGTGATTCATTGGAACTATGCTTAAAATAGGAAAAGATTAGAAATAAATATCTACTAGAAGGAGCTGCTTAAAATAAATTACAGGAACTCCATACAATGAAATAAGGTCAGTTTCAGGATTGGGGTTATTTTTAATGTAAATGCTCAGATAGAATCACCAAGAAGGCTTAAGTAAAAAAAAAAAAAAAAATCAAAATGTAAACTGTGCTTGGTAAAACATCATCTTTGTATTTTTTCAATGGCTAATACTCAGTTCTATACATATGCTTTATGTATATAAAAAGTATCTATAGGAATACATAAGAAACTCCTAACCATAGTTGTCTCTTGAGAAAACAACTGGCTGATCGACAGACTGAAATCAGTCTGACATTTTAGTGTGTAAGCATCTGTATTTTGACTTTTGTACAATGAACTTGCATTATTCATTCAAAAATTGATAATTCAAAACAATGATAAATTGAGACAAATAAAATAACAGATTTATGACATTGCAGTTGTATATGACTTCCCTACTTTAAAAATGTTAGTGGCAGGGCTAGTGGCAGAACTGTGTTTGAAAACAAGGTTTTCTGATGCCAAGGTCAGAACATTAACGCTTTTGAAAAAATTCTCCAGGGATTACAGAAGTAACTTAAGTAATGGAATTTTAAATTAATGTGAACATATTTTACATTTTATACAGATGTTAAAAAAATAGGTAGTATTATATTCTTCTGGAGGATAACCAAAGAATCATAAGGCCATGTACATCCAGAACTTATTGATTTGTTCAATTGAAACCTAACATCATGAACATTGTATACACTGATTTTTAGACGAATGCCTTGGAATACATTTGCACATTTTCCCCTGCTGAGTCTGCCAACTTGCTATTAATATCGGCACATTGTTTTGAATAAAGCTCAACTGAGAGTCAGTTAGCTTTAACTTTGGGTTAAAATTGAATGACCATGAATCCATATTACATAAGTTAACAAGCATTATCTTGAAGTCATAAACTAGCATTTTACAAGCTGAATTTGAGGCCATGAATCACAGCTTCAGAAATTGCCCATCTTTAGCTCCCTGAAAAAAATCTCATTCCTCTTGCTAAAACAGCACCAAGAATATCCTTTTAAACCAAAATGTTTAAAACCATAGAAAGGTCAATAGAAGTATCTAGTGTGATATCTTCAATTCTGTATATACAAAGCAGTTTGCAAGATTCAAAAGGCTCATAGGAAAAGGCACCTCTTAATTTTAGTTTAAGAAAAATTGAAAACTACTTAGAAAATTTTCTCTGTTTTTTTTTCCCTATGTTGCTTAAGTGAATTTGTTTCCAAGGTATTTTTCTACCAATTTCTCAAATGGCCATGGTAAGGTAACTTATTGCCTGTCTGGCTACTCTGTTATATTCCACTATAAAAATGATAATTTACATTGAATTATCTTGTAAGTATAATATAGATAAAGCATTTTATCTTTCATAATTCTTTAATTGTCCCATAAAATCTTAATTGTCCCAACTAGTACCCAATTAGGAGGAAGATCTCTGGGGCTCTAGTGAGGATTCATGCAGCTGCATGACGAAAATTGAACTTCCCTCAGACAGAGAGTTTGGAATAAGGAGGAGAAGAACCTCTTGAGAATGGAGAAGCAGCCTGGTATTTACTCAAAGATACATTTGAAACGAAGAGATTTTGTAATATCCCAAACCCACCACTAGAGAGATTGAAGATGACTAAGATCTGCTTAATTACAATTAATAAAGTTACATCCTTTTTGCACTTCATTCTACCATATAGGTTTTCAAACATATAAGAAGATAAATAGCTCATGCATTATGGCACCATACGATTTAAGGTTAATGTTAACTTGAAAGTTACAAAAAAAAACCCAAAATAAGTGGTTTAGGGGTGATAGAAATTAAATTCACTCTCAGGTGAACGAAATCCTGTAGAAAAAGTTCAAGATGGCACCATAATTATTAGAGTCTCATATATCTTGTATCTTGTTATTTGCCTATTCTTAGAATGTGATTTAAGTTGGATACTCATGTTCCAACCATCATGCCTGCATTCTAGCAAAAAAAAAAGAAAAAAGAAAAATCAAAGTATAAAATTATACTCCCACTCATTAAAAACACTTATTGGAAGTTGCACATAGTATTTCTATTTTCACCAAATTGCAAAGAACTTGGTCACATGACTTTTAGACCTGGCTTCTAGAAAGGCCAAGGGATCAGCTAAAGATTGAGGCTATATTCCTAGGAAATAAATATTGGGCAAAATGTAGCAAATTCAACTGTACCTTCCCAATTTAGCAATGAAGAAATTACATCAACAGTATTGGTGATACAGTATTTCTTAAAAGTTGTCTTAGATTGCCTCTAAGGTTTTCTTCTGAGCTGCTGACAAATCTACAAGTTTCATTGATAGTGATCGCTCCCAACAATAGTTACTTGCTTCATGACCATATCTGGTCATGAAGTGTACACCTCACTGCTCTGTTTCCATGCCTTTTTGCACAGAATTTTCATTTCAATATAGAATCCGAGTGAACCTTTTTTAAAAGAGAAATTGAAAACACAAACTCAAGAAGTATAGCACGAAATTGCACATATTATCAGGTTAAATTATGACAAATGAGCAGCTCTAAGTTCTCACATTCAAAGGAGGTAATAATTGTATTACAATTGATGTGATGTGTTTGTAAGATACTACCAATTGTAAGTTCACCTTAATTTTTAAAACTTTAAAAATTGAAAAATATATATTTTATAACATTTATGAATGCATTATTTATATTGACTGCATAATTTCAAGTGAAGGTATTATATTCATGTTTTTAATCATAAATACTACAATGGGGTCAATTTTCTCCAAAATATCTTGTAAAATTATTTGATTTTGACAAAAATTTAGTTCAGAATTTATATGAGACTTTGACCAAATTGTATTATATTTCAGTGGTTAAATTAATGGATAAGAATATTAGATTTCATTTTTAGTTTACTTTAAAAATGATATTCAAATTATCTCATTACTAGCTTAATTCTTTATGTTTTCAACATTTTTTAACTTTAATTTTTAATGTCTACAGTGAATTTTTGTGCAAAATCACTCTCCATTGAGAATTTAAAATTTATTATCATCTGATTATATGAGATTATTTTTAATATTTACTTGGAATTTTACAGATAGTATATTTCTTTTTTCTTGACTTGTTTTATAGATGTTAGTATAATAGACTAGTTATTTTTTAAGGAACCAGCTTTTGAATTTATAAATTAGATGTCTTTTAATATTTTTTGTTTATTTTCTGGTATCTTTTTTCTTTCCTTCCCTGGTATAATTGTGTGTTTTTGTATCCTTTTTCTAATGTGTTATATTGAATTTTAAGTTTAATATTTTTTCTCTTTTATATTATTTTATAAAAATAATGTATTATAAAGTGATTAATTTTCCTCTGGATGTTGCTTTACTAAAATTATGGTTTATGGTACATTCACTTTCATTATTTTTTTAAAGAGTTTATTACTCTCTTATTTCTCACATCCTTCATAGAATGTTTCCTTTAGGGAATGTTTATATTTGACATTAAAAGGACTGAAATTCTTTTGTTGTTGTTGATATTCAAACACACCATAATTTTGTAGTTTATGTGGATAATGTAGAACTGTGATAATGTAGAATTGTGATAATGTAGAACTGCATACTTCTTGTTTTATATAATATAGAGGTATTGCTGGCTGTGTGTGTGTGCATGTGTATATAGGTATGTGTATGTGAGAAGATATGTATGTGAAGGGGAAGTGTGTATGTGTGTGTGTATGTGTATATGTGAGTTTTAGGAGGGAAGGTATATGTGTGTCTATGTATGTGCATCAGTGTGTGTTTGTTGTGAGAGAGTGTATGTGTGGGTGTGGGAGACCTGTGATATGTGCACATATGTGCATGTTTATGTGTGTTGGTGGGAGAGTTTGTGCATTGGGGGAGGCATATGTGTGTCTGTGTGTGAGTTTGTGTGCATGGGTATGAGCACAGTTGTGAAAATTTGTAGATATGTGTGTTATGAGTGTGGGTGTGAGTAGGTGAGTTGGTATATGTGGGTAGTGTGGTGTGTATGTGTTCATGTGTGTAAGGTGTGTGCATCTCTGTGTTGGGGGACCATTTGCATGTGTGGGTAAGTATGTGAGTATATGTGTTTGTGTCTGAGTGTATGTTAGTTGGGGGTAGGTTTGTGTGTCTGTCTGTAAGAGGGGCTGAGCTTGTGTGTGTGGTGTGGTGTGTGTGTGTATTTGTGTGTGTGTTTCTATGTTTAGGTGTGGTGGGTGTCAGTGTGGGTGTGGAGAGTGGCAGAGGGAGCTGGGTGGAGAAGAAGAGAACTTCAGGCCATAGGAGTGGAAGGGTATACCATGTACAAGTGTATCAAAGTGATTGAACAGGATGTCCCAGTCAGCCTGAAGGCTGGGACCATGCTAGGAAAGAAGACAGAAAATTCATCAGAGAGGGAGGCAGAAACTTGAATATGAGGGGCCCCATTGTGTGCATTGACAGACTTTCCCCTCCTCGTCTGGACTCAGGATTTATTCCTGAATTCTGGGGAAAAGGGAAAGGGAAAAGAAAAATCTTGGTTTTTTTCCCCCCTTTGCCACTTTGTGTATTTATGTTGATTTAGAAAAAGTGAAAGGAAAAGGCACACTTTTTCCTAGGCCAAAGGAACAAAGTAAAGGTGCTAAAGAAAGAGGTAAGACTGTGGAAACATGGTCCCTGAGGTGATTTGAGACAATGGTTGCAAGAGCAAAAGGAGGTAGAGTGGTAGCTTGTAAGGTTTCAAAATTATACATATTTTTCCACTTGTAATGAGAAATAATTGACAAACATCATTGTATAAGTTTAACGCATACAGCATGGTGATTTGATTTACATATATGGTGAGATGATTACCAAAATAGGTTCAGCTAACATCATATTCTCATGTAGATGGATACAATGAAAAGAGAAGAAAGAAGAAAAGAATAAAGGCAAAAATTTTCCTCCTGTGACAAGTACTCAGGATTTACTCTCTTAAACTATATCAGATAGCAGTGTTTAGCATCATGTTTTACATTATAAACAGTTCTTAATTTTCTTTAATTTTTTTATTTTTTACTTTTTTTACATCTTTAAAAAATTTTATTTTATGTGAAGTATAGATAACTTACAGTGTTGTGTTAGTTTCAGGTGTACAGCACAGTGGTTCAGTTATACATATACATATATACATCCTTTTTCAGATTCTTTTCATATATAGGTTATTAGAGAATACTGAGTCTCTTCCCTGTGCTGTACAGTTGGTCACTGTTGATCATCTATTTTATATATAGTAGTGTGTATACGTTAATCACAAGCTTCTAATTTATCTCTCCCCCTCACTTTTCCAGTTTCGTAAGCATAAGTTTTTTTTTTTTTCTAAGTCTGTGAGTCTGTTTCTGTTTTGTAAATAAGTTCATTTGTATCATTTTTTAGATTCAACATTTAAGTGATACTATATGATATTGGTATTTCTCTGTATGACTTACTTCACTTAGTGTGATAATCTCTAGGTCCATCCATGTTGCTGCAAATGGCATTATTTCATTTTTTTTATGGCTGAATAATATTCCATTGTATATATATACCACAGCTTCTTTATCCATTCATCTCCTGATGGGCATTTAAGTTACTTCCATGTCTTGGCTATTGTAAACAGTGCTGCAATGAACATTGGGGTACATATATATTTTCGAATTATGGATTTCTCCAAATATATGCCCAGGAGAGGGATTGTTGTATCATATGGTAGCTCTATTTTTAGTTTTTTAAGGAACCTCCCTACTGTTCTCCATAACGACTGTACCAACTTACATTCACACTAACAGTGTGGGATGGTTCCCTTTTCTTCATACAGACTCAAGCATTTATTATTTGTAGTGTTTCTGATGATGGCCATTCTGACTGGTGTGAGGTGATACCTCGTTGTAGCTTTGATTTGCATTTCTCTAATAATTAGCAATGAACAACTTTTCATGGACCTTTTGACCATGTATATGTCTTCTTTGGAGAAATGTCTATTTAGGTCTTCTGCCCATATTTTGATTGGGTTCTTTGGTTTGTTTTGATATTTAGCTGTATGAGTTATTTTTATGCTTTAGAGATTAATATCTTGTCAGCTGCATCATTTGCAAATATTTTCTCCCATTCTGTAGGTTGTTTTTTCATTTTGTTTATGGATTTCTTTGCTGTGCAAAAGCTTTTAAGTTTAATTAGGTTCTATTTGTTTATTTTTGGTTTGTTTGTCCATTATTCTATTAGGTGGATCCAAAAAGATTTTGCTGTGATTTATGTCAAAGAGTGTTCTGCCTATGGGCTTTAATCAATTTTGAGTTTATTTTATGCATGGTGTTCTAATTTTATTCTTTTACATGTAGCTATCCAGTTTTCCCAGCAACACTTATTGAAGAGAGTGTACTTGCTCCATTGTATATTCTTGCCTCCTTTGTCATAAATAAATTGACCATAGGTGCGTGGGTATATTTCTGGGCTATCTATCCTGTTCCATTGATCTATATTTCTGTTTTTGTGCTAGTACCATACAGTATTTATTACTGCAGCTTTATAGTATAGTCTGAAGTCAGGGAGCCTGATTCTTCCAGCTCTGTTTTTCTTTCTCAAGATTGCTTTGGCTATTCATGGACTTCTGTGTTTCCATACAAATTTTAAGATTTTTAGTCATAGATCTGCAAAAAATGTGCCATTGGTAATTTGATTCGGATTGCACTGAATATGTAGATTGCCTTGGGTATTATAGTTATGTTCACAACATTGATTCTTCCAATCCAAGAACATGGTATGCCTTTCCATCTGTCTGTGTCATCTTTGATTCCTTTCATCAGTGTCTTATAGTTTTCAGAGTACAGGTCTTTTGCCTCCTTAGGTTTATTCACAGGTATTTTATTATTTTTGATACGATGGTAAATGGGATTGTTTCCTTACTTTATCTCTCTGATCTTTGCTAGTGTTTAGAAATTCCAGAGATCTCTTTGTATTAATTTTACATCCTGCAATGTTACCAAATTCATTGAAGAGCTCTAGAAGTTTTCTGGTAGCGACTTTAGGATTTTCTATGTATTGTCTCTTGTTATCTGCAAACAATGACAGTTTTACTTATTATTTTCCAATTTGGATTTGTTTTATTTCTTTTTCTCCTCTGATTGCCATGGCTAGGACTTCCAAAACTATGTTGAATAAAAGTGGTGAGAGTGCACATCCTTCTCTTGTTCCTGATTATAGGAGAAATGATTTCACAGTTTCACCATTGACTATGATGTTAACTGTGGGTTTGTCATATATGGGCTTTATTATGTTGAGGTATGTTCCCTCTATGCCCACTTTCTGGATAGTTTTTATTATAAATAGGTGTTGAATTTTGTCAAAAGCCTTCTCTGCATTGACTGAGATGATCATATGGTTTTATTCTTCAATTTGCTAATGTGGTGTATCACATTGATTGAGTTGCAGATATTTGAAAATCCTTGCACTCCTGGGATAAATCTTAATTGATCATGTTGTATGATCCTTGTAATGTATTATTGGATTAAGTTTTCTAGTATTTTGTTGAGTATTTTTTCATTTATGTTCATCAGTGATATTAGCCTATAATTTTCTTTTTTGTGGTATTTTTGGCTGGTTTTTGTTTCAGGGTGACATTGGCCTCATAGAATGAGTTTGGAAGTGTTCCTTCCTATGAAATTTTTTGGACTAGTTTCAGGAAGGTAGATGTTATCTCTTCCTAAATGTTTGGTAGAATTTGCCTGTCAAGCCATTGGGTCCTGGACTTTTCTTTGTTGAGAGTTTTTAAATCACAGGTTCAACTTCAGTACTTGTGATTGGTCTGTTCAGATTTTCTATTTCTTCCTGGTTCAGTGTCAGAAGATTGTACCTTTCTAAGAATTTGTTCACTTCTTCCAGGTTGTCCATTTTATTGGCATAAACTTTCTTCTGGTTGTCTCTCGTGATCCTTTATACTTCTGTAGTGTCAGTTGTAATATATCCTTTTCATTTCTTTTTTTTTTTGAATTTTATTTTATTTTTTTATACAGCAGGTTCTTATTAGTCACGAATTTTATACACATCAATGTATACATGTCAATCCCAATCGCCCAATTCAGCACACCACCATCCCCACCTCCCCACAGCTTTCCCCCCTTGGTGTCCATACGTTTGTTCTCTACATCTGTGTCTCAACTTCTGCCCTGCAAACCGGTTCAGCTGCAGCATTTTTCTAGGTTCCACATACATGCGTTAATACACGATATTTGTTTTTCTCTTTCTGACTTACTTCACTCTGTATGACAGTCTCTGGATCCATCCATGTCTCAGAAAATGACTCAATTTTGTTCCTTTTTATGGCTGATTAATATTCCATTGTATATATGTACCACAACTTCTTTATCCGTCGTCTGTCGATGGGCATTTTGGTTGCTTCCATGACCTGGCTATTGTATATAGTGCTGCAATGAACATTGGGGTGCCTGTGTCTTTTGGAATTATGGTTTTCTCTGGATATATGCCCAGTAGTGGCATTGCTGGATCGTATGGTAATTCTATTTTTAGTTTTTTAAGGAACCTCCATACTGTTCTCCATAGTGGCTGTATCAATTTACATTCCTACCAACAGTGCAAGAGGGTTCCCTTTTCTCCACACCCTCTCCAGCATTTGTTGTTTGTAGATTTTCTGATGATGCCCATTCTAACTGGTGTGAGGTGATACCTCATTGTAGTTTTGCTTTGCATTTCTCTAATAATTAGTGATGTTGAGCAGCTTTTCATGTGCTTCTTGGCCATCTGTATGTCTTCTTTGGAGAAATGTCTTTTTAGGTCTTCTGCTCATTTTTGGATTGGGTTGTTTGTTTCTTTAACATTGAGCTGCATGAGCTGTTTATATATTTTGGAGATTAATCCTTTGTCCATTGATTCGTTTGCAAATATTTTCTCCCATTCTGAGGGTTGTCTTTTCGTCTTGTTTATTGTTTCCTTTGCTGTGCAAAAGCTTTGAAGTTTCATTAGGTCACATATGTTTATTTTTGTTTTTATTTCCATTGCTCTAGGAGGTGGATCAAAAAAGATCTTGCTGTGATTTACGTCAAAGAGTGTTCTTCCTATGTTTTCCTCTAAGAGTTTGATAGTGTCCAGTCTTACATTTAGGTCCCGAATCCATTTTCAGTTTATTTTTGTGTATGGTGTTAGGGAGTGTTCTAATTTCATTCCTGTACATGTACCTGTCCAGTTTTCCAAGCACCACTTATTGAAGAGAGTGTCTTTTCTCCATTTTATATCCTTGTCTCCTTTGTCATATATTAGTTGACCATAGGTGCATTGGTTTATCTTTGGGTTTTCTATCTTGTTCCATTGATCTATGTTTCTGTTTTTGTTCCAGTACCATATTGTCATGATAACTGTAGCTTTGTAGTATATTCTGAAGTCAGGGACTCTGATTCCTCCCGCTCCATTTTTTTCCTTCAAGACTGCTTTGGCTATTCGGGGTCTTTTGTGTCTCCATACAAATTTTAAGACTTTTTGTTCTAGTTCTGTAAAAAATGCCTTTGGTAATTTGATAGGGATTGCATTGAATCTGTAGATTGTTTTGGGTACTATAGTCATTTTCACAATATTGATTCTTCCAATCCAATAACATGGTATATCTCTCCATCTTTTGGTATCATCTTTAATTTCTTTCATCAGTGTCTTATAGTTTTCTGCATACAGGTCTTTTGTCTCCCTAGGTAGGTTCATTTTTAGGTATTTTATTCTTGTTGTTGCAATGGTAAATGGGAGTGTTTCCTTAATTTCTCTTTCAGATTTTTCATCATTAGTGTATAGGAATGCAAGAGATTTCTGTGCATTAATTTTGTATCCTGCAACTGTACCAAATTCATTGATCAGCTCTAGAAGTTTTCTGGTGACATCTTTAGGATTCTCTATATATATTATCATGTCATCTACAAACACTGACAGTTTTACTTCTTCTTTTCCAATTGGTTATCCTTTGATTTTGTTTTCTTCTCTGATTGCTGTGGCTAGGACTGCCAAAACTATGTTGAATAATAGTGGCAAGAGTGGACATCCTTGTCTTTTTCCTGATCTTAGAGGAAATGCTTTCAGTGTTTCACCATTGACAATGATGTTTGCTGTGGGTTTTTTGTATATGGCCTTTATTAGGTTTAGGTAGGTTCCCTCTATGCCCACTTTCTGGAGAGTTTTTATCACAAATGGGTGTTGAATTTTGTCAAAAGATTTTTCTGCATCTATTGAGATGATCATATGGTTTTTATTCTTCAATTTGTTAATATGGTGTATCACATTGATTGATTTGCATGTATTGAAGAATCCTTGCATACCTGGGATAAATCCCACTTGGTCATGGTATATGATCCTTTTAATGTGTTGTTGGCTTCTGTTTGCTAGTATTTTGTTGAGAATTTTTGCATCTATGTTCATCAGTGATATTGGTCTGTAATTTTATTTTCTTGTAGTATCTTTGTCTGGTTTTGTTATCAGGGTGATGGTGGCCTCATAGAAAGAGTTTGGTAGTGTTCCTTCCTCTACAATTTTTTGGAAGAGTTTGAGAAGGATGGGTGTTAGCTCTTCTCTAAATGTTTGATAGAATTCACCTGTGAAGCCATCTGGTCCTGGACTTTTGTTTGTTGGAAGATTTTTAATCACAGTTTCAATTTCATTACTTGTGATTGGCCTGTTCATATTTTCTGTTTCTTCCTGGTTCAGTCTTGGAAGGTTATACCTTAGTAAGAATTTGTCCATTTCTTCCAGGTTGTCCATTTTATTGGCATAGAGTTGCCTGTAGTAGTCTCTTAGAACACTTTGTATTTCTGTGGTGTCTGTTGTATCTTCTCCTTTTTCATTTCCAATTCTATTGATTTAAGTACTCTCCCTCTTTTTCTTGATGAGTCTGGCTAATGGTTTATCAATTTTGCTTATCTTCTCAAAGAACCAGCTTTTAGTTTTATTGATCTTTACTACTGTTTTCTTTTTTTCTATTTCATTTATTTCTGCTCTGATCTTGATGATTTCTTTCCTTCTGCTCACTTTGGGTTTTGTTTGTTCTTCTTTCTCTTGTTCCTTTAGGTGTAAGGTTAAATTATTTATTTGAGATTTTTCTTGTTTCATGGGGTAGGCTTCTATAGCTATAAACTTCCCTCTTAGAACTGCTTTTGCTGCATCCCATACGTTTTGTATCGTTGTGTTTTCATTGTCACTTGTCTCTAGGTGTTTTTTTGATTTCCTCTTTGATTTCTTCTGTGATCTCTTGGTTATTTAGTAACGTATTGTTTAGCCTCCATGTATTTGTGTTTTTTTTACGTTTTTTTCCCTGTAATTAATTTCTAATCTCATAGCATTGTGGTCACAAAAGATGCTTGATATGATTTCAGTTTTCTTAAATTTACTGAGGCTTGATTTGTGACCCAAGATGTGATCTATCCTGAAGAATGTTCCATGTGCACTTGAGAAGGAAGTGTATTCTGTTGTTTTTGGATGGAATGTCCTATAAATATCAATTAAATCTATCTCGTCTATTGTGTCATTTAAACCTTATTTTTCCTTATTCATTTTCTGTTTAGGTGATCTGTCCATTGGTGTAACTGAGGTGTTAACGCCCCCCATTATTACTGTGTTACTGTTGATTTCCTCTTTTATAGCTGTTAGTTGTTGCCTTATGTATTGGTGTGCTCCTATGTTGGGTGCATATGTATTTATGATTGTTATATCTTCTTCTAGGGTTGATCCCTTGATCATTATGTAGTCCCTTCCTTGTCTCTTGTAACATTCTTTATTTTAAAGTCTATTTTATCTGATATGAGTATTGCTACTCCAGCTTTCTTTTAATTTCTGTTTACATGGAGTATCTTTTTCCATCTCCTCACTTTCAGTCTGTATGTTTCCCTAGGTCTGAAGTGGGTCTGTTGTAGACAGCATATATATGGGTCTTGTTTTTGTATCCATTCAGCAAGACTGTGTCCTTTGTTTGGAGCATTTAATCCATTCACGTTTAAGGTAATTATCGATATGTATGTTCCTATGACCATTTTCTTAATTGTTTTGGGTTTGTTTTTGTAAGTCCTTTTTTTTCTGTTGTGTTTCCCACTTAGAGAAGTTCCTTCAGCATTTGTTGTAGAGCTGGCTTGGTGGTGCTAAATACTCTTAGCTTTTGCTTGTCTGTAAAGCTTTTCCTTTCCCCAATGAATCTGAATGAGATCCTTGCCGAGTAAGGTAATTCTGGTTGTAAGTTCTTCCCTTTCATCACTTTAAGTATATAATGCCACTCCCTTCTGGCTTGTAGAGTTTCTGCCGAGAAATCAGCTGTTAACCTTATGGGAGTTCCCTTGTATATTATTTGTCATTTTTCCCTTGCTGCTTTCAATAATTTTTCTTTGTCTTTAAGTTTTGCCAATTTGATTACTATGTGTCTCAGCCTGTTTCTCCTTGGGTTTATCCTGTATGGGACTTGCTGTGTTTCCTGGACTTGGGTGGCTATTTCCTTTCCCATGTTAGGGAAGGTTTTGACTATAGTCTCTTCAAATATTTGTCTGGTACTTTCTCTCTCTCTTCTCCTTCTGGGGCCCCTATATTGAGTATGTTTTTGCATTTAATGTTGTCCCAGAGGTCTCTTAGGCTGTATTCATTTCTTTTCATTCTTTTTTCTTTAATCTGTTCCACAGCAGTGAATTCCACCATTCTGTCTTCCAGGTCACTTATCTGTTCTTCTGCCTCAGTTATTCTGCTATTGATTCCTTCTAGTGTAGTTTTCATTTCAGTTATTGTTTGTTCATCTCTGTTTGTTTGTTCTGTAATTCTTCTAGGTCTTTGTTAAAAATTTCTTGCATCTTCTCGATCTTTGCTTCCATTCTTTTTCCAATGTCCTGGATCATCTTCACTATCATTATTCTGAATTCTTTTTCTGGAAGGTTGTCTATCTTCACTTCACTAAGTTGATTTTCTGGAGTTTTATCTTGTTCCTTCATCTGGTACATAGCCGTGTGCCTTTTCATCTTGTCTATCTTTCTGTGAATGTGTTTTTTTTTCTCCTTTTTCATTTTTAATTTTATTGATTTGAGCCTTATTCCTTCTTTTCTTGATGAGTTGGCTAAAGGTTTATCACTTTTGTTTATCTTTTTAAAAAAAACAGCTTTTAGTTACATTGGTCTTTCCTATTGCTTTCTTCATCCCTATTTCATTTGTCTCTGCTCTGATCTTTATGATTTATTTCCTTCTACTAACTTTGGGGTTTGTTCTTCTTTCCTTAGTTGATTTAGTTGTAAGGTTAATTTGTTTATTTGAGATATTTTTTGTTTCCTGACATACTATCAGTATAAATTTCCCTCTTAGAACTGCTTTTGCTGTATCCCATAGGTTTCGGATCATTGTGTATTTGTTTTCATTGGTCTCTAGATATTTTTTGATTTCCTCTTTGGTTTATTCAGTGATCCATTGGTTTTTTAGTAGCATATTGTTTAGTCTCCATGTGTTTGTGTTTTTTGCAGTTTTTTCTTGTAGTTGATTTCTTTTTTTTTTTTTTTTTTAAAGAGTTTCACTTAATTTTTATTTATTCATTTTTGGCTGTGTTGGGTCTTCGTTTCTGTGCGAGGGCTTTCTCTAGTTGTGGCAAGCGGGGGCCACTCTTCATCGCGGTGCGCGGGCCTCTCACTATCGCGGCCTCTCTTGTTGCGGAGCACAGGCTCCAGATGCGCAGGCTCAGTAGTTGTGGCTCACGGGCCCAGTTGCTCCGCGGCATGTGGGATCTTCCCAGACCAGGGCTCGAACCCGTGTCGCCTGCATTGGCAGGCAGATTCTCAACCACTGCGCCACCAGGGAAGCCCTTGTAGTTGATTTCTAATCTCAGAGTGTTGTGGTTGAAAAGATACTTGATATGATTTTAAATTTCTTAAACTTACTGAAGCTTGCTTTGTGGCCCAGTATATAATCTATCCTGGAGAATGTTCCATGTGCACTTGAAAAGAATGTGTATTCTGCTGCTTTCTGATAGAATACTATAAATATCAATTAATTCCGTCTTGTCAAATGTGTAATTTAAGACCTGTGTTTTGCTGATTTTCTGTCTGGATGATCTGTCCATTCATGAGAGTGGGGTGTTAAAGTCCCCCATTATTATTGTGTTACTGTCAATTTCTCTTTTTATGTTTGTTAACATTTCTTTTATGTATTGAGGTGCTCCTGGGTTGGTTGCTATATATTTAGAATTGTTATGTCTTCTTCTCAGATTGATCCCTTGATCATTATGTAGTGTTCTTCTTTGTCTCTTGTAACAGTCTTTATTTTAAAGTCTGTTTTATCTGATATGAGTATTGCTATTCCAGCTTTCTTTGGTTTTCTATTTGCATAAAATAACATTTTCCATCCCCTCCCTTTCAATATTTATGTGTCTCTAGATTTGAAGTGGGTCTGTTGTAGACAGCGTATATACAGGTCTTGTTTTTTGTATCTATTCCACCAGTCTATGTCTTTTCATTGGAGCATTTAATCCATTTACTTTTAAGGTAATTATTGATATGTATGCTATTATAGCCATTGTTTTATTGTTTTGGATTTTTTTGTTGTTGGTCTTTTTCTTCCCTTCCTCTTTTGTTCTCTTTTGATTTAATAACCATTTTTAGTATTGTATTTGGATTCCTTTTTTCTTTTTTTGTGTATGTATATCTATTGTAGATTTTTGGTTTGTGGTTACCATGAGGTTTTGATATAGTATTCTATATGAATACATGATTGTTTTAAGTTGCTGGTCTCTTAATTTCAAATGCATTTCCAATATTCTGTTTGTACTCTCCTCTCTCATGATTGCTGCTTTTGATATCATATTTGTGTGTGTATGATTTCCACTCCCTTCTTGCCTGCAGAGTTTCTGGTAAAAAATCCACTGATAACCTTGTGGGGATTCCCTTGTATGTTATTTGTTGCTTTTCCACTCTTGGTTAATCCTTTCTCTTTGTCTTTAATTTTTGTCAATTTGATCACTATGTGTCTCAGTATGCTCCTCCTTGGGTTAATCCTGCCTGGGACTCAATGAGCTTCCTGGATTTGGTTAACTGCTTCCCTTCCCATGTTAGGGAAGTTTTCAGCTATTATGTCTTCAAATATTTTCTCAGGCCCTTTCTCTCTCTTTTCTCCTTCTGGGACCCCTATAATGTGAATGTTGGTGCATTTAATATTGTCTCAGAGGTGTCTTAAACTATCCTCATTTATTTTCTTTCTTCTCTTCCGTGGCAGTGATTTCTACCATTCTGTCTTTCAGCTCACTTATCTGTTCTTCTGTCTCATTTATTCTGTTATTCTTTCTAGTATGTTTTTCATTTCAATTATTGTATTGTTCAACTCTGTTTTTCTGTTCTTTATATCTTCTAGCTCTTTGTTAAATATTTCTCATGTCTTATGAGTCTGTGCCTCCATTATTTTTCCATGATCCTGTATCATCTTTACTATCATTACCCTTAACTCTTACTTGTGCAGATTGCCTATCTCCAATTCATTTAGTTGCTCTTCTGGGGTTTTATCTTGTTCCTTCATCTGGAACATATTCCTCTGCTGTCTGATTTTGACTTCTGTGTTTGTTGTCTTCGTTCTGCAGGCTGCAGGTTTGTAGTTCGTCTTGCTTCTGGTGTCTGTCCATAGTGACTGAGGCTTGTCTAGAAGCTTGTGCAGACTTCCTGTTGGCAGGGACTGGTCCCTGCCCACTGGTGGGTAGAGCTTTATCTTGTCCCTCTGGTGGGCAGGGCCATGTCAATCTGTGTGTTTAGACATGGCTGTGAGCTCAGGAAGACAGGCAGCCTGTCTGCTGATAGGTGAGGCTGTGTTCCTGCCCTGCTAATTGTTTGGCCTGAAGCATCACAACACTGGTGCCTACACACTTTTTGGTGGGCCAAGTCTTCGTATCAAAATGGCAGCCTACAGGAGAGCTCACACCAATGAGTACTTTCTGGTACCTCTGTCACCAATGTCCTTGTCCCCATAGTGTGTGACAGCTGCCCCCACCTCCTTAAGAGACCCTCCAAGACAAGCAGGTAAGTTTTGCCCAGGTTCCTGTGAAGTCACTGCTTTTTCCCAGCTCTTGGTGCACATGAGACCTTGTGGGCATCCTCCAAGAGTGGAGTTCTATTTCCCCCAGTCCTGTGGAGTTCCTGCGAACCAATTTGTTGACCTTCAAATCTAAATGCTCTGGGGGCTCCTTCTCTTGATGCCAGGCCACCAGGCTGGGGACCCTGATGTGGGGTGAGACCTCTCACTCCTGTGGGAGAACCTCTGCAATGTAATTATTTTCCAGTTTATGTGTCTCCCATCCAGTGGGTATGTGATTTGACTGTATCATGAATGCACCCCTCTTACCATCTCATTGTGGCTTCTTCTTTGTATTTGGATGTAGAATATTTCTTTTTGGTAGATTTCAGTCTTTTTTGTCAATGCTTTTTCAACAATTAGTTGTGATTTTGCTGTTTTTGTGAGAGGAGGTGAGTTCAAGTCCTTCTACTCAGCCATCTTGTCTCCAATCCTTGGGGAATTTCTGATGGATTTTTGATAACTGGTCCAGGATTCACAGAGAAGATCCAAAAGAGAAGATCAAGAGACTGGATGACCTGCCAGAGAGGCTGGTCCTCTGCAATATGAAGTTGCATACCAGCCTTGCCCAAGACCCACAGAAGGTGAAGAAGGAGTTCTGACAGGACTTAAAGGAATTGCAGGTTCAAGTGCTGCCTGGTGCCCACAATACAAGCAACTACAGGCTCAGTTTAACACATTGCTTGGGGCCATGCACCACCTCAAAGTTCAAATCAAAACTATGTACCTTGTGTTCAATGTTTGTCAAATGAACACTGTTTCCTTACTGAGTTAATGAACAAAGTCATGTGTTGATATAGAAGATATGTCAAATAATTTG
Organism: Balaenoptera acutorostrata; assembly: GCF_949987535.1. NCBI lineage: Eukaryota > Metazoa > Chordata > Mammalia > Artiodactyla > Balaenopteridae > Balaenoptera > Balaenoptera acutorostrata. The sequence goes on along the minus strand of NC_080076.1, from coordinate 33,538,842 downwards.
GGTCTACAAAATATTAGTAACATTGCAAAGAACTGATTTAGTCAATAGGACATTAAGTTAATTAAGAATGAACAAATCCTTTAAGACTAAGGTATACATTTTTTAAAAATTTAACATTTCTGTGTCATATGTCTGATTTCTGCTTCCTGAAGGTAAGAACCTAGAATTGACATTTTTATGTAGAGCATGGATGTACTTTTAGACAGACTGCACTAAATACTGAGTGACAATGAAAGATGACCTGAGGTTACTGAATGTGGTAGGCTGAATCCCACAAGATGTCTACACTCTAATGCCTGGAAATGGTAAATGTTACCATACATAGTAAGAGGGACTTCACAGGTGTGACTAAATTAAGGATTTTCAGATTGGACATTATGCTGGATTATCCAGGTGAGACCAACATGATTATAAGGGTCTTTATAAGAGAGACTCTGGGGCTTCCCTGGTGGCACAGTGGTTAAGAATCTGCCTGCCAATGCAGGGGACACGGGTTCGAGCCCTGGTCTGGGAAGATCCCACATGCCGCGGAGCAACTAAGCCCGTGAGCCACAACTACTGAGCCTGCGCGTCTGGAGCCTGTGCTCCGCAACGGGAGAGGCCGCGACAGAGAGAGGCCCGCACACCGCGATGAAGAGTGGCCCCCGCTCGCCTCAACTGGAGAAAGCCCTCGCACAGAAACGAAGACCCAACACAGCCAAAAAAATAAATATAAATTAATTAATTAAAGAAAATGTTTAAAAAAAAAAAAAGAGAGACTCTGCAGGAGGCTCAACGTCAGTAGCAGTACGTGTGATGAGGAAGCAAGACGTCATGGGGGGATACAGAGAAAAGGCAAAAGTGAAGAATGCAGGCAGCTTCTAGAAGCTGAAAAAGGCAAGCAAATGGGTTCTTCCCTCAGATTCTCCAGAATGAACCAGCTCTGATGACACCTTGATTTATCCCAGTGAGACTGGTCTTGGACCTCAGACTTCTAGAACTATCAGATGATAAATTCATGTTGTTTTAAGGCATTAAGTTTGCAAATGAGTGCACTGAACATATATTTTAGTAAATCTAGTTATAAATTTATTTAAAATTTCATATACATAAATAGAATCAATTTAGGATAGATAAGAGGTCTTTTATAAAGACAATTAGCCATGCCCAGAGTTGGAAGTGATAGAAACAGATACAGAAGGAGATGTGTAGTGTATGAAAGAGGGTGAATATACAAGCAGGGTCAAAAGAGTAAAGAGAAAAGAAATTGATGGTCTGGAAGAAGAGTGTGAAGAGAAGGAAATTCTGATGACATTTAAGTGAAATCCTGCCTCTGTGTATGAGAGTAGGCATTAAAATAGGGAGTGTAAGAGGGACATTTGCAGAGTTTGACCTATCAGATTCACTTCAAAATGCATTAACTAATCAGTCACTATAGACCTAGCTCTGTAATTGCTGAAATAGAAAGAAATGGAATTCATGAATGTTTTGCTAGCATCCACACTCTTTGTCCATTTACTGTCAGACACAGATTTGGAACCAAAAAATTGTGAACTACACATGGCTTCTGCTGAAGCAGACTGTGGATTTTACAGGGCTGCATATCCTAGAGCTGTAAGTTTTAACTGTAGGCAATTTTATTCTAGAAAAAAAAGCACTTTAAATACAGGTCAAACAAGTCCTAGGAAATCTATATAAACGCTATGCCAGATAAAGAACAATATAGATTCACAAATGATAGAGCTGGAAAAATCTTCATAGATTATTTGATCCAGCTCCTTCATATAACAACAACAACCGAAAAATATAAGAGAAAATATGTTGCCTCATTTCCATAGCAAACATATAACAGAAATAATAAAACCAGAATGCTTATTATAAAAACCATAACTATACTATATATCAATAAGTGAAATTGAATAGATAATTGTCTTCCTTTTTCCATTTTTAATGACAGTTATTGTTTTCTTTCTAATTTTACAAGCAATATACATTCATTTCAGACAACTAGAAATACACAAAAGCATAAAGTAAAAAATAACAATCACCTATTGTCTCTACCTCCCAGAGACAACCACTATTAGCATTTTGATGAGAATTGCCTTCTTGACTAACTAGTTAGTAAAACTGCTTAATGTCATTCCTACAAATTGATGTGGACAAAAAATCCCCTATATGGTCGTAGGATTTACTCAAATGAACAAATATGAATTAAACTACTTCTGTGTATGAGACACATCACTGACAATATAAAAATAAACAGGATATCCTTCTCTTCTTGAGAAGGAGACAGATCTATAAACATCCATACATATGTGGGTATTTCAACTTGACTCTAAATTTTCTCAATAGCTGGGATTTAGTTATTTCTCAAAATATTTGACATATTAGTGAAAAAAACACATTGGATTATTTAAATAAACAAGGAACAAGGAGAAGTTGAGTGAAAATTTACAAAATATTCTAAAGGGAAACATAGTCAAAGAAAATCTTGGCTCAAGAATAATGCAGTTACCTTTGGTAGCATCATGTCCATCTTTTCACATGTATTCCAACCAAGTCTAGTTATTTAAAATGATGGAGAAAATTATCTCTAAGAAAAATTAATTAATATGTGTCTAGATATTTTGTGTAACATTGAGACAAGTAAAAAATATATCAGTTCTTATCACAACAGGAAGAAAATTTTATCTTCCCCACTCTTCCATAAACACAGTGTGTCTTCAGCACATTGGAGTTCTCCAGTGAGCATGGAATGCCCCAGGGTATTAGTAGGATCCTGGGCTCAGATGATGGAGGAATCTTTTGCTCAACAGCAATGCCCTAGTCAGCTTGCTGGAAGAACTCAGTCAGTGGTGTGGAAAGAGATTGCAGCTTCTCAGGCAAATGTCTTATTCACCAAATAGGACCAGAACAGGAAAGAAAGAAAATGACAAATTTGCCCAGTGACAAAAGCTGCTCTTAGTGAGTTCCAAAATCCTTGGAAATATTTAAAAGACTAAAAGAACTGCATTAGCAGATGGAATTCATTTCAAAGAAATGCTATTTATTAAAGTTAGCATGATTCTTATTTGTATCCCACAACTAGTATTATCTAGGGAAACATGGGTTTTATATGTACAGGTAGCTAAAGAGAAATAAACAAATAATAGAGTGCAATATGGTATTATAAAAAGGAACTTTTAGAAGGTATAGAAAGTTCAGACACATACATATGCACACAAGCGGCTGAGTATGGGTCATGAAGACCTTTGTATTTTATGTTCTAAACAAAGTATTCTTTCATTTTCTCAAAATATGCAGTGCTTAAATGGGACCCATACTTTCTACCTGCAGAAAGAATAATAGAAAATTAAAATTTTATAAAAGCCTGTGGCCTATGTCAAGTCATAATGATTTCACCTGTAATAAATGGTCTATTAATATGGATGAGTTAAAATGATCTAGTTAATCAGTTTGAGACATGATGAAAAATCTATCAGAGTAGAAAAAGAAATAAAAGTCTATACTCTCAAAAGCCAAGAACAATTAAATCCTCACAGACACCAAAAAGAAATGTCCAAGGGAATTTCAAAATTGCTGGAAAGTGAAGATGAGTAGATTCAAAGATATCACTCTGTTAATTTCCTGCCATGGCAGGACAGCTTCTTGTGATAGGGTGGAGCTGCAAGCATACCTTCTTTTTCCCAGTGTGCTTGTTACTACAGGAACAAAAACCTTTGCTTCCTATAATCTCAATATCGCTCAAGGATGGATATATATTTTTAACAAAATGACAATTGTTCTCCTGGGTGCCTTGAGGGATTTGTATACATAAATTAGGGCATTATTTTTTAAACTGCTTGTTATGACCCATGAGTGGATTTTGAAATCAATTTGCTCGTACAGTCTGTGTATAAGGAAATAACCTAGTCTAGACTAAAATAGGTGATAGAAAGTACCTTTCACCAAAGAAGGATGCTTTGTGAAATTTTTGTTTCATTTCTGTACGTGCATGAAGTTGTGCAGAATCACAGTGTTAAATGTGTTTCTTACAGTACACCATGTGGGGAAAAAAAAAAAAAAAAAAGATTGAATGCACTAAAAGAAATGAGTGAGGTTCACATTGTCTCTTTGCCCCAGAACAAGAATTTCTATGGGTTCATTACAATAGAGGGCATTTTGTTTGGAAATAATTTTATAACATGCTTCTCCACAAAAGGGCAGTACATTTATCAGTTTCAACCTTCCATAAATATCTTCACAAGAGACCTAATGTGATGGTGTCTCATTCCAAATATTCTTATCTACACAAGGGATGACTCTTGCTAATTATCTACACAAGCTTCAGTTTTTAGTACATTCCTGTTTGCTTCAAGATAGTAATTCTGGTTTGTATTTCATCTCAGTTTTCTCAGACCATTTCTCTCAATGAATCTTTGTTACATGTTTTGATATTCTTAATCAACCATCTTCAAGCTACAGTGGACAAAGAATGTTGCCTTGTAAACAAAGGATATTGCAGCCTTCAAGCCAACAACCATGGCAGCTGACCCCAATTGTGCACCATTAGGAGATTCAGGATGGAGAAAAACAGGATACTGGCCCTAGATAGTTAAGATGCATATCAAAGGAATGATTTCAATGAGCCCAGACTCTTGCATCCTACCATACATAGAAAAGCACTAAATTCATTAACTTCAGATATCTGTTTTTCTTTACTTAACAGTAATCTTTTGATGTTCCAAATTCCTGGGTTTTGTTGCAAAACTCCTTTATACATCCTAGCTCCTCCCTTACCTCTTTAGAGCAGTCCCTCAGAGCTATCTGAGAGGCTGCCTTCTGGGCTTGAGTGCTCAGAAAGTCCACCAAATAAAACATAATTCTCAACTTTTAGGTTGTGCATTTTTTTTTCAACAGTTTTGGTGACCATGAAGGGACCCAAAGCAGACTTCTCTCCTTTACATGAACTCTACAAGAAACCAAAGACTTGGTACAAGCAGAGGTCTCTGATTTTTATTTGGCAGTGTCTAACAGGCACCTGGTTTCCCAGTTGAAAGATACTGGGGATGATGCCCCTAATTGAAAGATATACTAGGGGAGCCTGGGTGAAAGACACTGAGATTTGCTCAGTAGAAAGATACTGAGCAGTCTGGACTGAGTGATTAGGTAGGAGGCTGACCTGATGTCTTTCCTCAAATTGGCTACCTTAACAAGAATTTGTCAGTGTAAAAGTGAAAACATTACATGAGAGTTTCCAGCTCCAAAGAGGGAACATCTCCTCTCAGCTGACAATGGCTTTCTCAGGTAACTGAGAAACCTGTGGGAATGGTGGAGGCAAGTCCTCATACCATGCAGTTGTTCCTGTAGGGAAACCAACTCATTTTAATTAACAACTTGCTCTGACAGGGACATGAATAAAAAATGGCCACTCCATGATTCGAGCACCCACAGTGGTCTTATTCTACTGGAGAGAGAACCCAAGACACGTTAAGATTAGCTGAAATGACTCTAAGGTAAAAGCCTAGAGAACTTAAGCTCACAAGTAGCACATTCACCCACCACACAATTGCACTAGTAAGTTTTATCCCTGACAAATTCAACTTTTAAATGGGAAATAGATTCTCAAACAGAAAAATGAAGGGTGTCAGAAAGCTAACCTCTGACTAACACCCTAGGCAGATTCATGTACGTATGGAGCTCATACTTGCAAGTACATACTTAATTGGGAATTAAAGGAAATCTGGTCCTGAAAATGACTAAGATGGTGTTCTTTTATTGCATACACAGCTAAGTTAGCAAAAGCTGGCTTGATAAAACATCTTTTCAGAATTCTGACCTAAAAAAAGCCCTTCTAGGGGAAATTTACATCTCTCTTCCTGCTCTTCCTGTGTCTTTGAGATGTAAATGTTCTTCCTGATTTTTTTTGGCAGTGTGTCTGTGTGTGTGTGTGTGTATGTGTGTGCGCACACGCACGCGTGCGTGTGTTGAGAACTTGGTCTCTGCCTTTCAAAAGGTACACATCTGGTATACTTTTGGCAGCCAATCATATGGACCGGGACTCTGAGCAGTCTCTTCCTGACTGTGTCAACTCTCAGGGCCTTTTTGCCATCTTAAACTTTGTTGCATCAGCCTGTACAACAAAGGCCTTTACTTTCTTAGACTGTTTTTGGGAGTAAACTATCTGGATCTTATTTAGGTTGCATCCTTCACACTCTATGTGGGATTGCCTCTTGCATCTTATTTGTTTCAGTCATTATTAAGATATATCTCATTAATAGCTAAATGATGAATCTTTTAAATTGGAGAAACTTCTAAATTGGTAAGTTTTTAGAAAATTCTCATTATAAACAGCTGTTTTATTGGTACATATGGGGGGAAAAACAAATTAAAAGGTGAAAAATATATTTAATGGTTAACCTAAGGACTCCTTTAGTTTAAAACAAAGCAACAACAACAAGAAAAAGGTTTGGGAAACCTTATTTGTGGTCTCTGCTTTCCCTCAATGGGTCTTACAGATGCTAAGAACAATATTAGAATAATTAATGTTAATTAGGTTTCTTAACCAGAAAATAAGAAAAAACTGAAGGGAAAGTCTAGAAGCTATTTCCCAATAAGGTGGAAATTTACAGGGTCTTGTCCCAAATGGATAAAGAAATCTTTAGATGGTTATTTCAAAGTGGAACAAATAAGATGGACATTAATGAGATTAAGTCAAAGGTTTGATGTAACACTACTTAAGATTGGATGGGCCAAAGAGATCCCCTCTTGGTCTTCAATATTAAAGGGCCCAAATAAGTCAACTCTCTTTACCCCAGTTTTATACATACATTTAAAAGGATGAAAAACTATTACACTGAGATACCTAACAAACAATTAATTGAGGCAACAGTTAGGCCAATTAATCAAGTTAAAAAGTTGATAGAAGGGCCTGAGTCTCTTGGCTCAACCGCTTGCTGAGGAGCCCAGAGCTTTTTATACAAAAATAGATAAAATGGTCAGGAGATAAAAAGTAAAGTTCTAGAACTCCTGTAAAACCAAAGAACGTTGATAGGGTTGTAATGGAAACTAAAAGGTAAAGAATTGAGATAAAAGTTTTTAAAAATTGGTACATTTAAACGGGCTTTATATAAGATGGTTACATCTCTTTTGCTTAATTGTACTGTGGGATATGCATGTTTTACTGGGAAATGTTACCCCTACTTGGTATTATAAGACAGGGCATATGAATCTGCCCCTTAGGAAACACTAACTAACATACTAAAGGAAACTAATTGGGTTACCTGAGCCCATAAAATACAAAGTAAAAACTGGAAACTAATAGTCAGGGGCTAATAAAAATAATGTTAGATTTTGCTCTGGGTCTAACCTGTGCACTCAGAGAGAAGGACTTTGTTGAATGCCTTATGCAGCTTTTAAGGACATGATAAATTAAGTGCTAAAATTCTAGAACATAAAATTCTTGAATTTCAGTTGGAAATATTCTCACTGATATAAAAAATCAAATTAAAGAAAATATAATTGGGCAAATCAATCGTTTAATATCATTTAGGTGACAGACCCATTCTTCAGGGAATTAAAAGCAACTGCCTTTGTCTTGTAAATCTCTACAAATCAAAGATGTAAATACAGCCTACAGTGACTTGAGACTGGGCATAATTAGCTCAATCAGGTAGAACCTGAAACCAAAGGGAAAAGTGGCCTTTTTAAACTCAAACTGTTGGAAAGGCTCCCTCACCCATAATCTAATTCATAGCCACCTTAAAGGTTTATTAAGGACAAATACAGATCTTAAGAGTCTTTTCCACAAACAGTAAAGCCTTAGTCATCTGAACAAGCAGATTTAACTCATTCCAACTGTTATTTATAAACTAGTAAATTTATATTGTAATACCTGATTCATAACTAAGGGTTCAAACGAAACTATGAGATCTCTAATTTTGTGTGTTTGTATGTCTGTGTACACTTTATACATATGAGATGTCTACATCTGGGAAATATTATCAAAATTAAACTTATAAAAGAGCTCTATTTAATTGACTTAAGAGTAAGCACTTACAAATTAAATATTTCTAAATATAAAGGAAACTGGCCAGAACGATTTTCAGTTTCATGTGATCTAGGAAATATTCAACATTAAATTATTTTCTGGTATTAAAACTAGCTTAACCTGGCTGGTTTAATCAATATAAGCATCTCCTTTTTTTGTACCTAGGCTTACAGAAGATAAATAAGTTCATGTTATTTCTGTTGCACAGTTTGTCAGCAAAATATTAACTTGGTATAATGATATTTTAATAAATTATAAAATAAAGATAAATGAGATGAGTTTTCAGGTGAACTCTTTCAGTAATAATTATGTTTTGGGTATGTCTATCTAAAAGAGTTTCGCCAGATTTTTGGTAACTCGAGTTTTGATAAGCTAAGTTAAATGATGGGAATTCATTGAATATCCAGATCATTTCAAATAAGATAAAATTCTGAAACATCAATTGCTAAACAGGTCTAAATTTAAACAATTTTGTCTTCTTACAAAAGGAAATATAAAGATATTTGGGGTTTTTAGACACATATCTTGTCCGACATTAAAAAAAAAAAGAAATTGTACTATGAGAAGATTATGTTTCTGGAGGTGTTGGGATATTCCAATCAGGAAATGTTGACATGACAAACAGTTCACAATTACTTGCTGCTTGTCAGTTTTCACTAAAGATTAAGGTGTTTAAGGGTTAAAATTATAATATGTAATTAATGCTACTAAAGATAATAAGGGAAACATTTCAGTATGCAAGAAAAGTAGGATGTGTGTTTTCAGCAAAAGAAGGTATGAGGAATGGAAATACATTTTGTTAAGGGGAAAGAATGATTTTGTCCTAGAGCTGGTTGTTTCTGGATGTAAAAATAAGAGACACACTAATATGAATACAGAGAATTGTAGGTTTGTAGCAAGAGACGCCTGAAAAAGGAGTTTTGTACCTGGTCAGTCTCAGATTACATTACATTTAATTAGATTAATGTGTTTTATTATTAAAATTAGGTTAGTGCAAGACTGAATTTGGTTCCTCTCTCTGTTAAGAGAACAAAATTTTCTTGGAATACTGCTTGTAGTAACAGATCATGTGAGGGTTTTTTTTGTTTTGTTTTGTTTTGTTTTTTGCCTTTTTGTTTGTTTGTTTGTTTTTTGTTTGTTTGTTTTGTTTTCTTTTTTTTTTGCCTTTAAATGATCTGTATTTGTTTTCTGAAATATTTTGTCACTTTGGTTAAATGAATAAGTATTGTTTCATAATGACCTATAATCTTATTTGACCAAGCGTTCAGAAACTGTTTGATATTTTTGACAAACTTTCCAAATATCAAATTCTAACTAAAGTTCTCTTGACTTCCAGCTAACTCTGAGATGCTTCAAAGGAACCCTGAGACATCTCAGAGAGGAATATTAAATTAACTAGGCTTATTTGGCATGTTAAATTACTTGAGAAGTATTGTCAAGTGATTGGAGATGAACCTTAAGTTATATTGTATGGTTAAATGTCATTAATATAGATATTCCAAAATTTATATGGAATTCCTAAAAATGAGATATGTCCTGATATAATGTTATCAGTCATAATTCTAGCCTTCACGTTAAAATGTTGTGTGACACAGAAATATCCAAGTTTTTTGTCAGTTACATTGTAATCAGATCTTTAACCATGCCACTTTAAGTCTTGTATTTTATAGACAATCATTGTTTTACTCTGATGTTTTATAAACGAAGATTTTCAAGAAGATTCATAAAAAGTATTCATATACTTTTTGACATATATGTTTCTGACAACTTTTAGATTGTACCACTGAACTTGGTATGAAATTACAAAACTCTAATAGAGAACATGATGACTTCATGCAGATCAATAGGAATTAATTACATGGGACTGAATGAACTCATAAATATGATTTATAATTTTATGACTTTTTTTGAAATATACTGGGTTTTAATTTTTGTTTTTTCAGAAAACACAAGTTGATAAAGTATGATAAACTATACTACTGTAAACAAAGATGAAACATTTATCTTTTTCTTTCTATCTGATCCTTCCAGAATTTTTCTTCTCCAGCTGGCTCCACTGTGGACTTGATGTCTTACTGCAAGAGATTACAACTAAGTTAGACTAATCATTGTTTTAATTTGCTCTCTCTTATTGTTTTCCAATCATTTATGGTTTCTGTCTCTGCTGCACTGTGCATTTATTAATGTTACTAGCTGCATTACATATATCCTGTCTATTCTATAAGACTGTTTCTTGCATTACCCAATATGTAACAAGGTCTCTGACAAAAAATTAATGATGGCTAAAAGTTTTGAGGTAACTGATAAAATATATAACTCTGTATAGTTTAATAGTGCAACTCTAGATATAGGCAGAAGCAAAAAGGGAAAACATTTCCTGGATCATAGAAGACTAGTAAGACAGGTTATCAAGAGAATTTTAAATTATCAACAGGGCCTGATCCAAAAATTAACACCTTGAGTGATCTATCAACAGAATCTTCACCTGATCTAGGAATGAGCCTTCCTAGCACCATGTGACAAAATTGGTCATGAAATGCCTCCAAAACATTGGTTGAATTTATGACCAAGAGGAGACCCAGCAGACAAAGAATGTAGCCTGCCATATCAATAAACAAAGGATGCTGCAGCCTTCAAGCCAGCAGCCACTACAGCCACCTCCAACTGTGCATACTGAGGGGATTCAGGGTGGAGAAAAGCAGAATACTGACCCTAGATAGTTCCCCCCAAAAATTGTCACTTGCCATTGGCCTCTACAAGGATTAGGTCATTAGCCACTGCAGTTGCTGACCTTCAACACACACTGAAAGGAGTTCAAGGCAGAGATCAAGAATGAGGAACTCTGCTCTGGGAAAAACTGGCAGAACAAGCCTTCAGATAGTTAGATATTTTAAGAGAAGATTTTATGAGCCCAAATTCTTGCATCTTCTCATATTCAGTAAAACATTAAACTCATTAATGGAAACATCTACTTCTCATGAGTAGCAGCAAGGCTCTGCCAAAATGTGTGCTTAACTGTACATATCCCCCTTCACCAAAATCATACATAGTGCTGACCTTCCCCCCACCACTTTGGAGCAGTTCATCAGAGCTTTCTGAGAGGCTGTCTCCCAGGCTATAGTCCTCATTTTGTCCCCAATTAAACTTAACTGACAACTTTCATGTTGTGCATTTTTTTTCAGTAAACAATAGTTAAGGTGCATATCAAAGGACTGATTTCAATGAACCCAAAATTTTTCATCTTCCCATACAAAAAAAAGCACTAAATTCATTACTAAATTGAGATGACCAGTTTTCTTTACTCAACAGTAATCTTTTGATGTTCCAACTTCCTGGATTTTGTTGCAAAACTCTTATATACATCTTGGCTTCCTCTTTACTTCTTTGGATCAGTCCCTCAGAACTGAGAGGTTGCATCCTGGGCTTGAGTCCTTAGAAAGTCCTCTAGGTTAAAAATAATTCTCAACTTTTAAGTTGTTCTATTGTTTTTTCATTTGACACTAATTATGCCATGAGAATCTACTTCATGTTTTACAGTAGCAGAGTTTGAAACCATTAAATGTCAAATCAATTAAAGTATAGTATGCCTAGTGCTGAGATATTTGTTGTAGGATGTAATTATTTCTTAATGTTTTACTGTCAGGAGATATACAATCTATAAGAAAGGGGTAAACATACAAAAGATCTTTGAGGAATACAAGACATTATGAAATTAAAGTTGTATGGGTGGTAAAGTCATAAAACTTACAGAAGTTTAGGAGATAAACTGATCCACAAAGACTAGAGTGGCTCAAGGAAATTTTAGGGGGGATACAAAACTAGAGTTCATCAGTAATGCCCCAAAGTGAGTTAGCTGATAATTTTCTTTTTTTCTGGGAAGACTGATGGAAAAAGGACAATGAGAGTTTGGATGACTTGAAAATTAGTAAGATGATGGTAATCCTGGAGCAAGAGATACCTTTGAAAGGCAAACCTGACTGAAATTTGTCCTGGCAGACCCCTGGGAGTTCAGGCAAACACCTGAGGGGACTCAGGAGAGTGGAAGGCCATGGGACACAATGATGAGAGCCATGTTAAAGGTAAGCCAATGCATTTGAAACTTCCCAAACCAGTACATAGTAATTGATACTACATCAAAAAGTGAAGAAAGTTCATAAAGTAAGAAGCAGGGGGAAATGATTTGCCCTCCAAAAAGAGAGCAAGCTAGAAACTACTTCAGAAGATTACCAAAGTTTTATAATAGTGACATGTCGATTTTTAGTTAAAAGCTACATAGAGTTTATGTATTTGGAAAGACTACTCTCCTTTATCAGAAACTGCTTAGCCAAAGAGTAAGAACTGGCACAAAAATAAAAGGAACCTTCTTCTTTCTCTTTTTTAATTGATTTTTCACATGTGTAGAAAAGAGGTCTAATAATTCAATACAATCCAGCTTAGTCTTCTGCTAAACGTTGCCATTTATGAGGAATTGATTTCAGTAATTAAGAGACTGGATATACCAGCAGGTTGAAAAATTAGTTGTTGAAGTACAGAGGTAGGCAGAATAGGTTGATGATATATCACCTTTATGTTGCCAGCAATGCCACAGACTTTGTCTACATTTTTTCTCTACTATCTTTAACAGTTGACTTTTTTTTCTCATATTAGTCCATGGTCAAATATCACTGCTGAAACTCCAGTCATCATGTCAGTATTCCAAGTAGGAAAATGGAGAAAGAGAAGGGGGCTTAGCAAAAGGGCAAAGGAAAATGCCAGCTGTCTGGAGCAGTTAGTCTCTAAGTTTCCTTTCACTTCTATGATTCTAAATGCATTACAGTGTTAAATCAACAGAAGGAGTACTCTAACTTGATATAGAGCAATTAAAACACCCTCCTGTACTCTTAACACTGTGATAAGATATAAACATTTTGTTAGAAGAAAACCTAGAGAATTTAGAAAAGTTTACATTATATCATAATTAATATTATTATAATCAATATTATTATTATAAACAAATTTTAAAAGTATTTTATCTGACAAAACACTAAACAAGACACTTTGTATTAGTTTTATCTCTAAAAATAGCTCTTATTTGGGATATGAGACAAGTATTGTTTTATGCTTAAATATGAGTGAGGAAAATGAGGCTTAAAGAACCTGCTTAATATCATGCAGCTAGTAAATAATAGGACCAGAATTTAATGAGTCTGCTAAAAATAAATGCATTTAATTCAATATATATTAAAAAGAGAACACTAAAATAAAAAGTTTTACTGCCTTCTTGCAACTGCTTTAATTGGGGATGGAGTTGACAGGGAAGGAAGTCTACAGTTAGAATTTCAACCTGTGTCTCTCAGAAACAAGATTCCTTTTTCATTTGCAGTGGATTTAGTGAGACACTAAATATGTCTCCTAATTACCAGACTAATATAAGAAAGAACAAAATACTTGCTTTAATAGTTTTTATAGCAACCAAAGTGGAACAATAACTAACAACTAACTGAAATTCCCAATAACTAACAACTTTTCTCTTCTTTCCAGAGTTCCAAAAGAAATGCTGAAGTATCTCTATTAAAAAATATCAGAAGAGTGAAAACCAAGATGGTGGAGTAGAAGGACTTGGACTCATCTCCTCTCATGAGCATACCAAAAATAACTAACTGCTGAACAGCCATTGATAAAAAAGACTGGAACCTGCCAAAAAAGATATTCTACATCCAACAATATGAAAAAGAAATCACAGCAAGGCCATAGGAAGTGTGCATACACAATATGAATAAATCCCATACTTCTTGGGTGAGCAATCCACAAACTAGACAATAATTATATCACAGAAATTCTCCTACAGGAGTGAGAGTTCTGAGTTCCACGTCAGCCCTGAAAGCATTTGGCTTTGAAGACCAAAGGCACCACAGGAATGGTGGAAGCAGAGACTCCACTCTTGGAGGACTCACACAAGGCCTCATGAATACTGGGACCCAGAGGAAAGGCAGTGACTTCATAGGAGCCTGGGCTGTACCTATCTCCTAGTCTTGGAGGATCTCCTGGGGAGGTGAGGTGTGGCTGTAGTTATCTTTAGGGACATGGACACTGGTGGTGGATATTTTGAGAAGTGTTCAGCTGCATGAACTCTTGATGAGGTAAACATCTTGCTTGGGTCAACAGCACCAAGACCTGGCCCTGCCCAAGTGTCTGTAGGCTCCAGTGCTGGGATGCCTTAAGTGAAACAACCAATGGGGTAGGTACATAGACCCACTCATCAGCAGACAGGCTGCCTAAAGACTTCCTGGGCCCACAGATGCCTCTAGACACACCACTTGACATGGCCCTGCCCACCGGAGGGAAAGGACCCAACTCCAACCACCAGTAGGCAGGCAATGGCCCCTCCCACCAGGAAGCCTGCACAAGCCTCTAGACCAGCTTCACCTTCCAGGGAGCAGAAGCCAGAAGCAAGAGTAGTACAGTATGGCAGCTTACAGAAGTTAGTCTACAAACACAGAAATTTAGACAAAATGAGAGAGCAGAGGAATATGTTTCAGATAAAGGGACAAGATAAAACCCCAGGAGAACAAATGAATGCAGTAGACATAGGCAGTCTACAAGAGAAAGTCATCAGAGTAATGATCATAAAGATTACCCAAGATCTCAGAAAAAGAATAAATGCATAGTACAAGAAGTTACAAGAAATTTTTAACAAAGAATTATAAAATATAAAGAACAACACAACAGAGTTGATTAATCCAATAACTGAAAGGAAAAATACACTAGAAGGAATCAATAGCAGAATAAATGAGACAGAAAAATAGCTAAGTGAGCTGGAAGACAGAATGGTGGAAATGACTGCAATGGAACAGAAGAAAGAAAAAAGAATGAAAATAAATGAGGAGAGTTAAAAGACCTCTGGGACAACATTAAACACACCAAGATTCACATTATAGGGGTCCCAGAAGGAGAGAGAGAGAGAAAGGGCCTGAGAAAATATTTGAAGAGATAATAGCTGAAAACTATTCTAACACGAGAAAGGAAACAGTTACCAAAGTCCAGAAAGTACAGAGGAGGATTGACTCAAGGAGCAACATATTGAGAAATATAGTGATCAAATTCACAGAAATTAAAGACAAAGAGAAAATATTAAAAGCAACAAATAACATACAAGGGACTCTCCATAAGGTTATCAGCTGATTTTTCAGTAGAAACTCTTCTGACAAGAAGGAAGTGGCACTATATATTTAAAGTCATGAAAGGAAAAAACAACTTACAACCAAAAATACTCTACTCAGCAAGGTTCTTGTTCAAATTTGACAGAGAAATCAAAAGCTTTATAGACAAGCAAAAGCTAAAAGAATTCAGCACCACCAAACCAGTTTTACAACAAATGCTAAAGGAACTTCTCTAGATGGAAAAGAAAAGATCACAACTAGAAACGAAAACATTACAGAATTGGAAAACTCACTAGTAAAAGCAAATTTATAGTAAAGGTAGGAAAACATCCACACAAAAATATGATATCAAAACCAGTAATCCTGAGAAGAGGAGAGTACAGATACAGGATATTGGAAATGTATTTGAAATTAATTGATCAGGAACTTAAAACAATCATGTATTTATATAGACTGCTATATAAAGACCTCATGTTAACTGCAAACCAAAAATCTGTAATAGATATACACATGAAAAAGAAAAAGGAATCCAAACACAACCCTAAAAATAGTCATCAAATCAAAAGAGGGGAACAAAAGAGGAAAGGAAGAATAAAGACTTAAAGAACAAATGCAAAACAAAATGGCAATAAGAACATACATATCAATAATTACCTTAAAGATAAAGGGATTAAATGCTCCAACCAAAAGACATAGACTGGCTGATGGAAACAAAAACAAGACTCATATATATGCAGTCTACAAGAGACCCACTTCAGGGACTTCCCTGGTGGAGCAGTGGTTAAGAATCCACCTGTGAGTGCAAAGGACATGGGTTCAAGCCCTGGTCAGGGAAGATCCCACATGCCACTGAGCAACTAAGCCCCTGTGCCAAAACAACTGAGCCTGTGCTCTAGAGCCCATGAGCCACAACCTATGAGCCCACATGACAAAACTACTGAAGCCCATGCTCCTAGAGCCCGTGCTCCACAACAAGAGAAGCCACCTCAATTAGAAGCCCATGCACCACAACAAAGAGTAGTTTCCACTTGCTGCAACTAGAGAAAGCCTGCGCACAGGAACAAAGACCCACTGCAGCCGAAAATAAATAAATAAATAAATAAATAAATAAATAAATAAATAAATAAATTTATATCAAAAAAGAGAGACCCACTTCAAATCTAGAGACACATAAATACTGAAAGTGAGGGGATGGAAAAAAGTTTTAAGTGCAAGTAAAAACCAAAGAAAGCTGGAATACCAATACTCATATCATACAAAATGGACTTAAGATAAAGACTGTTACCAGAGACAAAGAAGGACACTGCATAATGATCAATCCAAGAAGAAGATATAACAATTGTAAACATATATGCAACCAACACAGCAGTACCTCAATATATAAGAAAAATGTTAACAAATATAAAAGGAGAAATCAACAGTAAAGCAACAATACCAGAGAACTTTAACACCCTACTTTCATCAATGGACAGATCATCCAGACAGAAGATCAATAAGGAAACACATGCCTTAAAAGACACATTAAACCAGATGGACTTAATTAATATTTATAGAGCATTTTATCTGAAACAAGCAGAATACACATTCTTCTCAAGTTCACATGGAACATTCTCCAGGATTGTTCACAAGCTGGGCCACAAAGCAAGGCTCAGTAAGTTTAAGAAAATAGAAATCATATCAAATATCTTTTCCAACCACAACACTATGAAATTAGAAATCAACTACAAGAAAAAAAAATTCAAGAAACACAAACACATGGACACTAAACAACACGCTACTATACAACCAATGGATCACTGAGGAAATATAAAATACCAACAGACAAATGAAAATGAAGCACAATGACCCAAAACCTATGGGACTCAACAAAATCAGTTCTAAGAGAGAAGAACAAACAAAGCCAAAATTTAGTAGAAGGAAATAAATCATAAAAATCAGAGCAGAAATAAATGAAATAGAGACAGGTACACAATAGAAAAGATCAAGGAAACAAAATTTGATTCATTGAAAAGACAAACAAAATTGATAAATCTTAACCAAATTCATCAAGAAAAAAATGGAGAGCGTCCAAAGCAATAAAATTAGAAATTAAAAAGAATTCACAATGGACACCATGGAAATACAAGGGACCATAAGACACCAAAACAGGCAGCTATGTGCCAATAAAATAGACAACCTAGAAGAAATGGACATATTCTTAAAAAGGTATGATCTCCCAAGACTGAACCAAGATGAAATAGAAAATATGACCAGACCAATTACAAGAACTGAAATTCAATCTTTGATTTAAAAACTCCTAACAAACAAAACTCCAGGACCAGATGATTTAAAAGGCAATTTCTACCAAACATTTAGAGAAGAGTTAACACTAAAGGAACTTCTCTAGGTGGAAAAGGAAAGGCCACCACTGGAAACAACAACAACAAAAATTACGAAATAGGAAAGTTCACTAGTAAAGGCAAACACACAGTAAAGATAGGAAATCATCCATACACAAATATATGAAAATCAGTAATCCTAAGGAGACGAGAGTACAAATGTAGAATATTGGAAATGTATCTGAAATTAAGAGTTCAGCAGCTTAATCATGTGTTTGTATAGACTGCTATATCAATACCTCATGGTAACTGCAAACCAAACTAGTCTAAAAAACTGGATGAGTCCAAAAAATTGTAGAGGAAGGAACACATCCAAATCCATTCTATGAATCCACTATCACCCTGATACCAAAATCAAAGATAGCACAAAAAAGAATATTACAAGCCAATATTACTGATAACCATAAATGCAAAAATCCTTAACAAAATACTAGCAAACCAAATCAAAAAAATACATTAAAAGGATCATACACTATAATCCACTGGGATTTTTTCCAGGGGTATACTCCAATAAAAAAACAAAAGAATGGGTCAATATCTGCAGATCAATCAATGTTATATACCACATTAACAAATTGAAGAATAAAAACCATATGATCATCTCATCTCAATAGATGCAGAAAAATCTTTTTACAAAATTCAACATCCATTTATGATAAAAACTCTCTAGAAAGTGGGGGTAGAGGGAACACACCTCAACGTAATGAAGGCCATATATGACCCACAGCAGCCATCATTCTCAATGGTGAAAAACTTATAGCATTTCCTGTAAAATCAAGAACAAGACTTCCCACTCATGCCACTTTTATTCAATATAGTTTTGGAAGTCCTAGCCACAGCCAAGAGGAAACAGAAATAAAAGGAATTCAAACTGGAAAAGAAGAAGTAAAACTATCACTGTTTGCAGATAACATGATACTATACATAGAAAATCCTACAAATGCTACCAGAAAACTACTAGAGTTAATCAATGAATTTGGTAAAGTTGCAGCATACAAAATTAATACACATAAACCTATTGCACTTCTATACATTAACACAAGAGATCATAAAGAGAAATTAAGTAAACAATTACATTTACCATTGCATCAAAAATAATAAAATACCTAGGAATAAACCTACCTAAGGAGACAAAAGACCTGTACTCTGAAAGAAATTGGAGATGACACAAACAGATGGAAAGCTATACAAAGTTCTTGGATTGGAAGAATCAATATTGTCAAAATGACTGTACTACCCAAGGTAATCTACATATTCAATGCAATCCCTATTAAATTGCCAATGACATTTTTCACAGAATAGAACAAAAATATTTTAACTTTTGTATGGAAACACATAAGACCTCAAATAGACAAAGCTATCTTGAAAAAGAAAAATGGAGCTGAAAGAATCAAGCTCCCTAACTTTGGATTATACTAGAAAGCTACAGTAATCAAAACAGTATGATACTGGCACAAAAACAGAAATATAGAGCAATGGGAACAGGATAGAAAGCCCAGAAACAAACCCATGCATCTCAGGTCAATTAATCTATGACAAAGAATGCAAGAATATACAATGGAGTAAAAACAGTCTCTTAAATAAGTGGTGCTGGGAAAACTGGACAGCTAAATGTAAAAGAATGAAGTTAGAACATTCTCTAACACCATACATAAAAATAACTCAAAATGGATTGAAGACCTAAATATAAGACTGGATACTATAAAACTCCTAGAGGAAAACATAGGCAGAACACTCTTTGACACAAATCACAGCAATCTTTTTGGATTCACCTCCTAGAGTAATGAAACTAAAAACAAAGATAAACAAATAGGACCTAATTAAACTTAAAAGCTTTTGCACAGCAAAAGAAACCATAAACAAAATTAAAAGACAACCTACAGAATGGGAGAATGTTTCCAATGATGCCACTGACAAGGTATTAGTCTCCAAAATACACAAACAGCTCATACAGTTCAATATCAAGAAAATAACCCAATCAAAAAATGGGCAGAAGATCTAAATAGACATTTCTCCAAAGAAGACAAACTGATAGCCAAAAGGCACATGAAACGTGCCTCAACATCACTAATTATTAGATAAATGCAAATCAAAACTATCAATTCAATGAGGTTTCACTTCACTCAAGTCAGAATGGCCACCATCAAAAAGTCTACAAATAATAAATGCTGGAGAGGGTGTAGAGAAAAGGGAACCCTCCTGCACTGTTGGTGGGAATGTAAATTACCACAGCCACTATGGAGAATAGTATGGAGGTTCCTTAAAAAAGCTAAAAATAGAACTACCATATCCTATAATCCCACTTCTGGGCATATGTCTGGAGAAAAACATAATATGAAAAGATAAATGCACACCAATGTTCATAACAGCACTATGTACAGTAGCTAACAGATGGAAGCAATCTAATTGCCCATTGACAGATGAATGGATAAAGAAGGCATGGTATATATATACAATGGATATTACTCCGCTATAAAAAAACAATGAAATAATGCCATTTGCAGCAAAATGGATGGAACTAGAGATTATCAGTTAAGTGAAGTAAGTCAGACAAAGAAAGACAAATATCATATGACATCACTTACATGTGGAATCTTAAAAAAATGATACAAATGAACTTACTTACAAAATAGAAACAGACTCACAGGCATAGAAAGCAAACTTATGGTTACCAAAAGGGAAAGGCGTTGGTGGGGATAAATTAGGAATTTGGGAATAATATATACACATTACAGTATATAAAATATATAAGAAACAAGGGCCTAGTATATAGTCCAGGGAACTATACTCAAAATTTTGTAATAGCCTATATGGGAAAAGAATCTGAAAAAGTATATATATTATATATATACTTTTATATATGGCTCAATCACTTTGTTGTACACTTGAAAATAACTATAATTCAATTTTAAAAAAAATTAAAAAGAGAAATATCAAGAGCCTATATAGTTGTTGAGTCTTGAATTCACCAAACAAAAGAAAATCGCTTTTTGCTTAATGAGAACTTTTAAAAACATTTATGATGAAAAATGAACATGAAGTTTAAAGCATGAAAAGAGTTCATTTGTCTTATTAGTACAAACTATGATACTTTCCATAGAATCTTATGTGAGGATTAAACTATTCCATTAGTATTCCAAAAGTGAATGACATTATTGCTTTTATATTAACACACAGACATAATTTTCATTAAAATTCATAATTATAGAGCCACATAATCTTTTCATTGTATTGTCTCAAATAAATATTTTCCTCTTTAACCAAATGCTACTGAATAAAAGGCAGATCTGAGTAAATAGAATGTTAGCCAGGTCATACTCATCAATAGATTATATGGAGAGCAATCACAACATTTCAGTGGAAAGGAAAGCTAAATTGGAAAACAAAAGAAAACAAAGCATTAAAGGAAGATACATATAAAAAGAATGTGATAATGATGGGGGTATGGGGCAGTGAGAAGAGATGGGTGGAGGAGAGGAAGAAAAGTAAGAGGAAGGAAGGAAGAAGGGTGGGAATGGCAGTGGGGGTAGGGGAAGATTGGTAATTTTAAATCAATCCCAAATACAAAACCTAAAAGAATAGTTCATTAGAGAGTTATAAGATCCCACACCCTATCAATATTTCTCTCTTCTCATTCATGTTTATTTGTCAGCTACCCACATAAATCACAAAGATTATGCAGTCATATATCTGGTATAGCACATTGGGATAGGGAAATCAAAATAAAACAAAACAGTGCATGACAAATTATATGATAAGTTTCTCATCATGGTTCTGAAATAATCTCTTTATGTCATTGGATCAGTAACATGATATTTGTGGGCCTTTATTTCCTGTGTATTAAATAAGATCAGTAGTATAAATATACATAGAGACTCTTTTAAGCTTTAAGATTTTAGATTATTTTTAAGGTCTCTCTCTCTCTCTCACTTTAGGAAAATTCTCACAAAGAAACAGAAATATACTGTGAGACACTCAGTCTTTGGGTGTCTATGGTATCCTCTGCTAGTTATCCTTTTAACCCAACACACACACACATACACACACATGCACAGAAACACACACACACGTTTCAGAGCCTTCTGGCACAGCAAGCTGCATTAACCATCCAAGATTGACTTAAATATGACTATGCAAAGAAGTCTGCCTTCAGCACTTCTTCATTCCTCTTTACTGCTCATGAAATTAACTACTGCATTTCTCCTTCTCCATGGAGCTCCTTACTCCCCTAAATTTCTACTGTATGTGTGAAGCATTTTATCCCTGACAGCTCTTTTCCTCAAATTGATATTCTCAGGCCACTTTTACACCCATAAGACCCTGCTATTCACTAGTTGATGAATGGCCAGTATCAAGTAATCCAAAAATCTCATTATTTTGGAATTTTTTAGCAAACTTGTAAATTAGCCAATCCTTATATGTAGCATTAGCATGAATATGAAGGAACCCAGATTTGTGCCCTTCTTTGAATATTCTGGGATTGTTTTTTCTACCAAAGAATCAGAACACACAACTGAAAGTGAGGGTGAAGTATTCTTCTGAAGAAAATCAACTACAGAACTATCGATTATTTTGAGAATTTCAACATTTGACCAGAAAGTAAGTAAGTAGGGAAGTGAAATTTAAGAAAAATTTTCTTCTTTCATACTAAAGTTTCATTGAACTAGGAGCTGAAACTAGGGTTATGATGAAAAGTATTTGATAAACACTTCTAAAAACTTATCTCCTAGGTTTTTATATTTCAACATGAATACTGAATGGATTCACAATTTACATAAAGGACTTATAGAAAGCCCAGTTCTATCTTTCACTTAAAATTGTCTTCCAAGTTAGCTTAAAAAGTAGTCTAATGTAAACTTATTCTATAAAGCCCATAGTCTACCATAGGTATTCTTTAAATTTCTTAGGCCACATTAACTTTAAACCAGAAAAATAAAAGGTAGCCTTTTAAACCTAGCTTACCAGGGAAACAAACATGTTGTTCTATTAAACATGGTTTTTGGATCCTAAGTTATTTTTAATTTAAATTTTTATAGCATTAAATGCAGTGCATAATTACTTTCTTAAGTTATGGTAAGTAAGCATAATATAACATTATTCTTGAGTCAATATTTATTACAATACTTTCAATTGCACTATAATAATGTTTTCAGGATCTCATGAAATATATAGGCTATATCTCACTGCAAGAAATAGCTATACACAGATTTTTAAAATCCCTTTTGAGTATTTATTTAACATTCTCTGTCTCCTTTCACGTTATCAGTTATAGTTTTGTGTTACTCTATGCTGTTTCTTCTTATAACTTGTTTTAAAATTGGAAAAATTTTCCAATTTTCTGCATTTTATCTATTATAGTCTTGCAAACATAAACTTAGTGGCAAATAGTTATAATTTTGTTCAAAACAACTTCATAAATAAATTTTGAGCATTGCATGAGTGGCATGCTAATTGACACTTGTTTGGGGACGTCTATTTTTTGTTCACTTGTAAATGTTTCAGATTTTATTTCTTTCCCAGACTTGTCTGCATCCTATGTGTTTAAAATTGCTAGATAACTAAATTGCAGTTTGTTAAGAAATCAAGAAGACAAAAGATTGTTTGCTATTGGATCATAATTTCATGGCAGATTAGATGGATTTTGTCATTATTGTTAATAATGAAATCTTTCACTTCTCTGTCATTCTTTCCCTGACAAATTGATAACTGTTTCTTTTGCCCTATTCTTCATTTATTTGTTGTATTCTACTGTCTTTCTCTTTTATGGAAATGTGTGATAACTTTTTACTGCAGCCAACACTTAAGTCATTAAGTGAACTGAGTTTAATTAACTTAAAAACAACAACAACAACAACAACTAGCTTTTAAATTTACATAAGACAAAGTATTGTTTCAGAAGAAGAAGAAAATCTGTGTGTGCCTGGCAACAGATGGTCTTGGTAGCATAACTTAATTCTGACTTTCATGTTGTCTTGATTAATTAAAAGATTTTTGTTTGGATAATAAATTATTCCTCTTAATTGCAGGTTAAGGTTTGAAACAGCTTGATGATCATTTGTTTTTTCAAAGTAGAGACTTAAGATCCAAATTAACTGCCATATGCTAGTTTTGAAACTTTTTTGAAACTCTTAAAAATATACTTAAGGAGATGAATGGCCTGGTCAAGGACCCTGGGTGAAATTAGTCAATGTTACTTGAGAACCCTCAGGCTTTGTCAGCTATCTTAGAAGGAAGAATGATCCTGTTGCAATAAGGCAACAACAAGGGACATACTAATCAAGAAAGTACTGTAGGTTCTATAAGGAATATTTTGTCTGGTTGTCTGTAGTGTGAATGATAGACACTGGAAAAATGATAAATAAAACACCAAGTTCTTGATAAGGTGGTAAATGATCAATTCCATCTGCTCCTTAGGATGAGCTTGGTTACAACTGCCACAATTTAACATCACTTTATGCTATATATCTTTATGCTTGGATCAGACTGTTTGCAACTAATGACTTGACACCACTGAGGCAACAATGGAATATTTGCTGCAATAGAGACAGACTCAGAAAATGGCAAAAGAATTAGGAGTTACTATATTCTCCTTAAGTAAGTCTGTATATAAAGCCTTGCCATTTCTAGGTGATGGAGAGATAAAAATTACCGCGTGGAAGAGAATTAAAGCTGACTTATAGGGCTTCCCTGGTGGCGCAGTGGTTGAGAATCTGCCTGCCAGTGCAGGGGACACGGGTTCGGTCCCTGGTCTGGGAAGATCCCACATTCCGCGGAGAGGCTGGGCCCGTGAGCCACAATTGCTGAGCCTGCGCGTCTGGAGCCTGTGCTCTGCAGCGGGAGAGGCCGCGATGGTGAGAGGACCGCGCACCGCGATGAAGAGTGGCCCCCGCTTGCCGCAACTGGAGAAGGCCCTCGCACAGAAACGAAGACCCAACACAATCAAAAATAAATAAATAGGGCTTCCCTGGTGGCGCAGTGGTTGAGAGTCTGCCTGCCAATGCAGGGGACACGGGTTCGAGCCCTGGTCTGGGAAGATCCCACATGCCACGGAGCAACTGGGCCCGTGAGCCACAATTACTGAGCCTGCGCGTCTGGAGCCTGTGCTCCGCAACAAGAGAGACCGCGATGGTGAGAGGCCCGCGCACCGCGATGAAGAGTGGTCCCCACTTGCCGCAACTAGAGAAAACCCTCGCACAGAAACGAAGACTCAACACAGTCATAAATAAATAAATAAAAGAACGTGAATTTCTTAAAAAAAATAATAAAATAAATAAATAAATAAATAAATAAATAAAATTTAAAAAAAAAAAGCTGACTTATACATAAAACATATTTAAAAACAGGTAACACAAAACAAAGAACCTCAAATAGCACTAAAGACTGCAAAGGGAAATAAAAGGGCATGGAGGGTGTGAGTTTAAAGTATTATGTTTCTACAGTCATTTTTTCCCATCCATTTTAGCCTATCAAAAATGTTCACACTTTATTTATAAAGAAGGTAGCATTTGTGATTCCCATGACCTCTTCCCAAGACCCCCGTGTTGTTTTGGCCACAATAAAAGTGTCCCTGACCTATAGCCTGTTTCTTCATGAACAAAGTTTTCAAAAGCACTAATCTGCTTCTGTGGTCAGATCTTCCAAGTGCTAACAGATCAGGAAAATCTGAACTTCACCAATCTGGATGTCCATTGCTGAGCCTGAAAACAGAGCTTCTGGTGTCAACACTCAGCCCACACAGGAATAAAACAACCATTAGTGTTTATTAGTGTTTATTAAGTGCTCACACTGAAATGAACACTATTCCAAGCACTTTTTCTTTATTAACTCATTTAACCCCACAACAACTTTATCAGCTATGTAATGTAATAATCCCATAACACAGATGAGGAAGCTAATGCACAGAGACAATAAGTATCTTTACTAGACAACCTTGATGTAAACATCAAGTACATAGATGTGGGAGAATGATCATTAGAGATAAGCATATTGACAGCAGAAAAAGCAACTGCTGATAGTCTCATACAAGGGAAGGGCATGTAAAAGCCAATAATAATTTTCCATTCCCATTGTCCTTGCTCTTCCCATCTTCTTTTTCCTTCTCTTCACAGAGCACAGTTGTTGAGGGGTACCAGAGAGCTTGCTGAATAGTGGTGAGAGTGGGGAGAGGAGACGTTCTGAGACAACAACACTGTGCCTGCCAGTGTCCAAAGATGTGAGGTGCTGTGCAGTGTATAAAACACCAGACAAAAGCACTGTAAAATACTCACTAGCCCCTGATTACAAAACACTCTATAGCAGGGGAAGCTACACAAAGCATGTTAGCAGCCTAGAACACAGCATGCTGAAGGGGTTGTGTGCAGATGTAGCAAATGGCAGAGATGGAGGAAATAAAGAGCATAGTGGTGACATTGGTTATAATGAGCAAATAAGTAAATACACTGAAGGAAGGAAAACCAGGCTTCTCATTGGAGAAAGCATTTCAAAATCTTCAAAGGGTAGAGCGAGAAATTATCCCTGATGTTAGAATCCATACATATAAATATGTATATTACATAGCACATTTTCTAAAAGACCTAAAAGTAATGACACCCCATAGTGAATACATCCAGCACCCAGATCTTGGTTTCTAAATACCATCAAGGTTCTTTAAAGAAATGCAACATTCTAGGACTATGAGAGGGACAGAACAAGAAGGGCTGAGAACAACTTATTGTGGCATATGCTGAATGAATGTCAGAAACATGTCGAGAAGACACAAGAGCCAGGTTAAAAGGAATCTCTTCTGTCCAAATATGGGAAGATTAGAGTATCACAATAAATAATAATGGCAACAGATTCAAAACATTGAATAAAATAGAAATCCATGAGTTCATACTGATATAAATAAATTATGAATAAATTTATAAGTAGTGGGGAAATGGAAAGCTCTACTTTGCAGTAGAATGCCCATAATAGATGTAGAAAAAAATGATGAAAATTAAAAATCACAGTATGACAATCATCTTAGTGCTAATTGTTTCAGGTAGGAGGTGACAAAGGAAGCTAAGGCTTATGGGCAGCAGTTTAATGAAGAACAGAACATCGGTGTACTCTAGGAAAATAATCATCATTTGCAAAGGAAAAATGTGAATTTATAGTGGGGCAGACAATAACAGGGTAAAGCATTTATGGTTAACATTATTAGTGGTGGGTGGGATGTAGGGATATTCAATGCACCCGTTATGAATCACGAAGAAGAACACAGACTCTCTCTCTCTCTCTTTGAATTTCTGCCAAGAAAACATGTCGTGGGTCTGAACATGAGGTAATGGTGAAAAATCCAGTTAAAAGTCATCCTACAGAATTTAAGACCTATAGACTAAATGTCTAAGATACTAAAGACAAAGAAAGGCTAAGAAACTATTGCAGATTGGAGAGGTCTGTATTAACATAATAATTAAATTAATGGGTGTTTCTGAATGAGAACTTCAACAAGAAAGAAAAAAGAGACATAGTTGGACGCAATAGTGTTTTCATGTTTCATGTTGATTTCCTGATTTAGAAGGTTGTATAGTGATTAGATAGAAGGGCGTTTCCTTATTTGGGTGTAATAAACACTAGAATATTTAGAGGGGTTGGAGAGGCAGGTTATGGAGCAAATGCAGTAGAATGGAATTTTAATAGTTGGGTAAACTGTGTGGAAATGGGAAGTTTTCTGGATTGTACTTGTTTTTTTAAAAGATTAAAATTATTTCAAAATAAACTATTAAAACAGCTATAATAATCCTACCCTTAAATTGTAATTTTACAACCAGCAAGGGTCATTTTAAGCATATAGATAAATTTTACTGTATGCCTTAATAACACTGAGGAACATTATTGCATCAACTCATGGTAAAGTTAATAACCATAGGAATGATACTGAGTATGGAAGTTCAGTAAGAAGACCAAATATTAGTACTATATTTTAAAAAATACTCATTAAAGTTTTAAAACAAAGGAAAGTCCCATTTTTAAAAGGATGCTTCAATTTTCTGGAAAATAATTGTACAGAGTAGTGCACCTTCTGTAATGATAGCGAATTAATGAGACATCATTGTAAAAGTTAATAGTACAGTTAATTGTTTATACGTCAAGACTACAGATTGGATACACATGCTTCTCAAACAGCAATCCTTGGACTACCCACAATAGAATTATTTGGAGTGCTCTTTAAAAATACACATTTTAGTTCCATCCCAAAATTACTGAATCAGCCCTTAAAGATGAGCCTTAAATATTGGCATTTTAACAGGTGTTGCCTCCTGCCCTGACCCCAGTTATTTCTTAAAGACCTGAAATTCAAAGAATCCCTGTTATGGTGGCTTACCTAAAACATGTATTATTAGAAAAGCCTCAGTCTGTGTATCTTAGACAATCCAATTGTGAGAACTAGATTAATTGTAATGCCCAATGTGCCTATTAATGGTTTTATTCTGCCGTGGAGACTAGGTTCTCCATCCCTTTCTCACTATCTTTGGGGGAAGTTAAATCCATACAATAACCCTGCCTGATAGATGCAGCAAATATTTTCCACTAATTTTCCCAGATAAGAAATAGAGGCTAAATAACTTGCCTTGGGCTACACATCTAGTGAAAGGAAGAAATCCAGTCATCAGGTGAAGTATTCACCTCTTAGTGAAGTATTCTTCCCACATGAAACACTGCTTTGAATTTTGGAAATAAGTAGTACCTGTACATACAAAATAGGTCATCCATATATTTTGGACTCTGTCCACCAAAAGATTTCTGGACATGACGCAGGGTGTCTACTTCATAATGAGTTATGCTGTCCCTACTTCCACTCCACTGCAAAATAAATGCCTCCTGGGTCCCTCCAGCTATAGCAATTTCTCAACTGACTCCAGTAGGAAAGGGTGAAATGGAATTCACCTCATTATGTAAATCAGTCACTTTCCTTTCATGTTTATTTATCCAATGCTAGTTTTTAGCTAGTTTTGCCAAATCAAGCCAGCAGCCAGATCTCCTGAACACTCTATTGATTTTATCCAGTGATACTGAGGGGTGGCCTTCCTTCATGTTTTATCCCTTTAATCCATATTGTCAAGACTTATTACTGTTCCAGCTTTAAAGACTCAAGATCTGTACACCATGGTAGTAACCTTTTGTTGCCCATTATTTGATGTTCAGTAAGTAGCAAATGTTGTTCAGAGGTATCAATACATTTTATAAAAATCAAAATAATATGTTTCTTTGACAAAATTCTCCTTTTTAATTGCTCTTATTCACATTATCTTCTTAAATCCTCATGAAGTGCCTATGGTGTAGGTAAAACATTTTTTTCAAAAATTTATTTTGTTAGGAAATGAAGAGATGGTGACCATGATTTTATTATAGACTCAAGATTAAAACCAGTATCTCTGAATTTCTAACTTGTTGTATTTATAATACAGATAGAGTATAATGATAGGACTTAACTCTCATTCACATATTTATTTGGTCTGTAAAAATTGATCACTTGTAATCTGCTAGGATGTAACAGGTGCTGATTATACAATTATTCTGTTAAGGTGATAGACAAATAAATGGGCAGTATGATAAAGAGCCACATTAGAGGGAATGTGCAGAGGGCTGTGACAGACAGAAGAAAGTCTGAGTGGCTAACCCAGACTCAGAGAAAACTATTCCAAAATGCAGTAATCTTTCCAGAATTCTGAAAATTTAGTAAATTAGTTAGGCAAAAAACATGAACAGAGAGAGAGAGAGTGACCTTCAAGATGATGAAGGAGTAAGACATGGAGATCACCTTCCTCCCCCAAAATACATCAGAAATATATCTACATGTGGAACAACTCCTAAAGAACATTTACTGAACATGGGCAGAAGACCTCAGACTTCCCAAAAGGCAAGAAACTCACCATGTACCTGGGTAGGGCAAAAGAAAAAAGAAAAAACAGACAAAAGAATAGGGACGGGACCTGTACCACTGGGAGGGAGCTGTGAAGGAGGAAATGTTTCCACACACCAGGAAGTCCCTTCACTGGCAGAAACAGGGGCTGGACAGCGTGGGGAAGCTTCAGAGCCATGGAGGAGAGTGTAGCAACAGGAGTGCAGAGGGCAAAGTGGAGAGATTCCCACACAGAGTATCAGGACCTACCAGCACTCACCAGACTGGGGTTGGCTGCGTGAACACAGCCTGAAGGGGGCTAGTGCACCACAGCTACCTGGGAAGGATTCTGGGAAAAGTCTGGACCTGCCTAAGAGGCAAGAGACCATTGTTTTGGGGTACACAAGGAGAGGGGATTCAAAGCACTGCCTAAATGAGCTCCAGAGATGGGCGTGAGCCACGGCTACCAGTGCAGACACCAGAGACAGGCATGAAACACTAAGGCTACTTCTGCAGCCACCAAGAAGCCTGTGTGCAAGCACAGGTGACTATCTACATCTCCCCTCTTGGGAGGCTGTGCAGCCTGCCACTGCCAGGGTCCTGTGATCCAGGGACAACTTTCCCGGGAGGACACACAGTGACCCTCAAGCTGTTGCAATGTCACACTGGCCTCTGCCACCACAAGCTTGCCCCGCATTCCATACCCCTCCCTCCCCCCAGCCTGAGTGATCCAGTGCCCCGTAACAGCTGCTACCTTAACCCCATACTGTCTGAGTGAAGAACAGATGTCCTCAGACAACCTACACGCAGATGCAGGGCCAACTTGAAACCTGTGGCCCAGGAGCTAGGCGAATATAGAGAGAAAGGGAAATTTCTCCCAGCAGCCTCAGGAGCAGGAGACTAAATGTCCACAATCAACTTAATGTACCCTGCATCTGTGGAATACCTGAATAGACAATGAATCATCCCAAAATTGAGGCAGTGGACTTTGGGAGAAACCATAGACTTGGGGTTTGCTTCCTACATCTAATTTGTTCCTGGATTTATGTTTATCTTAGTTTAGTATTAATAGTTTATTATTATTGGTAGATATGTTTATTGATTTGGCTGCACTCTGCCTCCTTTTTTAAAGTATATATATATAGATATATTATTTTTTTCCTTCTTCTCCTCTTGTGAGTGTGTATATGTTTGCTTATTTGTGTGATTTTATCTTTATAGCTTTGCTTTTACCATTTGTCCTAGGGTTCTCTCTGTCCTTTATTTTTATGTTTATTTTTTTTAGTATAATTTTTAGCACTTGTTATCATTGTTTTCTGATTTGGTTGCTCCCGTCTATCTTTCTTTCTTCTTTTCTTTTTTTAAAATTACATTTTAATTTTTTTTAAATTTTAATAATTATTTTTTAGTTTTTATTTTATTTTACTTTTTTCTTTCTTCCTTCCTTTTTTTCTCACTTTTCTCCTGAGCTGTGTGGCTGACAGGGTCTTCATACTCTGGGAGGGTGTCAGGTCTGTGCCTCTGAGGTGGGAGAGCTGAGTTCAGGACATTGGTCCAACAGAGACCTCCCAGCTCAATGTAATATCAAACTGTGAAATATCTCCTAGAGATCTCCATCTCAACGCTAAGACCCAGCTCCACTCAACAACCAGCAAGCTACAAGCACTGGACACCCTATGCCAAACAACTAGCAAGACAGGAACACAACCCCATCCATTAGCAGAGAGGCTGCCTAAAGTCATAATAAGGTCACAGACACCCAAAACACACCACAGGATGTGGTCCTGCCCACCAGAAAGACAAGATCCAGACTCATCCACCAGAACACAGGCACTAGTCCCCTCCATCCGGAAGCCTACACAACCTACAGAACCAACCTTAGGCACTGGGGGCAGACACCAAAAACAATGGGAACTAGGAACCTGCAGCCTGCAAAAAGGAGACCACAAACACAGTAAGTGAAGCAAAATAAGACAGAGAAACACACAGCAGATGAAGGAGCAAAGTAAAAATCCACCAGACTAAACAAATGAAGAGGAAAGAGGCAGACTACCTGAAAAAGAATTCAGAATAATGATAATAAAGATGATCCAAAATCTTGGAAATAGAATGCAGAAAATAGAAGAAACGTTTAACAAAGACCTAGAAGAATGAAAGAGCAAACAATGATGAACAACACAATAAATGAAATTAAAAATTCTCTAGCAGGAATCAATAGCAGAATAACTGAGGCAGAAGAACAGATAAGGGACCTGGAAGGTGAAATAGTGGAAATAACTACTGCAGAGCACAATAAGGAAAAAATAATGAAAAGAATTGAGAATAGTCTTAGAGACCACTGGGAAAACATTAAACATACCAACATTCGAATTATAGGGGTCCCAGAAGAAGAAGAGAAAAAGAAAGGGACTGAAAAAATATTTGAAGAGATTATAGTTGAAAACTTCCCTAATATGGGAAAGGAAACAGTCAGTCAAGTCCAGGAAGAGCAGAGAGTCCCATACAGGATAAATCCAAGGAGAAACATGCCAAGACACATATTAAACAAACTATCAAAAATTAAATACAAAGAAAAATATTAAAAGCAGCAAGGGAAAATCAACAAATAACACACAAGGAAATCTCCAAAAGGTTAACAGCTGATCTTTCAGCAGAAACTCTGAAAGCCAGAAGGGAATGACAGGCCATATTTAAAGTGATGAAAGGGAAAAACCTACAACCAAGATTATTCTACCCAGCAATGACTTCATTAAGATTAGGTGGAGAAATTAAAATCTTCACAGACAAGCAAAGCTAAGAGAATTCAGCATCACCAAGCCAGCTTTACAACAAATGCTAAAGGAACTTCTCTAGGAAGGAAATATAAGAGAAGGAAAATACCTAAAATAAGAAACACAAAACTATTAAGAAAATTGGAACATACATATCGATAATTGCCTTAGATGTAAATGCATAAAATGCTCCAACCAAAAGACATAGACTGGCTGAATGGATGCAAAAACAAGACCCATATATATGCTATCTACAAGGGACCCACTTCAGACCTAGGGACACATACAGACTGAAAGGGAAGGGATGGAAAAAATATATTCCATGCAAATGGAAATCAAAAGAAAGCTGGAGTAGCAATTCTCACTTCAGAAAAAATAGACTGTAAAATAAAGACTATAAAAAGAGATAAAAAAGGACACTACATAATGATCAAGGGATCAATCCAAGAAGAAGATATAACAATTGTAAATATTTATACACCCAACATAGGAGCACCTCAGTACATAAGGCAAATGCTAACAGCCATAAAAGGGGAAATCGACAGTAACACAATCATAGTAGGGGACTTTAACACCCCACTTTCAACAATGGACAGATCATCCAAAATGAAAATAAATAAGGAAACATAAGTTTTAAATGATACATTAAAAAAGATGGACTTAATTGATATTTATATTCCAACCAAAAACAACAAAATACACGTTCTTCTTAAGTGCTCATGGAACATTCTCCAGGATACATCATAACTTGGGTCACAAATCAAGTCTTGGCAAAGTTAAGAATATTGAAATCATATCAAGTATCCTGTCCAACCACAGTGCTATGAGATTAGATATCAATTACAGGAAAAAAATCTGTAAAAAAAAGAGACACATGGAGGCTAAACAATACATTGCTAAATAACCAAGAGATCACTGAGGAAATCAAAGAGGAAATCAGAAAATACCTAGAAACAAATGACAATGAAAACACAATGACCCAAAACCTATGGGATGTAGCAAAAGCAGTTCTAAGAGGGAAGTTTATAGCAATACAGTCCTACCTCAAGCAACTATAAACATGTCAAATAAACAACCTAACCATACACTTAAATCAATTACAGAAAAAAAGAACAAAAAACCCAAAGTTAGCAGAAGGAAAGAATTCATAAAGATCAGATCAGACATAAATGATAAAGAAATGAAGGAAACAATAGCAAAGATCAATAAAACTAAAAGCTCGTTCTTTGAGAAGATAAACATAATTGATAAACCCTTAGCCAGATCATCAAGAAAAAAAAGAAGATGCAAATCAATAGAATTAGAAATGAATAAGCAGAAGTAACAAGTGACACTGCAGAAATACAAAGGATAATGAGAGATTACTACAAGCAACTATATGCCAATAAAATGGACAACCTGGAAGAAATGGACAAGTTTTTAGAAAAGCACAACCTGCTGAGACTGAAGCAGGAAGAAATAGAAAATATGAACAGACCAATCACAAGCACTGAAATTGAAACTGTGATTAAAAATCTTCCAACAAACTAAAGCCCAGGAGCAGATGTCTTCACAGGCGAAGTCTATCAAACATTTAGAGAAGAGCTAACACCTATCCTTCTCAAACTCTTCCAAAATAGAGCAGAGGGAGGAACACTTCCAAACTCCTTCTATGAGGCCACCATCACACCGCTACCAAAACCAGAAAATGATGTCACAAAGAAAGAAAACTACAGGCCATTATAACTGATGAACATAGATGCAAAAATCCTCAACAAAATACTAGGAAACTGTATCCAAGAGCACATTAAAAGAATCATACACCATCATCAAGTGGGGTTTATCCCAGGAATGCAAGGATTGTTCAATATACACAAATCAATCAATGTGATAAACCATATTAACAAATTGAAGGAGAAAAACCATATGATCATCTCAATAAATGCAGAAATAGCTTTGAAAAATTCAACACCCATTTATGATAAAAAAAAAAAGGAGATTAACCAAGATGGTGGAATAGAAGGACATGCTCTCACTCCCTCTTGTGAGAGCACCAGAATCACAACTGGCTGCTGGACAATCATTGACAGGAAGACACTGGACTTCACCAAGGAGGATACCCCACGTCCAAGGACAGAGGAGAAGCCACAGTGAGACGGTAGGAGGGGCGCAATCAGAGTAAAATCAAATCCCATAACTGCTGGGTGGGTGACTCACAGACTGGCGAACACTTATACCACAGAAGTCCACCCACTGGAGTGAAGGTTCTGAGCCCCACGTCAGGCTTCCCAACCTGGGGGTCCGGCAACGGGAGGAGGAATTCCTAGAGAAGCAGACTTTGAAGTCTAGTGGGAATTGATTGCAGGACTGTGAGAGGACTGGGGGAAACAGAGACCCCACTCTTGGAGGACACACACAAAGTAATGTGTGCATCGGGACCCAGGGGAAGGAGCAGTGACCCTGGGGGAGACTGAACCAGACGTACCTGCTGGTGTTGGGGGGTCTCCTGCAGAGGCAAGTGGTGGCTCTGTTTCACCGTGGGGATAAGGACACTGGCAGCAGAGGTCCTGGGAAGTTCTCCTTGGCGTGAGCCCTCCCAGAGTCTGCCATTAACCCCACCAAAGAGCACGGGTAGGCTCCAGTGTTGGGTTGCCTCAGGCAAAACAACCAACAGGGAGGGAACCCAGCCCCACCCATCAACAGTCAAGTGGATTAAGGTTTTACTGAGCTCTGACCCCCACAGCAACAGGGAGGGAACCCAGCCCCACCCATCAACAGTCAAGTGGATTAAGGTTTTACTGAGCTCTGACCGCCACAGCAACAGTCAGCTCTACCCACCACCAGAGCCTCCCATCAAGCCTCTTAGATAGCCTCAACCACCAGAGGGCAGACAACAGAAGCAAGAAAAACTACAATCCTGCAGCCTGTGGGCCAAAAACCACAGTTACAGAAAGACAGAGAAGATGAAAAGGCAGAGGGCTATGTACCAGATGAAGGAACAAGAAAAAACCCCAAATGAAGAAATAGGGAGACAAGATGGCGGAAGAGTAAGACACGGAGATCACATTCCTTCCCACAGATACAGTAGAAATACACCTACACGTGGAACTGCTCCTACAGAACACCCACTGAACGCTGGCAGAAAACGTCCGACCTCCAAAAAGGCAAGAAACTCCCCCCGTACTTAGGTAGGGCAAAAGAAAAAAGAAATAACAGAGACAAAAGAATAGGGACGGCACCTGCACCAGTGGGAGGGAGCCGTGAAGGAGGAAAGGTTTCCACACACTAGGAGCCCCTTCGCGGGCGGAGACTGCGGGGGGCGGAGGGGGGAAGCTTCAGAGCCACGGAGGAGAGCGCAGCCACAGGGGTGCGGAGGGCAAAGCGGAGAGGTTCCCGCACAGAGGCTCGGCGCCGAGCAGCACTCACCAGCCCGAGAGGCTTGTCTGCTCCCCCGCCGGGGCGGGCGGGGCTGGGAGCTGAGGCTCGGGCTTCGGTCGGATCGCAGGGAGAGGACTGGGGCTGGCGGCGTGAGCACAGCCTGGGGGGGTTGGCGCACCACAGCTAGCCCGGAAGAAGTCCGGGAAAAAGTCTGCAGCTGCCGAAGAGGCAGGAGACTTTTTCTTGCCTCTTTGTTTCGCGGCGGGCAGGGAGAGGGGATTCAGAGCGCCGCCTAAACGAACTCCAGAGAAGGGCGCGAGCCGCGGCTATCAGCGCGGATCCCACAGCAACAGGGGCGCAGAGGGAAAATCGGAGAGACTCCCGCACAGAGGCTCGGTGCCGAGCGGCGCTCACCAGCCCGAGAGGCTTGTCTGCTCCCCCGCCGGGGCGGGCAGGGCTGGGAGCTGAGGCTCGGGCTGCGGTCGGATCGCAGGGAGAGGACTGGGGCTGGCGGCGTGAACACAGCCTGAAGGGGTTGGCGCACCACAGCTAGCCGGGAGGGAGACCGGGAAAAGGTCTGCAGCTGCCGAAGAGGCAAGAGACTTTTTCTTGCCTCTTTGTTTCGCTGCGCGCAAGGAGAGGGGATTCAGAGCGCCGCCTAAACGAACTCCAGAGAAGGGCGCAAGCCACGGCGATCAGCGCGGACCCCAGAGACGGGAGTGAGACGCTGGGGCTGCTGCTGCCGCCTCCAAAAAGCCTGTGTGTGGGCACAGGTCGCTCTCCACGCCTCCCCTCCCAGGAGCCTGTGCAGCCCGCCACTGCCAGGGTCCCAGGATCCAGGGACAACATCCCCGGGAGAACGCACTGCGCGCCTCGAGCTGGTGCAACGTCACGCCGGCCTCGGCCGCCGCAGGCTCGCCCCGCCTCCTCCGTACCGCTCCCTCCCCGCGGCCTGGGTGAGCCAGAGCCCCCGAAGCAGCTGCTCCTTTAACCCCGTCCTGTCTGGGCGGGGAAGAGACGCCCTCAGGTGACCTACACGCAGAGGCGGGTCCAAATCCAAAGCTGAACCCCAGGAGCTGTGCGAACAGGGAAGAGAAGGGGAAATCTCTCCCAGCAGCCTCAGAAGCAGCGGATTAAAGCTCCACAAACAACTTGATGTGCCTGCATCTGCTGAATACCTGAATAGACAACGAATCATCCCAAATTCAGGAGGGGGACTCTGGGAGCAGGAGATATTAATTTTTCCCCTTTTCCTTTTTTTTGTGAGTGTATATGTATATGCTTCTGGGTGAGATTTTGTCTGTATAGCTTTGCTTTACAATAGCTTTATTTTACTTCACTATATTATAGCCTCTTTCTTTCTTTCTTTCTTTCTATTTTTTCTCCCTTTTACTCTGAGCCGTGTGGACGAAAGGCTCTTGGTGCTCCAGCCAGGCATCAGGGCCGTGCCTCTGAGGTGGGAGAGCCAACTTCAGAACACTGGTCCACAAGAGACCTCCCAGCTCCACGTAATACCAAACGGCAAAAATCTCCCAGAGATCTCCATCTCAACATCAAGACCCAGCTTCACTCGACGACCAGCAAGCTACAGTGCTGGACACCCTATGCCAAACAACTAGCTAGACAGGAACACAACCCCATCCATTGGCAGAGAGGCTGCCTAAAATCATAATAAGGCCACAGACACCCCAAAATTCACCACCAGACGTGGACGTGCCCACCAGAAAGACAAGATCTAGCCTCATCCACCAGAACTCAGGCACTACTTCCCTCCACCAGGAAGCCTACACAACCCACTG
This sequence comes from Balaenoptera acutorostrata, assembly GCF_949987535.1. NCBI lineage: Eukaryota > Metazoa > Chordata > Mammalia > Artiodactyla > Balaenopteridae > Balaenoptera > Balaenoptera acutorostrata. The sequence goes on along the minus strand of NC_080076.1, from coordinate 33,501,524 downwards.
AACCAACCTTAGCCGCTGGGGACAGATACCAAAAACAACGGGAACTACGAACCTGCAGCCTGTGAAAAGGAGACCCCAAACACAGTAAAATAGGCAAAATGAGACGACAGAAAAACACACAGCAGATGAAGGAGCAGGCTCAAAACACACTGGACTTAACAAATGAAGAGGAAATAGGTAGTCTACCTGAAAAAGAATTCAGAATAATGATAGTAAGGATGATCCAAAATCTTGGAAATAGAATAGACAAAATGCAAGAAACATTTAACAAGGATGTAAAAGAACTAAAGAGGAACCAAGCAATGATGAAAAACACAATAAATGAAATTAAAAATACTCTAGATGGGATCAATAGTAGAATAACTGAGGCAGAAGAAAGGATACGTGACCTGGAAGATAAAATGGTGGAAATAACTACTACAGAGCAGGATAAAGAAAAAAGAATGAAAAGAACTGAGGACAGTCTCAGGGACCTCTGGGACAACATTAAACGTGCCAACATTCGAATTATAGGGGTCCCAGAAGAAGAAGAGAAAAAGAAAGGGACTGAGAAAATTTTTGAAGAGATTATAGTTGAAAACTTCCCTAATATGGGAAAGGAAATAGTTAATCAAGTCCTGGAAGCACAGAGAGTCCCATACAGGATAAACCCAAGGAGGAACACGCCAAGACACATATTAATCAAACTGTCAAAAATTAAATATAAGGAAAACATATTAAAGGCAGCAAGGGAAAAAAAACAAATAACACACAAGGGAATCCCCATAAGGTTAACATCTAATCTCTCAGCAGAAACTCTGCAAGCCAGAAGGGAGTGGCAGGATATACTTAAAGTCATGAAGGAGAAAAACCTACAACCAAGATTACTCTACCCAGCAAGGATCTCATTCAGATTCGATGGAGAAATTAAAACCTTTACAGACAAGCAAAAGCTGAGAGAGTTCAGCACCACCAAACCAGCTTTACAACAAATGCTAAAGGAACTTCTCTAGGCAAGAAACACAAGAGAAGGAAAACACCTACAATAACAAACCCAATACATTTAAGAAAATGGGAATAGGAACATACATATCGATAATTACCTTGAATGTAAATGGATTAAATGCTCCCACCAAAAGACACAGGCTGGCTGAATGGATACAAAAACAAGACCCATACATATGCTGTCTACAAGAGACACACTTCAGACCTAGGGACACATACAGACTGAAAGTGAGGGGATGGAAAAAGATATTCCATGCAAATGGAAATCAAAAGAAAGCTGGAGTAGCAATTCTCATATCAGACAAAATAGACTTTAAAATAAAGACTATTACAAGAGACAAAGAAGGACACTATATAATGATCAAGGGATCGATCCAAGAGGAAGGTATAACAATTTTAAATATTTATGCACCCAACATAGGAGCACCTCAATACATAAGGCAAATACTAACAGCCATGAAAGGGGAAATTGACAGCAACACAATCATAGTAGAGGACTTTAACACCCCACTTTCACCAATGGACAGATCATCCAAAATGAAAATAAATAAGGAAACACAAGCTTTAAATGATACATTAAACAATATGGACTTAATTGATATTTATAGGACATTCCACCCAAAAACAACAGAATACACATTTTTCTCAAGTGCTCATGGAACATTCTCCAGGATAGATCATATATTGGGTCACAAATCAAGCCTTGGTAAATTTAAGAAAATTGAAATCGTATCAAGTATCTTTTCCGACCACAACGCTATGAGACTAGATATCAATTACAGGAAAAGATCTGTAAAAAATACAAACACATGGAGGCTACACAATACATTACTTAATAACGAAGTGATTACTGAAGAAATCAAAGGGGAAATCAAAAAATACCTAGAAACAAATGACAATGGAGACACGACGACCCAAAACCTATGGGACACAGCAAAAGCAGTGCTAAGAGGGAAGTTTATAGCAATACAAGCCTACCTCAAGAAACAGGAAACATCTCGAATAAACAACCTAACCTTGCACCTAAAGCAATTAGAGAAAGAAGAACAAAAAAACCCCAAAGCTAGCAGAAGGAAAGAAATTATAAAGATCAGGTCAGAAATAAATGAAAAAGAAATGAAGGAAACAATAGCAAAAATCAATGAAACTAAAAGCTGGTTCTTTGAGAAGATAAACAAAATTGATAAACCATTAGCCAGACTCATCAAGAGAAAAAGGGAGAAGACTCAGATCAATAGAATTAGAAATGAAAAAGGAGAAGTAACCACTGACACTGCAGAAATACAAAAGATCATGAGAGATTACTACAAGCAACTCTATGCCAATAAAATGGACAACCTGGAAGAAATGGACAGATTCTTAGAAATGCACAAACTGCCGAGACTGAAACAGGAAGAAATAGAAAGTATGAACAGACCAATCACAAGCACTGAAATTGAAACTGTGATTAAAAACCTTCCAACAAACAAAAGCCCAGGACCAGATGGCTTCACAGGCGAATTCTATCAAACATTTAGAGAAGAGCTAACACCTATCCTTCTCAAACTCTTCCAAAATATTGCAGAGGGAGGAACACTCCCAAACTCATTCTACGAGGCCACCATCACCCTGATACCAAAACCAGACAAAGATGTCACAAAGAAAGAAAACTACAGGCCAATATCACTGATGAACATAGTTGCAAAAATCCTCAACAAAATACTAGCAAACAGAATCCAACAGCACATTAAAAGGATCATACACCATGATCAAGTGGGGTTTATCCCAGGAATGCAAGGATTCTTCAATATACGCAAATCAATCAATGGGATACACCATATTAACAAATTGAAGGAGAAAAACCATATGATCATCTCAATAGATGCAGAGAAAGCTTTTGACAAAATTCAACACCCATTTATGATAAAAGCCCTGCAGAAAGTAGGCATAGAGGGAACTTTCCTCAACATAATAAAGGCCATATATGACAAACCCACAGCCAACATTGTCCTCAATGGTGAAAAACTGAAACCATTTCCACTAAGATCAGGAACAAGACAAGGTTGCCCACTCTCACCACTATTATTCAACATAGTTCTGGAAGTCCTAGCCACAGCAATCAGAGAAGACAAAGAAATAAAAGGAATCCAAATCGGAAAAGAACAAGTAAAGCTGTCACTATTTGCAGATGACATGATACTATACATAGAGAATCCTAAAGATGCTACCAGAAAACTCCTAGAGCTAATCAATGAATTTGGTAAAGTAGCAGGATACAAAATTAATGCACAGAAATCTCTTGCATTTCTATACACTAATGACGAAAAATCTGAAAGTGAAATTAAGAAAACACTCCCATTTACCATTGCAACAAAAAGAATAAAATATCTAGGAATAAACCTACCTAAGGAGACAAAAGACCTGTATGCAGAAAATTATAAGACACTGATGAAAGAAATTAAAGATGATACAAATAGATGGAGAGATATACCATGTTCCTGGATTGGAAGAATCAACATTGTGAAAATGTCTCTACTACCCAAAGCAATCTACAGATTCAATGCAATCCCTATCAAACTACCACTGGCATTTTTCACAGAACTAGAACAAAAAATTTCACAATTTGTATGGAAACACAAAAGACCCCGAATAGCCAAAGCAGTCTTGAGAACGAAAAATGGAGCTGGGGGAATCAGGCTCCCTGACTTCAGACTATATTACAAAGCTTCAGTAATCAAGACAGTTTGGTATTGGCACAAAAACAGAAATATAGATCAATGGAACAGGATAGAAAGCCCAGAGATAAACCCACACACATATGGTCAACTTATCTTTGATAAAGGAGGCAAGCATATACAGTGGAGAAAAGACAGCCTCTTCAATAAGTGGTGCTGGGAAAATTGGACAGGAACAGGTAAAAGTATGAAATTAGAACACTCCCTGACACCATGCACAAAAATAAACTCAAAATGGATTAAAGACCTAAGTGTAAGGGCAGACACTATCAAACTCTTAGAGGAAAACATAGGCAGAACACTCTATGACATACATCACAGCAAGATTCTTTTTGACCCAGCTCCCAGAGAAATGGAAATAAGAACACAAATAAACAAATGGGACCTAATGAAACTTAAAAGCTTTTGCACGGCAAAGGAAACCATAAACAAGACCAAAAGACAACCCTCAGAATGGGAGAAAATATTTGCAAATGAAGCAACTGACAAAGGATTAATCTCCAAGATTTACAAGCAGCTCATGCAGCTCAATAACAAAAAAACGAACAACCCAATCCAAAAATGGGCAGAAGATCTAAATAGACATTTCTCCAAAGAAGATATACAGATGGCCTACAGACACATGAAAGAATGCTCAACATCATTAATCATTAGAGAAATGCAAATCAAAACTACAATGAGATATCATCTCACACCGGTCAGAATGGCCATCATCAAAAAATCTAGAAACAATAAATGCTGGAGAGGGTGTGGAGGAAAGGGAACACTCTTGCACTGTTGGTGGGAATGTAAATTGATACAGCCACTATGGAGAACAGTATGGAGGTTCCTTAAAAAACTACAAATAGAACTACCATACGACCCAGCAATCCCACTACTGGGCATATACCCTGAGAAAACCATAGGTCAAAAAGAGTCATGTACCAAAATGTTCATTGCAGCTCTATTTACAATAGCCAGGACATGGAAGCAACCTAAATGTCCATCGACAGATGAATGGATAAAGATGTGGCACATATATACAATGGAATATTACTCAGCCATAAAAAGAAATGAAATGGAGGTATTTGTAATGAGGTGGATGGAGTTAGAGTCTGTCATACAGAGTGAAGTAAGTCAGAAAGAGAAAAACAAATACAGTATGCTAACACATATATATGGAATCTAAGGGGAAAAAAAAAAAGGCCATGAAGAACCTAGTGGCAAGACGGGAATAAAGACACAGACCTACTAGAGAATGGACTTGAGGATATGGGGAGGGGGTGGGGTGAGATGTGACAGGGTAAGAGAGTGTCATGGACATATATACACTACCAAATGTAAAATAGATAGCTAGTGGGAAGCAGCCGCATAGCACAGGGAGATCAGCTCGGTGCTTTGTGACCACCTAGAGGGGTGGGATGGGGAGGGTGGGAGGGAGGGAGATGCAAGAGGGAAGAGAAATGGGAACATATTGTATATGTATAACAGATTCACTTTGTTATAAAGCAGATGCTAACACACTATTGTAAGGCAATTATACTTCAATAAAGATGTTTGAAAAAAAAAAACCCAGAAAAACAACTAAATGAAGTGGAGATAGGCAACCTTCCAGAAAAAGAATTCAGAATAATGATAGTGAAGATGATCCAGGACCTCGGAATAAGAATGGAGGCAAAGATTGAGAAGATGCAAGAAATGATTAACAAAGACCTAGAAGAATTAAAGAACAAACAAACAGAGATGACCAATACAATAACTGAAATGAAAACTACACTAGAAGGAATCAATAGCAGAATAACTGAGGCAGAAGAACGGATAAGTGACCTGGAAGACAGAATGGTGGAATTCACTGCTGCGGAACAGACTAAAGAAAAAAGAATGAAAAGAAATGAAGACAGCCTAAGAGACCTCGGGGACAACATTACACGCAACAACATTCGCATTATAGGGGTCCCAGAAGGAGAAGAGACAGAGAAAGGACCAGAGAAAATATTTGAAGAGATTATAGTCGAAAACTTCCCTAACATGGGAAAGGAAATAGCCACCCAAGTCCAGGAAGCGCAGAGAGTCCCATACAGAATAAACCCAAGGAGAAACACGCCGAGACACATAGTAATCAAAGTGGCAAAAATTAAAGACAAAGAAAAATTACTGAAAGCAGCAAGGGAAAAACGACAAATAACATACAAGGGAACTCCCATAAGGTTAACAGCTGATTTCTCAGCAGAAACTCTGCAAGCCAGAAGGGACTGGCATGATATACTTAAAGTGATGAAAGGAAAGAACCTACAACCAAGATTACTCTACCCAGCAATGATCTCATTTAGATTTGATGGAGAAATCAAAAGCTTTACAGACAAGCAAAACCTAAGAGAATTCAGCACCACCAAACCAGCTCTACAACAAATGCTAAAGGAACTTCTCTAAGTGGGAAACACAAGAGAAGAAAAGGACCTACAAAAACAAACCCAAAACAATTAAGAAAATGGTCATAGGAACATACATATCGATAATTACCTTAAACGTGAATGGATTAAATGCCCCAACCAAAAGACATAGACTGGCTGAACGGATACAAAAACAAGACCCATATATATGCTGTCTACAAGAGACGCACTTCAGACCTAGGGACACATACAGACTGAAAGTGAGGGGATGGAAAAAGATATTCCATGCAAATGGAAATCAAAAGAAAGCTGGAGTAGCTATACTCATATCAGATAAAATAGACTTTAAAATAAAGAATGTTACAAGAGACAAGGAAGGACACTACATAATGATCCAGGGATCAATCCAAGAAGAAGATATAACAATTATAAATATATATGCACCCAACATAGGAGCACCTCAATACATAAGGCAACTGCTAACAGCTATAAAAGAGGAAATCGACAGTAACACAATAATAGTGGGGGACTTTAACACCTCACTTACACCAATGGACAGATCATCCAAAATGAAAATAAATAAGGAAACAGAAGCTTTAAATGACACAATAGACCAGATAGATTTAATTGATATATATAGGACATTCCATCCAAAAACAGCAGATTACACGTTCTTCCCAAGTGCGCATGGAACATTCTCCAGGATAGATCACATCTTGGGTCACAAATCAAGCCTCAGTAAATTTAAGAAAATTGAAATCATATCAAGCATCTTTTCTGACCACAACGCTATGAGATTAGAAATGAATTACAGGGAAAAAAACGTAAAAAAGACAGACACATAGAGGCTAAACAATACGTTACTAAATAACCAAGAGATCACTGAAGAAATCAAACAGGAAATTAAAAAATGCCTAGAGACAAATGACAATGAAAACACGATGACCCAAAACCTATGGGATGCAGCAAAAGCAGTTCTAAGAGGGAAGTTTATAGCTATACAAGCCTACCTAAAGAAACAAGAAAAATCTCAAGTAAACAATCTAACCTTACACCTAAAGAAACTAGAGAAAGAAGAACAAACAAAATCCAAAGTTAGCAGAAGGAAAGAAATCATCAAGATCAGAGCAGAAATAAATGAAATAGAAACAAAGAAAACAATAGCAAAGATCAATAAAACTAAAAGTTGGTTCTTTGAGAAGATAAACAAAATTGATAAGCCATTAGCCAGACTCAGCAAGAAAAAGAGGGAGAGGACTCAAATCAATAAAATCAGAAATGAAAAAGGAGAACTTACAACAGACACCGCAGAAATACAAAACATCCTAAGAGACTACTACAAGCAACTTTTTGCCAATAAAATGGACAACCTGGAAGAAATGGACAAATTCTTAGAAAGGTAAAACCTTCCAAGACTGAATCAGGAAGAAAGAGAAAATATGAACAGACCAATCACAAGTAATGAAATTGAAACTGTGATTAAAATTCTTCCAACAAACAAAAGTCCAGGACCAGATGGCTTCACAGGTGAATTCTATCAAACATTTAGAGAAGAGCTAACACCCATCCTTCTCAAACTCTTCCAAAAAATTGCAGAGGAAGGAACACTCCCAAACTCATTCTATGAGGCCACCATCACCCTGATACCAAAACCAGACAAAGACACTACAAAAAAAGAAAATTACAGACCAATATCACTGATGAATATAGATGCAAAAATCCTCAACAAAATACTAGCAAACAGAATCCAACAACACATTAAAAGGATCATACACCACGATCAAGTGGGATTTATCCCAGGGATGCAAGGATTCTTCAATATATGCAAATCAATCAATGTGATACTCAATATTAACAAATTGAAGAATAAAAACCATATGATCATCTCAATAGATGCAGAAAAAGCTTTTGACAAAATTCAACCCCATTTCTGATAAAAACTCTCCAGAAAGTGGGCATAGAGGGAACCTACATCAACATAATAAAGGCCATATATGACAAACCCACAGCAAACATCATTCTCAATGGTGAAAGCATTTCCTCTAAGATCAGGAACGAGACAAGGATGTCCACTCTCACCACTATTATTCAACATAGTTCAACATAGTTCTGGAAGTCCTAGCCACGGCAATCAGAGAAGAAAAAGAAATAAAAGGAATACAAATTGGAAAAGAAGAAGTAAAACTGTCACTGTTTGCAGATGACATGATACTATACATAGAGAATCCTAAAACTGCCACCAGAAAACTGCTAGAGCTAATTAATGAATATGGTAAAGTTGCAGGTTACAAAATTAATGCACAGAAATCTCTTGCATTCCTATACACTAATGATGAAAAATCTGAAAGAGAAATTATGGAAACACTCCCATTTACCACTGCAACAAAAAGAATAAAATACCTAGGAATAAACCTACCTAGGGAGACAAAAGACCTGTATGCAGAAAATTATAAGACACTGATGAAAGAAATTAAAGATGATACCAACAGATGGAGAGATATACCATGTTCTTGGATTGGAAGAATCAACATTGTGAAAATGAGTATACTACCCAAAGCCATCTACAGATTCAATGCAATCCCTATCAAATTACCAATGGCATTTTTTACGGAGCTAGAACAAATCATCTTAAAATTTGTATGGAGACACAAAAGACCCCGAATAGCCAAAGCAGTCTTGAGGCAAAAAAATGGAGCTGGAGGAATCAGACTCCCTGACTTCAGACTATACTACAAAGCTACAGTAATCAAGACAATATGGTACTGGCACAAAAACAGAAACATAGATCAAAGGAACAAGATAGAAAGCCCAGAGATTAACCCACACACCTATGGTCAACTAATCTATGACAAAGGAGGCAAAGATATACAATGGAGAAAAGACAGTCTCTTCAATAAGTGGTGCTGGGAAAACTGGACAGCTACATGTAAAAGAATGAAATTAGAATACTCCCTAACACCATACACAAAAATAAACTCGAAATGGATTCGAGACCTAAATATAAGACTGGACACTATAAAACTCTTAGAGGAAAACATAGGAAGAACACTCTTTGACATAAATCACAGCAAGATCTTTTTTGATCCACCTCCTAGAGTAATGGAAATAAAAACAAAAATAAACAAGTGGGGCCTAATGAAACTTCAAAGCTTTTGCACAGCAAAGGAAACCATAAACAAGATGAAAAGACAACCCTCAGAATGGGAGATAATATTTGCAAATGAATCAACGGACAAAGGATTAATCTCCAAAATATATAAACAGCTCATTCAGCTCAATATTAAAGAAACAAACACCCCAATCCAAAAATGGGCAGAAGACCTAAATAGACATTTCTCCAAAGAAGACATACAGACGGCCACGAAGCACATGAAAAGATGCTCAACATCACTAATTATTAGAGAAATGCAAATCAAAACTACAATGAGGTATCACCTCACTCCTGTTAGAATGGGCATCATCAGAAAATCTACAAACAACAAATGCTGGAGAGGGTGTGGAGAAAAGGGAACCCTCTTGCACTGTTGGTGGGAATGTAAATTGATACAGCCACTATGGAGAACAATATGGAGGTTCCTTAAAAAACTAAAAATAGAATTAGCATATGACCCAGCAATCCCACTACTGGGCATATACCCAGAGAAAACCGTAATTCAAAAAGACACATGCACCCGAATGTTCATTGCAGCACTATTTACAATAGCCAGGTCATGGAAGCAACCTAAATGCCCATCAACAGACGAATGGATAAAGAAGTTGTGGTACATATATACAATGGAATATTACTCAGCCATAAAAGGGAACAAAATTGAGTCATTTGTTGAGACATGGATGGATCTAGAGACTGTCATACAGAGTGAAGTAAGTCAGAAAGAGAAAAACAAATATCGTATATTAACGCATGTATGTGGAACCTAGAAAAATGGTACAGATGAGCCAGTTTGCAGGGCAGAAGTTGAGACACAGATGTAGAGAATGGACATATGGACACCAAGGGGGGAAAATTGCGGTGAGGTGGGGATGGTGGTGTGCTGAATTGGGCGATTGGGATTGACATGTATACACTGATGTGTATAAAATTGATGCCTAATAAGAACCTGCAGTATAAAAAAACAAACAAAACAACTAATTAAAAAAAAAGAAAACAAAAATGTTAATTCCAAGAGATACGTGCACCTCTGTTGTTCATTGCAGCTTTATTTACAATAGCCAAGATATGGAAGCAATCCAGTACCCATCATTGGATGAATGGATAAATGGATAAAGAAGATGAAATATATATATATATGTATATGTATAGACACACACACAAAGAAATATTACTCAGCCACAGAGAAAGAATGAAATCTTAGCATTTGTGGATGGATAGACCTAGGAGTATTGTGCTAGGTGAAATAAGTCAGACAGAGAAAGACAAACACCATATGACTTCACTTACATGTGGAATCTAAAATACAAAACAAATAAACATAAAGCAGAAACAGAGACATAGATACAGAGAACAAATAGGTGATTGCCAGAAGGAAGGGATGGGTGGGATGATAGGATAGAGAGATTAAGAGGCAAAAACTTCCAGTTACAAAATAAATGAGTCATGGGAATAAAACATACAGCTTGGGGGATATAATAGTAATGATATAATATCTCTGTATGGTGACAGATGGTATTTAGACTGATTATGGTGATCGTTTTGTAATGCACAGAAATATCAATCACCATGCTCTACACCAGGAATTAATGTAGGTCAATTATACTTCAAAAACAAAACAAAAAAACAGAAACAAAAACAAACTCATAGAAAAAGAGATCATATTTGTGGTTACCAGAGGTAGGGGTTAGGGGCAAGGGAATTGGATGAAGGTGGTCAAAAGGTGGACAAACTTCCAGTTTAAGATAAATACTAGGGGTATAATGTTCACATGATTAATATAATGAATGCTGCAATATATTATATAAGAAATATACTAAGAGAGTAAAACCTAAAATTTCTCATCACAAGGAAAATTGTGTTTCTTTTTCTTTTATTTTCTGCCTTTATGAGATGATGGATGTTCACTAAACTTATTGTGTATGTAAGTCAAACTATTATGTTGTACAACTCACATTTTTACAGTGCTGTATTTCAATTTCATCTCTGTAAAAGTAGAAGAACAATTTTTATCCTTTTAAAATTGTTTAAATAAATAAATATGTGCAGTTTATCATGTGTGAATTAAACTTCAATAAGGGTATTTTTTAAAAGTGTCTCAGTTTGATTCACAAACCCTATGGTAACCCTATCTAACATATGCCAAAGAAATTTTTGTTGAATTGAAATGCTGTTTCTTTTTCATTACCACTGAAAACAAAGGCATGGGATTAGATGGATAAGAAGATAAAAAACAATTAGAAAAAGGAAAGTATCTGCAATAGAGGCACTCAAGTTTAGTTAAAACTGTTTATTTTGACCACTAAATTTGCCTTTAGTAGACAAATTGTAAGAAGAATCTCTGAGATTCTGAAATGGCTAGCTCTGCTACCAGATTAACTTCACTTAAGTTATTGACTGAAAACAGATATGATTGATTGCTCAGAAGTAGTTTATTTTCCTCTAATTGGTCTCTCAATGTGTCAACGAAAACTAATTGACCATTAGAGTGGTGAAACTTGTTGGGTATATCTGCATAGCTAGGTGTGTAAAAACCTCTATTCTTACTCTGTTACATGTGTTCAAGCACTTTACATTACATTTGAGTTCTTCATTTCCCTGTCTGGAAAGAATTAGAGTAACTCACCTTAAAATATTTTTCAATTCTAGTGAGAATCTGTTATACTTTTATCCACATCTACTTGCACCATTGCTGCTTTGGTAAGACATTCCCTTTCCTTTTCTTTCCTTTCCTTTTCTTTTCTTTTCTTTTCTTTCTTTGTGTCCATCTTCATTGTCTTCTTTTCATTAGTTTTTTTTTTCCCAAATCTTTCCTTTCTTCTCTGTCCTCTGCATATTAATGACCCACATTTGACAGGCTTTTCATTACAAATATTCTGTACCTCAGAGTAACGCACTTTTACTGCTAATTGTACTGATAGAATGGTCTACATAATTCTTAAAACAAAACCTTATTACTTAAGTGAGTCTGAATGAGTTGTGCTACAGCATGTTTCTGACAAAGTGTAGGCTTGTCTTTATTTTAGAAAAATCAAGCCTTTATGCCACCTGGTGTCTATCAAGCAAAATATAGTTAGAATTATTAAAACTGTACCTTAAATGAAATCAGAGTGGCATATCCACATTTACTGAGGTTACTGTGATTTATATTAATCATATGATACATCTTTCCATGATGACATGTTATCCCTCATTTGAACCTCACCACTGAGAAATCCTAGCATTAGCCTAAACAGGCATTTGGTACTCCTCATTCACACTCTTTAAGTCCCCATTTCCTAGGAAAAAAAAAATTATTTTCCTCATTTCCTCACTTCTCTGCTCATTGGTATAATTTCTAGAGTGGGAAGGGACTTCAAAATAACCTAATGCAAACTTTTCATGAAATCAGCCAAGAAGTTAGTGGCAGATTCGTCAGAAGAACACAGGCCTCTACCCTCTCAATAAAATGCTTTTGACAATATGTTCACCATGCCTTAACTCATATAGTTTACAATCAATTAAGGAGACAAAACATAGCTAAGAGAAATAACTAAGAAGTGTAATTAAAGAAAGAAAATACTGTAAAATGTATGAAGGACAATGTAGTACTTTTTATAGTTTCTGTCATTTAAAATAAAGATTATTGGAATAATTATATGTTTATTTAGTTGAACAGAAAAACTATAGGGCAGGATTTGTTTGCCATAACTTAGTACAACTGGACTAATAGGCATGACATCAATTGGGCAAGAACCAGGAAGAGGAAGAAAGGGGCTGAAGAAAGAGACTGAAATGTGGAGAGTAATAGGGGTCCACTAATCAGAGTCCAAAGATATCATAAATTAGTATACTACCAAATATCTAAAGAGTTCCAGTTTTCTGTTAAGAGTTGTGCATCAGAAGTGTAAATGGGGAGTAATGCTCATAATCAGGTGAGGCACCTATATCAGTTTTCTAGTTGGGGCTTGAATGACAGAGTTGCTTCTAATTCTGGGGGATGGACTACTGGGAAGAATTAGGATACCAGTATGTCAGGCTCTTGATTTTATTGATAGAAGACTTGCATTCCAGGTGTTAATTATGCTGCAGACCAAACAAATGAAGGCAGTGGGTCAATATTTCGGTGTAGGACAACACAACAATGCTTAGAACCAGGCTGAGTCACTCTGAGCACACAGGAGCTGGGGAACTTGCCTGGTCATTCCAAATACTGGACCTATCTGTGCTAGCTAAATTGTCTGTAGTGGTCTTATATGAGAAAGAGACCTTCTATTTCACACTCTGCTATGACTAATATTCTTCATTTAACACTATGTACTGAGGGCCTATCCTGTGTTGATCAAAGTGTTGGTTTCTAACACAATAGTTAAAAACAAATGCATTTCCTGCCAACACGGAGCTGGAATTTCCTTGACAACTAAATGCAGCTACAGGATGAACTAAGATGAAACTACAGGTTAATATCTTAACTGTCTGCTAGTAGGTGTGGCTTGAAATTCTTATATTAAATGTGTCATCTAAAATTATTTTTACAATTGATACTTTGTAGAAGTAGATTAAAATAATACCCCCAAATTCAATACCTTTACCATAATATTTTAAATTTAAAGTAGCTTTGGACAATTATAGACACTAAGTTAACAATTAAACGGGAAACATCACCTGTAGCAACACAGCCCGTAAAAAGAGATTCCATCAAACATGTAAAATTGCACCAAGAATGGTAAAGGAGCAGGCAAAAATGGAGCATCACAATTTAATTCAGTGCATTTTATTCAGAGCCTGTGGAGAAATTGAGGCTAATGAACATCTGCTTTTCTCTGAACATATTAATGTCTTATTTCAAAAGATATTGACTGGGTCCCAGCAGGCATACCATTAAGATCTATGGAATGAATAAATGAATGTCAACAATGTTTATTGCGAACTATACACGATTCTCTTTGGCTTGTGATGACAAGTTGAGTAGACAGCCAAACTAATTGTTTATCCTCTTTCATTAGCAATTTTTATCCTAAGTATATTCTTCTCACTACCCCCTTTGGGTTTACTTTTTAGTTATAAACATTGGAAAATAAAAAGTATCTTTTCATCGAAAAGAAAAAAGGTTGGGGAACTTCAGACTAGAGGGTTAATCAAGACTTTAAGTTTTATTAAATCTGATGAGGCAGTTTTCAGTATACACCAGCCCATCTCATTGACAATGCAACAGACTAATTGTTCAAAATGACTGACAGCTCCATTTGCCAGGCAGCCATTTTGAGTGGCAGTTTCACTTGCATGATGTCAATTTTGAGTGGCATCTCTACACCAAGAACACCTAGTTTGGTGATTGACAACTTTACATACAAAGAAGGGAAGCCAGGACATCTCTGAGAGGCTGAAAAGCAGGTGTAGAAGAGATAGGATCTTTGGGATTTTTGTCCTTTACCACTCTTTTTTCTGTGAACATTTCATCATCACTATTAAAAGAGTATAAGATACACACATGTAAATAAGACAGCACTTATGAGAGATTTATCATAGCTTTGCTTCAAGTTGACATAATTTTGTACTGTGCCACATGTAAATGTTTGCATCCTCTAAATGATACAAAACATAATCATTCTAAATTATTATTGAAATTTTAGCCGTGCCTCCTAATTGGCCTTATTATTCCATTAATCACCAGGAAAACTGATAAGACTAAACACTTTCTATTTTTCATGTTTGGAGCATAATTTTCATACTATTTTTGCAAACGTCTTTGACTTTAGATATCAGTTCACTGCAAAATACAAGGGGAGTCAATTACAGGGTTACTTAAAGTAACGAGATTAGACCCCATGACCTTATCGTCTCTTCCAACACTAAGAACATGTAAATTATCTATCAATGTAGAGCTCTATACTTTTTAAAGCACTTTGTCAACAGTTTTCTTATTTGTTCCCAAAACAAACATTCTGTGAAAGGAAAATGACCAATGACTAATACAGTAAGTCCCCTACATACAAACCTTCAAGTTGTTAATTTTCAAAGATGCAAATGTACGTTCCATCAACATCAGGCATGAGTGAAATTGCAGCTTGCCCTCCATCTCCTGTTGCTGATGATCCTTCTGCTCTGCCATCTCCAACCTCCTCTCTCTTCTTCAGTCAGTAACTCTTCTTGCCTGTTCATGCAATGACAACCCCTGCATGCCAGCTGTTGTACTGTACTACTGTACTTTTCAAAGTACTATACTATAAGATTCAAAATGTGTTCTTTATTTTTTATGTTTGTTTTTTATGTATTACTTGTGTGAAAAGTATTATAAACCTATTACAGTACTATATAGCTGATTGTGTTAGTTGGATACCTAGGCTAACTTGGTTAGACTTACAAACAAAGTGGACTTACAAACACACTCTTGAAATGGAACTCTTTCATATGTAGGAGACTTACTGTATTTCTGCATTGCAGATGATGAAACAGCAGCCCCATGGGGTCAAGAACCTTTTGAAAATTCACCAAGAACTTGAATTAGAGAGCACACATTGGTCATGGCCTCCTGGCTGCTGATCTAGAGTGCCTTCTACTAAACCTTGCCACTTTAATTCCATTTATTCCATTTTCTTCTTTGTAACTAGTGTTAAAAATCCTTTCCATCTTTGCTTCTTTTCCTGCCATATCTCTAATTTCAAGGATTCAAGCTGCTGGGTGGGTGCTGGCAAGAGTGTCCCTTTCTGAAGCTCATAACGTGATAGTTTCTTACTGAATACCAAATCAAATGTATACTTTTTATCTCAGTTTTATAGAACTCTATAGAATGATCACACATTACTTTTTCAGGCTTATTTTATAATAGACTCTTTGTTAGTTTGTGAGGGCTGCCATAACAAAGCACTACAGACTGGTTGGCTTAAACAACAGAAATTAATTTTCTCACAGTTGTGGAAGCTAGATGTCTAAGATCAAGGTGTCAGTAGGTTTGGTTTCTTCTGAGGCCTCTCTCCTTCATTTGTAGATGGTTGTCTTCTCATTGTGTCCTTACATGGTCTTTATTCTATGCACATGCATCCCCTGGTGTCTCTTTGCATGTCTAAATAACACTTGGTGTTGTTTTAAGAACACCAGTCAGGTTGAGTTAGAGCTTAGTCTAATGGCTTCGTTCAGCTTTAATTGCCTCTCTAAAGGTCTTATCTCCAAATACAGTTACTTTTCGAGATACTATAGGTTAGGGTTTCAACATATGAAAGTTAGGGTGCACATGATTCAGGCTGTAACAGTCTCTAACCAGACTTTATATTTTAGCCAGAAATGCAGAATTCCCATTATCTAAATAAAACCTATACATATTTCCCCACCTCCTCACTTTTGAGCTATGTTTGAGAAGA